>NW_027509205.1:19890000-20487500 GCF_051911475.1 Siphateles boraxobius | reverse complement strand
GAATGAATGATGGATAGATGTAGGGAGGGGTTTCTGTTTAAAAAAGTCATATTTTTATTCCCATAGAGTCAGGTGGTTTTCAAACGCTTTGTGAATTGGTTCAAACTAATCTTTATAAAAGGTTGGGCATTAGTGAGAAGGCATCTGTCAATAACATAAATGTGTACATGAGTGTGAGCTTGTGTGTGTGTGTGAGGGCGAGATAGTGTGTGCACACGCTCCTAAATGTCCACAATCCACACTCCGACCTCGGTCTGGTTTTCCTGATTTTGTTGCAGTAAGTGTGGAGCCAAGACCCGCTCCGTAAGAAACATCCCGTATCAGAACCTCTCTCACTCCAGCTTCAGAAGAGAAGCAGTGACATTCACACGCGCTCATGAGTTTCTGAAGCGTCCCGTTCATGAATATGGATGCGGGTGTCCTGTTTGGCTCAGCTGTGGTTGAATGACAACCTCTGACACAACCCCACTTCATGCTATATTAAAGATCCCTGGAGACCCCGGATTCATCATTCACACTCAGATTTAAGACGTGACCGCCATTATATATGAAGAGCGCAGTGGGGGTTTTATGTGGGCTGAACATACAGTTTGAATGATCTATATAAAAGTGTAGTTTTCATAGTATGAGTGGTAACATTACAATAAGGACTAATTTGTTAGCATTAGTTAATGCATTAGCTGACATGAAGTAACAATGAGCAATACTTTATATTTTTAAAGTATTTATTGACCTCTTTTAATGGTAGTTAAAAGAGGTCAATAAATAAATGTTAGTTCATGTTCATATTAGTTACTAATGTTACCAGAGACATTTTTTGATCTTAAAATAAGAATTTTCATGTATTATTCGCTTTTCATTTCCAATGTAACGAAACTTAAAAACGAGACCATCCTTCACTTTCTAGGTTGCGTATGAACGCCTGTAGACTGATGCAAACATCGCTGTGATCAGATGCTTTCTGAACTGCTGTTTTCTTTATTAATATACAGCTTTATACAATACAAATCGTTTCAAAGCTATTTTACAGTGATAACAGGCTTTTACAGTGATAACAAGGGTTTCTGAATTCCACATATAGCCTCTTTATTGTATTAGTACACTGAAAAAAACCTGGTGTTGACACTTTTTCAGACAGAGATCATTTTAACTGCATGATAAGTAATGTCAACAAATGTTCTCGTATGAATAACAATCTATACTAACTGGATATGCAATTCCGTACAGTCTTTAGGAATCTGACAGATGTGTCTAACAAGCTTCGACTCTCGATTTAGATTTTTGTTCCTCGTCTAACTGGCTTTCTAAGTTACCAGTGCTTAACATCGGGGAGTCAATATTAAACTGATCTGTCCCGTCAGACGAGTGTTTGTGCTGGAATGGCATTGACAAGCTAGCGGTTCATATAAATGCTTGTCTAAGAAATCAGGTTTGCATTCATCTATTATTCATGTACACTCAATACAGCAGCAAAAGCACCTTAATAGACCCTTTGTCATTCACATCAAAATATTAAGCACCAGAAAAAAGATTTCAACATTGATAATAATAAGAACCTTTATTAATAATTGCCCACTAATAATAATTACCTCTTTGTCTGCCAATGGCTGTATGTGTGCACTTTTTAGGAAACATGTTAGGACATGAATGGGAAAAAATATATATATTTTATTATTTTTTGTAAAAGACTACAGCTTTACTGTTGCGTATTCTGCCTGAATCTTTAGCAGTGACAGTATAGAGATGTAAATGAGGATTTTGATTGGGGGAGATGGGTCACATGACCTGAATCTCAGTCAGGGCAGGTAGCTCTGTTTTTTTGTTTGTTTGTTTGTTAGTTTGCTTCTTTAATGAACATAATGTGATTGTTCCATTATTTTAAGTCAACTTGCCCCAAACTTGATCCAACCAGCACAGCTCTGTGTGTGTGCAGATGTGAGTCTGAGGATAGAGAGTCCATATCCAGCGGTGACATAGCACATGTGTTTACTGGCTGCTTCAGCTGACCGCTTCATAAACCAGCGTGAACGCTTCCCTTTCCTCCTGTAATGCTGATCTCATCCTCCTCCTTAGAAGTGTGTGTGTGTGTGTGTGTGTACTATCTAGCTCTCGTCACATTGATTTATTGTGCAGGTGGAGATGGATGTGCTCAATGATATGTAACCAAGACATGAACAATATTCATGCATGATGTAAACTCATTGACATCACTTGGCTGTAGTTGCATGTTGTCTAGTCATCTGTCCAGTGCCAAATAAACTACCCGAGGGAAACCTTCACTTCCTGTAACCTTGCCTCCTCAGTTCTGAATGGATAAGAGCATTGCTATTTTTATTGTCATTTTTCAAGATACTACAATAATCAGACATTGTATGTCTGATTGTATGACGGTCGTTTCATACACTTCTGTTGGATGAAGCTATGTTTTATTTTTTTTATTTTTTTCAACAAACACTTAAAAGAATATGTCGTGAACATATTTATTTATTTTTAAATTTGGTTTTACAAAAAATCCAAATGAACCAGCAATACTACTAGTAATAAGTGTGTGTGTGTGTGTGTGTGTGTGTGTGTGTGTGTGTGTGTGTGTGTGTGTGTGTGTGTGTGTGTGTGTGTGTGTGTGTGTGTGTGTGTGTGTGTGTGTGTGTGTGTGTGTGTGTGTGTGTGTGCGTGTATAATTTGTGCATTTATTAGTAGTATTTATATGTATAGGTCAAGCTAAATATTATATAATTTGGACACAAATCTTGACATGTTTTGTAGCAATAAGCATGGAAATTAAATAGATACAATTTATCATTACCCATGATTTTTCTTATAATAACTGTGGTGACAGAATGGATTGGTTGACAAGTAAAGAATAAATCTAAAGTATGCATCATATCTGTATTTGCATGTTGAAGCGTGTTGTTTGGTCGGCTTTTGTTCCTCACAGCTGAATCTCTCTCTCTCTCTCTCTCTCTCTCTCTCTCTCTCTCTCTCTCTCTCTCTCTCTCTCTCTCTCTCTCTCTCTCTCTCTCTCTCTCTCTCTCTGTCTCTCTCTCTCTCTCTCTCTCTCTCTGTCTCTCTCTCTCTCTCTCTCTCTCTCTCTCGGTCTCTCTCTCTCTCTCTCTCTCTCTCTCTCTCTCTCTCTCTCAGAACCCTGCTCGGCCTCATGAATAATTCATGACATGCTAAAGCACTCTTTAAATCTTTGCGGCCATTCTCGCAGCGTCATCAGCACATTCATGACCCGCCGCTGTGTGTGTGTGTGTGTGTGTATGTGTTTGTCTCGTACATGCGTCTCTGCTCTCTTACGGCCCTCGTGTGGATAGAATTCAAATGAGGGCTCCTTCATTCACTACATGTTTCTTTAACACCATCAGCGAATGAATCTCAAGCTCTCGTCCGTCATTCTGTGGGCTACGGACGGGACGGTCACGTGGTCACCCTCTTTAAATCTTTAATTTGCCTGCTGCTCACAGACATATAACAATTTCATTTATTACTTATCATTTATAACAAGGAATTTCACTTTGTTGCTCCATCAGTTCATAATGAATCAGGCAAACAAGCCAGAAGTGACCTCAGATGTCTTCCCTGCCGCAGGGTTAGTTAAAATGGCTGTAATGAGGCTGTTTAATATCAATAGGATCCTAATAATTAATAAGACAAGCTAAGTGAAAAAAACTACATAGATCACACAAATAAAAATATTATATATTTTAAGATTAACTGCAATTTTGTTATATTCACAGTACTATGTTGGTGATTAAGTTTCCACAATGTACTCAGGTGTGATTAAATTATGTATTTTTTGTATTATTGTTTTTATAAAATTAATATTAATATATATTGCTTTAAAAATGTATGAATAAGCTCTCTGAAGCGGTATTGACTGAGTGGCACTGTTCTGTTTTTTCTTGTGTAAGAAGTCTTTGTGATCATCTGGGAAAATATTGAAGTATAAAATATTTATCCTATGGTCCCTTTAATAGTAAGTGTTCCTTTATTCTTGCTAATGTACAGTAATATAATTGCATGTGGCCAGTGTGATATATTGATTGTTTTTAATGAATGTAGTGCACATTATTTACGTCACGCATGTGAAATGGCACCAGACTTGGGCCTTTGGCTCTTTTTCTCTTTGTGCACTACTGGTGCTCAGCTGTTTAATTACCCAGAATGCACTGTTCCGCGTCAGGCTGCAGGGGGAAGAAGCCCATTTCAAAAGATTTGTTTCCTTCTCTTGCATAAATATGGACAAAAATGAATGCAGTTTCTGCACTGACCTGAAGATATGTGTGTGCGCAGACGAATCTGACATGCCACAGTAACTGCACTGTCCTGCACACATGAAGATCTCTGAAATATCAAGGTTTTTTCTACGATGCAGGATATTAATCTCACATCATTTGCATTATTAATTGAACTTAATGTATTTTTTAAATGATTCCTGCAGCAGATGTGTTGTAATCTGATGTGCTATAAATGCTTTGGGCCGTTTAGTCTCTCATTATTTTCTCAGAGTATATGAATCGTCTAAAGAGCTTATTTTTCTGCTTTCTAGGCTATTGAGAGGCAGTTTTGCTTGCTGAAAACATCAAAGAACTTTAGATAAGCACAAGTTTATTAATAAATAAGCCTATCTATCTATCACCAAATCTGTAATTTTCAGTATGCTGTTTTAATGTAGTAGAACAACCACAGTTGTGTCAAAAACAAAACATCTGCATCATGTTTGCATTTCATTTTGTCACTTAATAATTCACACCTTGAAATCATAAAATAATGTAAAACGTGAAAATCCTCTGAGAATTGAACAGTCTCTTGATGAAGAGAGGAATCATGTGTTTGTGACAGTGATTCTGCTGATTTAAGGCATAAAGACTTCTTCATCTTGCAAGTGGTTGTCAAAAGCAACAATGCTATGAAACGCACAACATATTCTGTGAGAAAGTGACGTGCTGGAGCGAAATTCACTATTTTAGAATCAGCTCACCATTTATTGGATTCAGTTATTGGATTTAACTCAGCAAATATGATGCAGGGCGGTATAATGACAGAATTGTCATTTTTTGGTGATCTGTCCCTTTAAGAATTGTAAATGCATAGGAATAAAGCCAAGCAGAGCTTTGATGGCTCGGTTGGGCTGTTCATTGCCAACGGCGTGTGTGTGAGTCCAGATCCTGGACATGCGATCAGGCCCGCCTGAGGTGTCGTGATCATTGATCTCCAGCGCTTTCCTTGCTCCTGGCATGTTCCTTTCTTTCCCTTGTTTTGGAAACACTGTCTCTGGAGACAGTACTGGGTCGATGCATAATCAAGCACATCTAGCTCCCAATGCAGCGTTTTGCACAGGGGCGCTGTAAAGGGGGGGGTAAACGATGATGATTCTCGGGGCCCATGACTAAGAGGGGGCCCAGAGAAGCCCCCAATAAAATTGTGGTGCTAAAAAAAAAAAAATTGATAGTAAAAATTATTAACTTTAAATTATTCTATTTGCTGTTTCCTGGTGTCAATTTTTTTATTTGTTTAGGAAACACAAACGTCCGTTGGCCCCTCTCCCCCTCTCGATTATCATTAAATGGTTCAGTGCGCCCAAATTGTATCCAGGCAACACAAACAGCTCGACTTCACTTATAGCGCCGGCAGAATATCAACTTGACGGAAGAGGAAGTGAAAATGGCTCAAAAATCTGGAAGTCAGAAAAGGAAAGAGAAAAAAATAAGAGAAGTGAAAGAGGCAAAGGGTCGACAGTATGTTACCCAATATTTCACAAGAAAAGGTGGGTTTGTAAGTAGGCCTAAATTGTTAGTGGACCGCCCGTGACAATGATCGTAGCCTACGGCACTTTTCTGTGCGTACACACGCTTTGTACACGAGGCCCCAGGTCTCTACGGTAATATTTTTCGACAAGTTAGCACGTTTCGAATAGTGCAGGGTGCAGTGGTGCACCGTGCACGGCTTTGCCTCACATGCAGCCGGTGTCGGCATCTTTGTACGAGGCTCCGCCCACTTTCAGGACCCTGCTGCGGTCCACGCTGTTGCACCTGTCTTGCAAGCAGTCTAACTTCATGAACCCTGATAAAAAAATCCTCTGCCAGCTACTGTACAAACTACTATCAGCTGTTTGTGAGGTTTCACTGCATCTCTTGAAGATGCTGTGGAGTTGTATTACTACTACAATGTCCCCTATATTGTCAAATACAGCATGATTCATCTCTGCCAACCATCTTCACATAATACTTTCACATGATCTGATCCAGACCGTCAGCAAAACTCAATTTAAACAGCGCAAAATGACTGCCTGTGGACGTTATAGGTAGAAATGATTATATTTCTGTTTTTATTCACACAATAAATATTTAAACTAGTTTTAATGAAAATTCATGAGAGTTTTAGGAAAAGTCAGGAGGCAGCAAGGCTTTGTGATTTATTTAGACATTGCAAATTTAGTTATTGACTATGCAAATTTCAAAACGGTCAAAATGACGCCTTGTTTGCTCTAGTGTTAAAGATAATTACCATAAGTTAGCTAATTTTATATGGCCATTTTGTTTTATGGTGGTTTTTTCTTGCTGAGATTTGTTTTTCACCACAGATTGTAATTCCTGTTTTTTAAATTGAAGAGTTTTATTTTTTCAGTATCAGCGTTGAAGCAAATAAATATAAATACATTTCATTGTATTAAGAGTGCTCAGTGTTTCCATTACATTTCAACAGTCATGTTAAAAATATTAGGTTAGATTAGATTAACTTTATTGTCATTGCCAGTGTACTGTACAAATATGTACAGTACATAAATACAAATATAAATATATGTGAATACACTATATGACACATGTACAGCTATGCACAGTATACAGTGTTGGGGAAAGTTACTTTTAAAAGTAATGCATTACAATATTGCGTTACTCCCCAAAAAAGTAACTAAGTACGTTACTTAGTTACTTTTTATGGAAAGTAATGCGTTACATTACTTTTGCGTTACTTTTTCTCACCTGCATGGGCTTATTTGTTTGTTTTTTAATAACAGCTAAAACAATCTATTTTTGCCAATTGTTAAGGCCCTTTCACATCAAAAGTTATATGAATAAGCCTCAGGCTGAAGGAAATGCATATTTACTACTGTACAGTAGAGGGCGCCGCTCAAACAAACCTTTCAGCTGCTGCTGTTCTTGATTAAATAACAATAGGATACAGGAGAAGGAAGTTCAACACTCTTATTTCTAAACCTAATCTAAAGTCATTTTTGCTTATTAGTATGGTTGAATTAGATCATTGTAGGTCAGCAGCAAAGACATTGGTTAATAAACTGAGATTAAATACATAAAGTATATTTGTGTAATTTAACATAGTTAATTATAAAACTTTTGCACAAAATTCTGAGATTGCATTTGACTGTTTTTATTCATTTTGGGGAATACTGAATGTTTTTGTGCAAGTGAGATGAGTAAATGCATGTTCAATGCAAATGCACACAACACCTCACTTTATTTCTCTCAACATGGGGACAGGAGAGCTGTCAGTCAATAAATGTGAAAAAGTAACTAGCGTTACTTATTTGAAAAAGTAACTCAGATATTTTGTTGTAAATTGCAAAAGTAATGCGTTACTTTACTAGTTACTTGAAAAAGTAATCTGATTACGTAACTCAAGTTACTTTTAATAAGTTACCCCCAACACTGACAGTATATACATTATACATTACTGAAGTAGTGCAGTATTACAGAGGACAAATTACGGGTGTGGACATGGGATGGAGTTCAATTGTCTGATTGACTTAAATATATGAGAATGATAGTCAAAATACCATAAAAGCGCATGATTTTATTTAAATCAATATGAAAAAAGTCTCAGCTGTGTTTGGGGCCCTGTCAAGATTATTTTCATGGGGCCCAAAATCCTTAGCAGCGCCCCTGGTTTTGCACGTTATATATCATTCTTTAATAGTTTTGTTTGATTAGTCATGTTAGATGTTTTGCACAGGCAGACACTACACACATTCCCTTCGGAGTATTACACATCAAAATGTCTCACTTGTTTTAAGCACTTTATTTTCCATAGAACATTTATTTTGACCATTAGATACTGCAACAGTATTATTTTTCTGTATTTTATGAAATTTGGCACATAGATAGAGGACAGTTTGGAAATTAACCACAGCAAATCTGGAGTCTCTAACTCAATCCCTCTAGCGCCACCAACTGTCAAAAGTTGAACTTACGTTTATACTAATAACATTTTATATAGTATGTGGTAACGTATTTAATCAAGCACATCAAGCTCTTAATGCAACTTTTTGCACATTATAGATCGTTCTTTAATAGTTGTGTTTGATTAGTTGTTAGATTAGCACAAGCAGACACCACACACTTTGCATTCCGATTATAACAAATTTACTTTTTTTTAGTACTATAATTTACATAGAACATATGTATGTATTTTGTATAATTTTGAACATTAGATGATTATTACTGTAACAGAATTATTCTTTAGTATTTGATGAAATTTGGCACACAGATAAAGGACAGTCTGAAAATTAACCACAGCAAATATGGAGTCTCTAGATTTATCCCTCTAGCGCCCCAGCTGCCCAAATTTGCACTTACGTTTATACTAAAGACTTTTGAACCAGAAGAGCAAAACTAAATTATTTTTTCCCCAATGATTCCTTAGCTCACAACCATTCGATTGCACCCCATGACTTCATTTTCTGTCATGAAAATTTTTCCGCCATTTAGATTTTTCGGGGGGAAAAAACGCTTCCAATTTTAACCAAAATTGGCTTGAATCATCTTCAGACTATTTTGGCAAAAAGTTATTAAAGTCCCCCTGTGGTGAAAATCAAGCTTTTAATGTTGCTTATGTGTCTATGTGGTGTTTTTAATATTCTTTAAGGTAAACCATGTGTAAATGCATAAGTCAACAGCATTGCGGAGTATTTTCTGCTTAAAACTGCAGTGAACCAAAGACAGTCTCAAAAACACGGTTAGAAATCGCTGGTGTTTCTGACGTCACAAACTACCTTGTAACCAATCAGATCAACGTGTGATCGTCAACGAGTGGATCTGTGAGCTGAGTGAGTGGAGGCGGGGCTCATTTGCATATTCATAGAACCACATATACTAAATGAGACAAGAGTGTAGAGTTACATTCAAGGTATTTTAAGGCATGAATTTTTTTTTTCAAGGAAAGGATGCTTAAATATGTCACTTTGGTGATCAAAGATGAGTTTTAAGGGATACAATTATTGACTACAGGGGGACTTTAAAATATGTTTGAAAAACCCAACCGTTCTCGAATAAGACGTAAACCAATTTGGATGAAGAGTGCATGCCTAAATGGAAGCGAGGCAATATCTCTGTAACGCTTTAGCATATTAAGACGAATCTTGGTACATGCCATCACAAGCATATTGTCACGGTGGGTAGTGGAGAATGGAAAAGAGGACTCAAGTGCGGAGTGAAATGAAAAGGTTTAATAAAGATAAAACATAAAATAAACAAACCAACAAAAGAAATCCAAGGTCTCAGAACTTAATCCAACACAGACATGGCAGAACAGGACAGGCACAGAACTCCACGCGAGTAACACACGTAACAATAACAACGGACGAGCAAAGGACAGCAAACACAGGTAGACTAAATAGGGAGGCAAACAAAGGAGGGTAACGAGGAGGACAGGTGAGACAAATAAACCAATAATCAGATAACAAGGGGGAGGGACCATACAATGACAAGAGCCCATGGCCCAAAATAACAAAACACCCATGGGCATCACAAGACAGGACAGACATGTGACACATATATTACATCTACAATATTATGGTAATACAATTATTTTTATTCGTTGTGGTTTGCTGGCACATGGTCTTCAGAAAATGTAAAACTATTTTCTTTTATATAAGGTTGCATATAATATTAATTATGAAATAATTAGTCCAGAGTATTGTATTTTACACTGAACATGAAGTTACAAGGATATTTTTTGTGTTGTAATCACAGACCAATACATCTAATTATGTGAGGTCTGGATGATATTTGCCAGTGAAATGCCAATATGAATATTCCATTGGTCTCTTAGGCTGATGAAACCTGATGTAAGGTGATTTGAAACATGTTGCTCACCTTCGGTCTGCAGATTGACCACTACAGCAGGGAAACTCATTCTGCACTGAAAAACAATTCAGATAGAGGAACACAGTGAGATAAACATTCTGCCATCATAAAACTGATTCATACATATGTAGGTTAACATGTGTGACGCATCTCCTCCTCATGGGACTAATTAACATCATGATTTAAAACCATTTATAAAGTCTATTTTTAGTACTTTTAGATGTTTTGCATTGTGATATTATTTTCATAATCATTTACTGACTTAAATTTACCATAATGCATCCAATACCGATGGTCATTAGTGTAATGAGTAATATTTAATTGTAGCACATCAATATTGTGGTTATTAAATTAATGCATTTATTTGTCTATTTATGTATGCTTGTATGCATGTATGTATGCTTGAAATATTAGCTTGGCAAGTCACTCCTGAAAGTTTTTTTTTATATATATAATTCGTTGTATTCTATTTTATTTAAAAAATAATTATTTTAAAATACATTTTCAAAATTCATTCATATATATATATATATATATATATATATATATATATATATATTATTCTTATTTTATGTAGAAAAGATTATTTGCATTGTGACTTTATTTAAATTCATTTATTTGTCATTTTTACATTATTTCAAATGCTGATATTTATTGGATGGTTATTAGTGTAATGGAGTAATATTTTCCTGTATCACATTAACAATATTATAGTAAATAATTTATTTGTATTTAAATCAGAATAAATTGAAGTCAGTACAACAAATACTACATTGTGTATAGATACTTAAAATGTTGATAATCTATAATTGAAAATAATGTCACAATGCAAAGATTACAGTAAGACCCTAAAAAGGCTTCATATTTTTAGGTGAAATTGTATTTATTTATTTAGGGGTGAAATAAATAAAGTCTGTTCCTGAAAGGTTTTGTGAGATTTTTGCAATGCAATGCATTTCATACACCTCTTCATTTATTCCCTTTAAATGGGGTTTTGTAATGATATCGAAGTGATGTATTTGTTAATCACATCTAGAACATCATGATATCTGACCTGTGATGCATGAAGCACAAAACAACTTTTTTGACACAGTCTTGTTGTTTTGCTCCAGAAAACTCCCTCAGACGATTGATCGCGCAACTATGTGCACCTGGCGTGTTGTGATTTGCTCTGTTATTGCTTTTTTCCTCCTGTTTTTCTGTGAGGAGGAAGATGAGGAGGAAATAGGCTGAGCAGCAGCTGGAATCCACACACACAGGCTGGTGTGTTTGCTCTCGCCCAAAACGAGCAAACGAACACTTTTAAGTGCTTTTTTAAGGTTAACAAGATCCTCAGACCCGGGGAGGTTGACTGACAGGAGGACTGATTGCTTTTAAGAGTTTCACTGTCGACCCAAACCAGAATTTTGTGGCTTAAAAATGTATGTATAATGGTCTCATTTTGCCTTAAAAGTGTGAAATTTAACTAATAAAATATACCAACTTAAAATACAGAGGCAACTAGACATTATACAGTAGGTTGATCCCCGCTATTGTTCTGTGTCTTTATTACCTTCCTACATTTTTAAAACTATAAATGAAATATTTCATCAATTCTTTACAGGGAAATCGAGCGATTATTTATTCCATGTTCACAAAATAAATGTGAAACGTATGAAAAAAAAAAACTCTTTTCCACTGTAAAAACTGTAAATTTTCCAATATTTTATTTCGTAGTGAATTTATTCTTAGGATTTTTTCTTCCATTTATTCCTGAGGGTTGGGGCTTTGATGCAGGACCTGGTTTTGTGTATCATGCAAAAGTAAACAAAAGTATTCATTAATATTAGCATGAATTGCATGTGTGTGTGTGTGTGTGTGTGTGTGTGTGTGTGTGTGTGTGTGTGTGTGTGTGTGTGTGTGTGTGTGTGTGTGTGTGTGTGTGTGTGTGTGTGTGTGTGTGTGTGTGTGTGTGTGTGTGTGTGAGTCTGTGCGTGCCTGCATGCGTGCGTGCGTGTGTTAATGAATTTGTCTCAACTTATTTCTGAGTCTGCTTCCATTTATTCCATATATTTGACATATATTTAATATTTTTCTTCTATATGAACAGGTATTTACTTCATGTTTGTTCAGTGATCATCAGATCTCACGTCTCTATTACAGGCTGGACTCTCAGAGGAAATACTGATATGAACTGAAAGATATTTTCCATAACTAATCTACCAGGGGATTGAGTTCAGTGCTTTGAGTTTGTTCAAATAAAAGGAAAGGCTTTCCAATCCTCTACGGCTAATAGTTGAAGGGTGTTTCTGACTCCTACATCGCTGAGGATTTAGAAAAAATTCATCAGTTAAACATCATGATATCATGGATTTAAATATTTCATAAAGATGCCTAGTATTTCCATTTGCATAATTCCATATGTGGATTGCTATGCATAATTAATTTGCATCAGATTTCATCCCGCAGGACATTCTGTTTAGTCAGACCAAGAGAACCCTGGAGTATTGGACAAGTGTTTATGAAAATGGCCTGATGAAATTATGAAGGTTTGAGGATAGTGATATTTAACATCATCAGTGTCAGTACAAATAAACAAACAAAAAACAAACTGACAAACAAAAATTTCTGAGTTTTCTCTGAACATTCAAAGCGTCCAGTTTTTAAAATGTTATTTTTTCTTGGTTATTTGAACGTTAAGGAAACAATCCATTTTATTATTCTTCAAATAATTTTCATTCATTATGGAATGTTACTTTTGAGTGTTCTCAGAACATTCTGAAACAAGTTGTAACATTTAAAAAATGTTTAAACTTCAACTTAAACATTTCAGAAAAACGTTTCATGAACGCTGTATAAATGTTTTCTAAGCTTTTGCACATACTAAGTCATAATTAGGACATATGAAGTAGAAATTATGAAAAATATATGATATCATATTTGAAATGATGATATGATGTCATAGTTTTGACATTCAAAGTAAAAAAATAATGGTATAAAAAGTTAAAATCCTGAAATACCAAGTCATAATTGTGACATACTAAGTCATAATAGACATACTAGGTCGAAATTATGACAAAAAAGTCCAAATCATGTCATAAAAAGACAAAATGATGACAAAAAAGTCATAATTATATTCAAAGTAAAAAATCATGGAATAAAAAGTCATAATTATGACATACGAAGATTAAACTTTGACAAAAAAGTCAAATATACGGTATTAAATGCAGGCTTGGGCAAAATTCAGAATTTCAGAATTGGCCTCCATTCAATTCATGAATTTGAATTTGAATTGAATTGACTCCGCCCCACAGGAAGTTGAATTTGGATTTGAATTGGAATGACAGGAAGTGGAATTAAATTCATGGCAATTCAAAGAAATTCCACACAGTCACACACAGGGTAACCACCATCAAACAAACCAAATGTGGGACGATGTGGGACATGTTACCAACACTAATACATAACCTAAAACTGTTATATAATGTCCGTTTAACTTAATAAAAATATTTGTATTCTGCAGCTGATAAAAATAATTTGTTATTTAGTCCCTTCCAGACAACACAATTACATCACAATGTAACATAACATGTCTTTATTTTACTTGCCATTTACATTGAACATCACTGAGCAAGGCAGCGGGCATCATGCAGATCACTATTTCTGAAACAGTTCTGACTAAGTCCAACTAAAATCCAACAAAATAAATAATGAACAAATAAATTATAAAACAACATGAAATTAGTTTATTGACAGCCTTATATATTAAGAATATATTGCACCAAACACTTTCATATTTTTAGAAAGGATGTGAATTAAAACAACTACAGCAGGCAATAAGTTGATAAATTCTGTTAAATTAAAATTTTAATTTTCCGAATTATCCATTTGTTTTCTGACAGGGAACACATGGAACGAATTACCGCTCATCATTTTGATTGACAACCCACTAGTGACCGTGTTTACTCCTTTCTTTTCAACCATTGGATATGATTTTAAAAACGGCTGTTGTATTTGTACTTCTGACGAAGCGCTGTTAAATATAGGTGAAAAACTACGGCGCAAAAAGAATAAATAAAATGCTTTCTTAAAAAGGCAAAAGAACGCATGCACATTTTCTTAATATGATAATTAAAAACAAACAGACTGATAAAAATGCGGGACATTTTGTCATGATTCTGCCCTCTTGCCCTTGATTTTCCCTAGTCGTGAGGCAGGATCATGACAGAATCATGTTTTGTGTGCAAGCACATGGCTTAGTGTTCGACAATGTGCTTGTGTTGTCTTGTTACGTAACCCCGCCCCCTTGTTATCTTTGTCTTGTCATTATTGTCTAGTCGGTTTCACCGGTCCTCGTCATTAGTGTTCCCCTATTTAATCCCCTTGTGTTTGCTGTCCTGTGCCGGTTCATTGTTTCTCATTGTGTGTCACACTTTGTGAGATTCTACCCGTGAGTATCTTGTCTAAGAAGAATCTCTTGTAGAAGTCTTGTTCTTGTGTTTGCTGTTTGTTAATAGTCTAGTTTTTGTCAAGTGTAATCTAGTTTAGTTATTCCTTGTACGTATTGCCTTTGTTTTGCCCCCTCGTGGGTTTTGTTTTCCCCTGTTTTCTGTTATAATAAACGTTGTGTGATTGTCAACCGTCTGCGCTTGGGTTCATCTGCTATCCTCATAACACATTTTCTCAATATGCGACATGGGGGACAAGGGGTGAAAATGCTGTGCGGTACAACACAAAGCGTGACGGGTGGTCACCCACACAACAGAAGGAATATGTTGAATCTCAGTCACATACATTCAGCGTTAGGAAGGTTACTTTGGAAATGTAATTGCTTACTGTTATAAGGTACCGTTTATAAATGTGGTTTGGATTATTTTATTTGGATTACTTTATCAATGTAAATCAATTTCCTTTAAATTTGATTAGTAACTAATTAAATTACACATTTTACCTCAGTAATACAACTAAATACAATTACATTCATTTTGTGATTCAATAACAAATTTCATTAGTTAACTCACTCCTCAACCCTGCATACATTTTGTTCTAATATATATAAACAAATGTCCACCTAAAATAGTTTGTGTTTTTCTTGTAAAGATTTACTAAAGTAATTCTGGGAGTCATGTTCTATCATGTTCCACAAAATTACAATTACAATAAATCAAACTTAATTATTTGTTCTGCGACTAGAGCTTTTAACATTCATTGCTGGGGGAAAATATTTCCTGTTAATGTAATCTGTACAAGTAGTTCAAACTAATATCATTTATAGAATATGTAATGCAATCATATCTGACATAAACTGTAAAGCTTCATTGTTAAACACTTCACTTAAAATATCTATATGAATTTCTTAGAATTTGTTTTGAATTGCAATTCTGCTTCCTTTAATTCAAATTCGAATTGTAATTCTAGATCCTGTTTTTGACATCAATTCAAATTCAAGAATTGAATTGGAATTTAGGAGTCATTCTCAATTCAATTCTGAATTGCGCACAAGCCTGATTTAATGGTATCAACTTGGTATGTAATAATTATGACTCAGTATATCATAATTCTTAGTATATCATAATGTACATTTTCGTGTCAAAATGATTAATATGACATAAAATAGTAACACTATATATTTTGACCCATCGCTGCTTTGGCCAAAAGGGTGGTATTTTTTTCTCTCCTTTTTTCACCTTTGTGTTACTCTTCTTAAGATCCTTCTTAAGAAAAATCCTATGAAGTACAGTATGTAATAATGTGCAATATCTTCCCAAATATGTTTTTATTTTCAAGAAGATACCTGGATGCAATTCTCTGAATTCAGCATTAGAGACATGCAAGTTCACAAACAGTGCAGGAGTTCATTACAGTTTCCAGTGCAGACACACAATTTGATGTTAGAACAGCGTAATATATGGAGCGCAGGTGTAGAATATTTGCCTAAATAGATTATATTGTAACACTATAGATCATATTGCAATTCTAGTGATCTGCTTTGGGACTGAAATATGAAACACGGTTCATTTTTGTTGAATTTAAGATACAGTTCCTCCTGCATGTATTTATAAGACTTAGTATTTTTTTCCCCATAGAGCCCAGATATGATTACCTAACTGGGGCAAGGAAGGACCAATCCCTCTCTCTGAGGCAGAAATCAATGCCAGCGCTGCGTTGAGGAGGGATTGCTCAGTGCCGGTGGGTCGATTCGGATTCTGCGCAGCTTTTGGAGAATTAATGCTACAAGACCTCACAGTGATAGATCAGCGCTAGTCTTTGCTCAGTGTCTTCAGGTCGTCTCAACATGTGTGTTTGCAGGAGCAGTTAAGCAATGACAACGGCTGACTCTAAAAAATGCTGGGTTGTCTCAACCCAACTTTGGGTCAAATATGGACAAACCCAGCTGTTGGGTTACATTTTTTAATTACATTTTTAACCCAATGTTTGGGTTTGTCCATATTTGACACACAATTGGGTTAAAACAACCCAGCATTTTTTAGAGTGCTTGGCCTGGCCGTGGAAAAGAGGCGAAAAGATTATTAGAGAATGTTTTGCAAGAAAATACTGTTTCAGTCTTTCTACTTCAAAATTTCACATTTAATTCAATGTGTTACTTGCACATTTTTTGTAATTATTTGTGGAAATTTACTGGCGATTTCTGAGTGAAATTGTCTCTACACTAGTTTTGTATTTTTGTTATGACAATTGTTTTTAGATGCCAGTGAAATTTTACAATTCCTGATTCCAATTTTGATTGATGCCACAAAAAGTACTAGCCTAATTAATATATAATTAATAAATGAACATTATTAAAGACAAGTAACAGTTATGAAGAAAAAATAACAAATTACAAGTGATAGTACAAAATATACCTTAAAACAAAGATAAAAGTGAAATAAAAAGTGCTTTTCAAGAAGGTCTTACTGTGGAAATTGAATAGAGTAATAACATGTAAAATAACACTGCACAGTCTTCACTGTATAAATTACGTAGAGATAGGGATGTGATGGTGGGATGTAACGCCAATTTGGGGGCGGATTGCTTGAATGGTGAGTTCATTAGCCTATTATTTTTAATGAAAAACACAAAAACAAACAGTAGCCTAAAATAACAAACTCGCATAAATAGGCGCTTTTTCATTTCGCATTTTGACTTCAAATTTTCCGCCATCGTCTTGTCAGTCAGCTTTTCACTCTCGTGATAAATGAAATCTGACTGCTGTTGCTGATCTGTGCTGCGACTCTCGTTCGGATCACGATTTATAAAGCAGACACGTTCAGTTTTTAATTGTAGTGTCTGTTCTTTAACTGAACTAAATAATTTTTATAAAAAATAAATAATAAATCAAATTGACGGTGGGGTGCGGTGATGTGGCAAGTGATGTAACCGGTGTTGCTTCTGAACACCAGTAACACCGTTAACACCAACTATCATATCAAGCCTATAAATAGAGATTAATATTGATTAAAGTTACAGGAAAGGTTTCAGTCGAGAGCAGTGTTGGATAAGTTACTCAAAAAAGTAATCCACTACAAATTACTAATTACTACTTTAAAATTGTAATTTGATTACATTACTGATTACTGCATGTAAAAAGTAATCAGATTACTAATTACTTTACTTTCAAGTTACGTTGAAAACATATTAAAACTACAAGAATACTCTACAAAGTGAAACTCAGTTCTTTCCATAATTTAATATTGCAGACATCCCAAGTCTCCCGCATATTGATAGCGGCTCCCTGATGCCCGCAAATTAGTTCTAATCTCCCGGAATCTAGAGCGCGCATGCGAGACAGAAGAGACTGCTCCAAACCGTGTAGCACACGCACGGCGGAGAGGGAGAGAGCGAGAACTGCACAATTTGACAAGTTTGATTGACATGTAAAGTTTCCAACCGGAGTTCAGATAAATCTCACTACAATATCAGGCAAAAAAAAAATTAGGTTGTTTGAATAATTAAATATATATTATAACTTCAGAATGTGGCTCATACAATCACATTTCAGAAGCATAACTATGCTTTTTATAATAATAAATAGCATATTACTCTGCAATTGAATGGTTCCTGTTCTTATTTGGTCTTTCCACTCATCACTGAACACACTCTGTCACACTACTTGACTCTAATGTGCTCATGCTGCTGGAAGTTGTTCTCATTTCACAGTGAGATTTTGATTTGTGCCGCAACAAACAGACTCTGAGGACCAGACTCCACCTCCTTTATTTATCATTTGCAGCATTGTGTTATATATTTATATAATGTATTCTTGTCTGAAAGCAGACTTATGATCACAGAAGGGAAGCTGATTATTATTGTGCTGTTATTTATGTTTTCTATGCTGTCACGCTATTTGTCTACTGGAAAGTGTCTAATCTAGAAGTGTTGTTGTTCATGACTAGCTGGGTGATACAGATAAAAAAAGATATCTATTAGCCATTGTTGTCAGTTAGATTCAAATTTTAATAAAACACAGTAAGAAATCTAGTTAACATCAGTTAAGATTTACAGCACTATACCGTTAAAGTCTGGAATAATTCTGATATTTAAAAAAATGTTTTTGGAAGAAGTCTCTTATGCTCATCAAGGCTGCTCAGTTATTAGTACTCAAATTTTATTTAGTGTTCTAATTATCATCAATGTTGAAAACATTTTGCTTTGTTTTCCACAGTTTCCACAAAAAATATTGAGCAGCACAACTGTTTTAACAATAATAATAATCAGAAATGTTTCTTGAGCATCAAATCATCATATTAGAATGATTTCTGAAGGATCATGTGTCACTGAAGACTGGAGTAATGATGCTGAAAATTCAGCTTTGATCACAGGAATAAATTACATTTTACCATACAGTATATTCACATAGAACACAGTTATTTTAAGCTGTAATAATATTTCAGAATATTCCTGTTTTTATTGTAGTTCTGTTTAAAAAAGTCTTGGTGAGCAGAGACTTCTTTTAAAAAAACATCAAAAAAATATATTCCAAAAACATTTACTGGTAGTATACATGTACTTTTGCTATGAAAAATGCCATCTTGAGATTTCCATGAACATTTTCAGTCTCAATCAATCTTTAATGACCTTTATTTTTTACACTATAGTTTTGTGTAAATGAAAGAGATATTTAAATGAATGATTAATTTGATCAGCAGAGAAGAACAGAGGAGGTTGATATATGTTCAGTAAAGGACTTTTATTGATAAATCTCTGACATTAATGAGTCCTGCTCTTACTGAAGTTTGAACACATGGCCGCAAGTGTTTGCTGAGGTGAAGCCGGCTGCGTGACACAGATTCTGCTGAAACGTTCCTCTTTACAGCAGGGACAGATGGTGCGGGTTTGTTCTGACGCTCAACCGTGTGCTGAATGGATAACTCTGACCAACCTCCAAATACAAGCACAACAACAGCCAAAGTATCCCAAAACTTTTCTGATGAATCATTTGGCTCATACAACCTTAGAAATATGTGGCCTGCATGCTGCCGTTTTTGATTCATGGCCAATTTCATGTTTTTTTTTTTTTATCTTCATATTTTTTCATTAATATGTTTTTTTCTTTTTAAGAAAATTTCCCGAACTAACTGATTTCACTGAGCCCTACAATAAAAAGTGCATGGGGGAAAAATAATTACTTTCTAAAAAATCTTGGTTTATTTTTCTACCCAAATCCTGGATTGACGTAGATTTTTGGTTCAGTTTTTGTTGTTGTTATTTTTAAAGTGTTTGGGTAGTTTTTTTGTTACCCAGCTCCTGGGTCAGACGTAACAACCCAGTGTCTGGGTAGTTTTGTGTAACCTAAATCCTGGGTCAAACATAACAACCCAGTGTTTGGGTAGTTTTTGTGTAACCCAGATTCTGGGTCATCTGTAACAACCCAGAGTTTTGGTAGTTTTTGTATAACCCAGATCCTGGGTCAGACATAACAACACAGTCTTTGGGTAAATTTTGTGTAACCCATATCCTGGGTGAGATATAACTACATAGTGTTTGGGTATCTTTTGTGTTACCCAGATCCTGGTTATTTGCAGGCTCTTCAGGAGAGAGCAGTGCAGCTCCGATAAAATGGTCAATGTCTTCAGTAGTTGTGAGGATGATTTAAAAAAAAAAATAAGTTTAGAGGATTTAAATTAATCCTTAAACATTAATTCATGAATTAAGTAAAAAAAATAAAAATAAACTAGTACTATGGTAAAAATAAATTAACCCAGTATGCTGGATTAAATAATCAACCCAATTTGCTGGGTAAATTTAACCCAACATTCTGTTGTATATTTAACCCTAATTGGATTGTTTTTAACCTGGTGTTTTTTAGAGTGTACGCATGGTAAACATAATTTGAATGTTTACGTTCACATAATTTTGGGGCCTGCAGATGCAGATCAACTTAAAGCTACACTGTGCGATTTTTACCCCCATCTAGCGGTGAAAAGGTATATGACCATCCAGTGAATATTAGTTTCTGTTCCTCTCAATTCCGATTTCGTTTTAACTCCTACGGTGGCCAATGTAGTCCAAGATTAGCATGGCTTCCAGTTCGACCTCGTCCATGAGTGAAAGGTGAAGCTTGAATTAACCGTATGTCCCTCTTTGGCTAATGTACTTTCAAGATGGAGGGGCAACATGGCGACCGACATTAGAACCCCCCACCCGTATGTATTTTCAATGGCATATTATACACTCACAAGAATACTTTATTACTTGAACGAAGTAAATATACATTAATGAGCACATATATTTTTGAAAGAACTTAGTGTTTTTAGCTAAGAATAAACTAAAAAAGTTACACAGTATAGCTTTAAATATAACAGGTGTCTTACATCACAGATCAGTGACACACAGCTTCAGCACAGGCTTAGATTAGCCAGAACGCTTGTGTCTGAACGCTCACCCCCGCTGCTCCTCATGGGACTGACGGGAACAGCTGTTTCAGCGCCCCCCTTCGACTGTCTTCAGAAGTGATCTAGCTCTCCTTCAGATCACAGATGTCATGGGCATGTGTGTTTAAAGAGGCCATATTCTACTGCAACTGTCCTTAATGTTAGGTTTCCTGGATCAAAAAAATTGACATTACCATTTTTCAACTCTCTATATTTTACCACAGATATACATTAAAAACAGTCATATTGTGAAATGTTATTAGAACTTAAAAAAGTGTTTTCAATGTGAATATATTTTAAAAATGATCAAAGCTGAATTTTCAGCATCATTACTCCAATCTTCAGTGTCACATGATCCTTCAGAAATCATTCTGTGGCGAGGGGGGCGTGGTTTTGCGAAGTCTGTAGCGAGAGATGAGTCAGCGTGCTGTGTGGTGAGTAAGTAGGTCAAGTGCAGATGATGAACACCTGTGTCTGATTGCAGTGATTGGCGTGGAGACTGCATATAAGCTGCCAGGAATGAGAGAGCAGGGATGAGAGAGGCTTGGGACTCGCACGCGACCCGCAGCACACACTGGCACCGGACTGAGTTTTTGATAAAGTGGAAAGAGTTTCAGATCAAACGGACTGAGTATTGCTAAAGTGGGAAGAGTGGTCATCTGACTGAACTGTGAGAGCTGGAGACATACAGCGTGAGCTGGTACAGCGGGCAGAGTGTTTCTTATATTGTGCTGTAGTGTTGCACTACGGCGCACATTTTTGTTTCTTTTATTTGTTTCTAAATAAAGTGCGAGTCCCAATTCCGCCGACCCTGTCTTCTTCTTCCTTAACCCACACATGCTGAGTTTCACTGCACCGGTGCCGAAACCCGGGAATAAGAAGACTGCCGCCGCCATGCAGAACCCGCCAGGAACGCCAGGACACTTTATCGACCGGTGTCCGGTGATGGAGGTGGGGACACTGATCCGGGTTCCCGACGCGCCACAGGCTGCCCCCGATCAAGCTGGCCTGTACCAGATACCAGTGAATTTCAAGGGGGTTACTTATCAGGCTTTGGTGGATTCAGGCTGCAACCAAACCTCCATTCATCAAAGCCTGATTCAACCTGGGGCATTGGATAACAGCCGCATGGTTAAGGTGTGGTGTGTGCACGGGGTGGTGGTAAGTTATCCTATAATGCCTATGGTAATTCAATTTAGGGGACAAAATCATAGCGTAGAGGTAGCAGTTAACCCGCACCTCCAGCATCCGCTAATTCTGGGAACGAATTGGCCTGCTTTTAGTAAATTATTGGGGTCTTTGTGTGCGGATGCCTCTTGGGAAAAGAAGAGCAAGGGAAAGACAGTGGTTTTTCAGGTGGGAGATGCTGAGACGGGACCTCTGGCTTCTGCTGCAGGGGAACGGAGTACTCTGGAGAGAACTATCCTCACAGAGCGCGATGATTTTCCCCTGGAGCAGTCCCAGGACGAGATGTTAATACATGCGTTTAATCAGGTCCGTTCTATCGACGGCCAGGTACTCCACCCAGACCAACTGCTCTCTTATCCCTATTTTGCTATTTTAAAAGATAAGTTGTATCGGGTGACCCAAGACACCCAGTCAAAAGAGGATACAACGCAGTTGTTAGTTCCTAAAAGCCATCGGGAAATGCTTATTCAGGGCGGCTCACTGTAATCCAATGGCCGGCATTTAGGTCAAACGGCGACACTAAACCGTCTCATGGCCCGGTTCTTCTGGCCGGGTATTCACGAGAATGTGTGCAGGTGGTGCGCGTCTTGTCGGGAATGTCAGTTGGTGAATCCACCGGCCAATCCAAAAGCACCATTGTACCCCCTTCCATTAATGCAGGTCCCCTTCGAACGAATTTGTATGGACCTCATTGGGCCATTGGAATGGTCAGTACGTGGGCACCGCTTTGCATTAGTCCTGGTGGATTACGCAACGCGGTACCCTGAAGCAGTCCCGCTCCGTAACATTTCTGCCAAAAGTGTTGCAAGCGCGCTCTTTTCATTAATCTCCCGGATGGGAATCCCCAAGGAGATTCTCACCGATCAGGGCACGGGGTTTATGTCACGAACTTTATGAATTATTGGGCATTAAATCGATTCGCACTAGCGTCTACCACCCACAGACAGACGGATTAGTGGAACGGTTTAATCGCACTTTGAAGTCCATGATTCGAAAGTTCGTTCACGAAGACGCCAAAAATTGGTATAAGTGGCTAGAACCCCTCTTGTTCGCTGTACGCGAAGTTCCCCAAGCCTCCACGGGGTTTTCCCCCTTCGAGCTTCTCTATGGGCGTCAGCCCCGCGGGGTGTTAGACATTCTTAGAGAAGCTTGGGAGGACGGACCGTCCGCTAATAAGAACAAAAATCAGTATGTCTTGGACCTGACAACAAAACTCCACACTTTGGAGTGGCTATCAATGGAGAATTTGTTACAGGCCCAGGACAGACAGAGTCAGCTGTACAACAGGGGGGCTAGACTTCGTCAATTTTCACCGGGAGATAAAGTGCTTGTATTTCTCCCTACTTCCAGCACTAAATTACTCGCAAAGTGGCAAGGACCTTTTGAGGTCACACGGCGGGTTAGCGATCTCAACTATGAGGTAGTTCGAACAGATAGGGGCGGGGCACATCAAATTTATCACCTCAACCTCCTCAAAAAGTGGGTTGAGGCAGAGTCAGTGATGCTGGCGACGGTAGTGAGCGGAGAGGAGGATCTCGGGCCAGAAGCGAACACAAAACCACAATCTCTCGCGCTGGCTCTTGGTGGAGATCACCTCTCACCCTCCCATCTCACTGACATTAAAAATTTACAAGCTGAATTTGCTGATGTGTTCTCTCCCCTGCCTGGTCGAACGGACCTCATTCAGCACCACATTGAGACAGAACCGGGTGTGGTGGTGCGCTGCCGCCCGTATCGTTTACCTGAACACCAAAAAAGGTAGTTCAGAATGAATATGGGCTATGCTGGATATGGGGGTAATAGCACTGACTGGGCGAGCCCGATAGTTTTAGTTCCTAAAACCGACGGCTCAATCCGTTTCTGTGTGGACTATAGGAAGGTGAACGCGGTGTCTAAGTTTGATGCTTATCCAATGCCGAGGGTTGACGAATTGCTTGATCGGCTGGGTACTGCTTGTTTTTATTCGACACTGGACTTAACAAAGGGTTATTGGCAGATCCCCTTGTCTCCCATGTCCAAAGAAAAGTCAGCTTTTACAACACCGTTTGGATTACACCAATTTGTCACCCTTCCTTTCGGCTTGTTAGGGGCTCCTGCGACTTTTCAGCGTCTGATGCACAAAATTCTCCGGCCGCATGCTGCATATTCCGCTGCCTACTTGGATGATATTATCATCTATAGTAACGATTGGCAGCATTATATGCAGCATTTGCGTGCTGTCCTGAAGACGCTGAGAAGGGCTGGGCTCACGGCCAACCCGAAGAAGTGTGCGATTGGGCGTGTGGAAGTAAGGTATCTGGGCTTCGACTTGGGTCACGGACAGGTGCGTCCCCAAATTGATAAGATGGCAGCGGTTGCGACCTGTCCGAGGCCTAAGACCAAAAAGGAGGTGTAGCATTGTTCCGGGAAGAAGGAGTTCACATTTGATTCCTCTTCCATGGTCCAGGCTAAAACAAATGTATTTTATGTTGCATATTGTGTGCATTTAGGTGACGGATACTAATCTAGCAGGCACAATGAGAAGTGATACAGAAAGACTATGATGGCTCTGATAGATGACTTGAAAATGAAGTGCTTTCGATGATGAACTTTGAATGGAATAATCACCGACTCATTATTTAGAAATTATATCATTATACACTCAGATACTGTACATTAGAGTGTATTTGTAGTTTAAATCTTAGAGAAGAAGAATAATGTGTTAAGTAGAGGAACAGCATAGAGGAACATAAGCGAATTATAAAAATACAAATTTGTTATGGTAAAATGCCTAAAGCCTTGGTTATCTCATGTTTGAAGGAAGCAGGAAATAGTAGAGACTAGTATGCAAATGTGGTGAGAAATTTCAAATTACAGCAATGTATGAATTGCATTAGCTTGTTTGATAGCTGCACTCTTAAATGTGTTTATTAATTTAGCAGATACTTTAATACAAAGTGATTTACAAGTGAGGAACCAAAAGCTATCCATCCTATAGGGAGAGCATGAGAAGTACTATGATATAAAGTTTTATGATACAAAGTGCTATGATAAAAAAGTACGAAATATTATATAGATAAGATACAGATCCTAATAATTTAGTTGATATTTTATGTATTTATTCATTAAAGCAGGAAGATGAATATGCATTTGGCGTTTTTGGGTAACCTCTGTTTTTATGCAGACATCTCCAGGGTAGATTTGGAAGTAAAGGGTAAGTCAGAGCTGTAGGGGACAGATGGGATTTTAGTGCTCTGTTTAACTACACAATAGTGGCAGAGTCACCTTTGCAATGCAAAGTATAAAGGCAAAGTCACAACAGCTCTGTGAAATCTCTGAGCTATATCACGACCGCTTTTGTGAGCAGGACTTCAAAACAGTTTTTTCTTCTTAATGCACGTATATTTAGAACAACCTAAAGTTCATTATACGTTCCCCTATATTGTTTGCCAAGCTTGACTGCTGTTGACAACCAATGCAAAATGTTCAAATTGTTTTCCCCTAACTGCTATAGAAGTTTCATCAAGCCATTTTTTTAAAAAGTTAACAAAACGTCAGCTTCCTAACTCTTTTAAGATGGACAAAAGGATACCCAAACCCTAACATGACCGACGAACACAAGGAAATGGACCAGGACAGAAGAAACTTCTCTTGATCTATGAAATAATAGAGCACAAGAGAGATAATGTTAGGGCCGTACATAAACACTGAACACACCAGCACCATCCGAATTATCCGAAATGCCTTAATTTTATTCTTGTGTACTCCATCTCTCTGCTTGACGTCGTCACCGGGTCCAGGACGCACCAGAGCCTTCAGGACCATCAAACAGCAGAAGAGTTTTACACTGAAAAAAATTATGAATTCAAGCAGAAGTAAGTTAAACAGCGTAATCACTTCCAGAGTGTATATTAGGCATGAGATAATGATCAGAATCCATCCGATGGCCGAACAGGTGATTCTATATTTCATGGGTTTGAACTTCAGGAAGGTCACAGGATGGAGAACGCCTATGTAACGCTCCACACAGATGAAGGTTTGAAACAGAGGACAACCGACCCAAAGTACCAGTCCAAGAAAGAGCAACCCAAACTCGCAGTCACTACAGCCAAAGAAAAAACGGCGTATGAGAAAAACGTAGGAGACGCAGAAGATGACCTCAACAAGTGCTGCGTTGAAGATGAAGATTTTGGTGGACTGTCCTTGAATCATCTCCTTCACGCTCAGCCATAGTATGTAACAGTTTGCTGGAAGACCAAGAAACAGGTTGATGGCGAGAGAGACGGCGACAACATGGGAGGGTAAAACGTGGCACGCACTGGAGTTTACTACGGACATTAACGGCAAGCACATCGAAGCATTTGTCACCGCAGACATGGTCATAGAGTTTTTGAAACCCTTGGAAGAAGATGGTAGGAATAAAGATCCATTAGGACTCTAAGAGTGACTATTACAAACAAATTTTCTAGTTTTGAAGTAAATTAAGAGTGTTTCCTCACCAACTTGATAATGAGTTGTTTAGGTTGTTGATTGAAGACTCGAAATCACAGAAGATAACTGCTAGTTTGGCTCTGAATGGGTTGAAGGTCCACTCAATATGATTAGTTTAATATGCTGCTAAAATACTTTATAGTTATGATTCATGACTTGGATCTTTTGAGCAGTTTTGCATTGATGCAGCATTCAAATTTTGTTTGTCAAGCCTGAGAAATGCGCATTACGCATGCAAATAAATAAACAATTTATCACAATCCTATTTGTCAGGTTTAGAATAGCTTTGTTTCACCTTAGATTCCCTTTGGTCATGTTGAATTCATAAAGTGGAAAATATAGTGTTGTAACTTTTTTGACATCACTTGAATCCAGATTTGTTTTTCTAACTGAATTTTAAATGTTGTTTTTCCATTTTTTATTAGTTTATTTTTTTTTTAAATGTCTTTATAGTTTTTCTAGGAATCACAGTATCAAAGAACAGGGAACTCTATTGATTGCATTTGCATATTATAAATATTTATACTTTTGAGACACTAACCCCACTCCTACCTTAAACCTACCCACTTCTCAACAATAGAAAACGTGTAACAGGCAAATCAATGTACAGACCAAAAAGAGTATAAAAGTATTACAAATATCTCATGTTGCATTCCAAGTCTTCTGAAGCCATACGATATATTATGTGAAGAACAGAAAGGTTCTTAATGTTACTGTGAACATGAACACACGCAGTCATATCTCATTCAAAATACATCCGACTCTTAAGCATGACGCAATCGGAAACGAGACAAATGGCAGCCAATGCCATTTCACAATTTTTAAATCTGTGCATAGGACGTACGGCGGATGGAGACTCTCTTTTGAGTCTGTTCTTCACACAAATCAAACGACTCTGAACACTGGAATATTTGTTCTTTGTGAATAAATTTCTTGGACAGATCACTCTTGTAAAGGAGTTTTAACCTGGTTAAATAAAGAACGAATGAATTAAAATTTTATATTATTATAATACACATGGTTCAGTTTAGAGGTGGGGTGGGTTACGTGTCCAAACGTGTTTAAATAGCGTAAATAAAATAAATGTAAATAAAATTATGCTGACTGATAAAATTGAAATTGAATCCCAACCCAACATTTTTAATGGCAAAATTATAACTCAATATATAATTTCATCATGATGGTAACATTCCCATGACCAACTGTGTATGACGCCAAAGATTACTCATTGAAAGCAATGGAGTTCCCTGTTTGTTGATACCGTGACGCCTAGGGGTACCTTTAGCATATTCATCGTGACGCGGAAGACACTTGACCATTGTTCAGATTTTGATGCCTTTTAGAGTGAGAATCGGTCGTGTATTCAAATACCAAGTATGGTCAATAATAATAGTAAGGTTTATCATATAGTAAGCAAAAGTAAATAGTGACAATGATAAATGACATAAAACAGGGTTTCTGATAAGAGAGAGGCAGAGATTATCGGTTTAGATATTGTCTGTAATTGGTAAGGTGTGATAAGTCTAAATTATTCTGTCATTTACTTTTAACTGTAAATGATTGTCTCAGTGCTGGTCAGGCTGGACCACAGTTTGGTGGGTAAGGAATTTATTCTGTCTTAATTTATTCTGGTTGTTTTTCATATTTATGGCTGGCCCAATCCTTGAAAGAAACAGATTTAAATATTTTAAGTTTACAAATGTCTACAGTAAGACCCAAATGTTGTGAGATTTATATCCGGCCCAATGGAGCATTCAGAAATCTGTGGAGGAAGACAGGGCTTATTTCTGTCAGGACCATTATTGTCAAATACGATTGACAATTATTATACAGTTAGGATTGGCGTTGTGGTTCTGTTCTGGGCAAGAACTCCCTGCGCATCCATGCAGCCTAGCATAGATAAGAGCAGTAATAACCCCCTTAGCGTAACAGAACAGAACCAACATGAAGGTATGCAGATATCATTAATTCAAGATTTAAAAATACAACATAATTCGAGAATTTATTCTGATTCGAGGGGAATCAGAATGCCAAATCTTGACTGACGAGAGGAGGAGCTGGGGATGGAGGAGGGTAATGAGCTCCTGAGAAACACGATAGCTGCTGATAATACTGAAGGAGCTTATATATTACAGTGATAAGCGTTGTATTCCTATAGGTAGACGTGGATCAGCTGATGCGAGCTTGACTAACGTGACCTGCCAGAACTGACGCTATGCTTGATGTTTACTGCCCAATGTTTTAGCTACACAAAATGGGCCAATTTCTAGTCACATTTGCAGTTCAAATTACAGCAGCAGATCTCTCCAATACACAGCTACACCAGACAGGCAACAATGATGAGACCAAGTGCACATTTGATTGGATTAAATGTGTATATTTGAAATAAAGATATTTAAAATAATCAGTAGTCAGAAGCATATTAATCCTAGGTTATTTTGTTGAATAAGTTCATATTAATGAAAGAAAGGGTAAAAGTATGGTTTTGTCCACTGCTGGACAAGAAGTTTCAATAAAACAATTTTTTCAATGTTAACAAAAGGGCAGTTTTCTCATTCTTTTGAGATGGAGGAAAGGGTACACAATCCCTAACATAATCCCAAAGGCAAAGGAAATGTATCACGGTCAAGAACAAGGAAGCAAGGATGCAAGTAAACTCTATATTTATTAATCCAAGTCAGATAACACAAGACAACTGGTGACGCAGGGACAAGATAATCAGGCGTCCGGTTGTAGAGTGGTGAGTTGATGAGTGCCGAGTGGTGAAGTAATCCCGTGAAAACGAAGACAGGAACAGGACACGAACTGAAACTCCGACAGGACCAGGACCAACACACACGAGAGACATCACACAACGATCTGACAAGGAGAGGAGAATGTGGTGAGATTAAGTAGGCGAGTGAATGGGCTGCAGCTGTTGAGAAGAGTACGCTCAGCTGGAGCGCTGATCAGTTGAATGGAGTGGCAACGCCCATTCCCACACACCCACACATATAACAACAGAAACACTAGACAAAAAGGAAACAGTGAATCTATAAACCGTGACAGTACCCCTCCTCCTAGGAACGCCTCTTGGCGTTCCCAGACTCCCTTACCTGTCGATTGTACTCATCAATATACGTTGTCTCTAGCAGGTACCCAACTTCTCTCCTCCGGACCGTAACCTTCCCAGTCCACCAAGTACTGGAATCCGCGTCCCCTCCGCCTAGAGTCCAGAATACGATTAACGGAATAGGTGGGCTCCCCTTCTACGAGTCGCGGCGGGGGAGGAACCGGGACTGGCGGGTTAATGCGAGAATGAAATACGGGCTTAATTTTGGATACATGAAACACGGAATGAATCCTCCTGTACACTGGAGGCAAGTTGAGGCGGACTGCCACCGGACTAATGATTTTGGCGACAGTAAACGGGCCAATGAATTTGGGAGCAAGTTTATTAGAAACGGAGCTGAGAGGAATGTTCTTAGTAGAAAGCCACACCTTTTGACCAACGACGTATACGGGAGGCTTTGACCGGTGGCGATCGGCCTTAGCCTTGGTGCGCGCCCCCACCTGGAGTAGAGTCTCCCGGGCTCTAGTCCAAGTGCGATGACACCTCTGGACGAAGGCGTGAGCGGAGGGAACCGCGACCTCGGATTCCAGACTGGCAAAAATTGGTGGCTGGTACCCTACACTACACTACACTCAAACGGAGACAGACCCGTGGATGACACTGGTAACGTGTCGTGGGCGTACTCCACCATGGACAGTTGTTGGCTCCATGAGGAAGGATTCTTGGAAACCAAACATCGCAACACCCTTTCCAAATCCTGGTTGGCTCTCTCGGTTTGACCATTGCTCTGGGGATGGAACCCTGAGGACAGACTAACAGTCGCTCCCAGTAACCTACAAAACTCTCGCTAAAATTTGGACACAAACTGGGGTCCCCTGTCGGAGACCACGTCCGTCGGGTGGGCCATGTATACGAAAGAAGTGATCTACGACTGTCAACGCTGTCTCCTTAGCTGAGGGTAATTTGGGTAAGGGAATAAAGTGAGCCGCCTTTGAGAACCGGTCCACCACAGTTAAAACAACCGTGTTACCGTGTAAAATCTAGAGCGATATGGGACCAGGGTCTCGAAGGGGCAGGCAGCGGTTGAAGTAACCCATCTGGGGGTCGATTGGAGGTCTTACCAGTGGCACAAACCGAGCAAGCCAAAACAAAACTGTGAATATCACGAGCCATAAGTGTGCCCATACAAGTGTGGAGACAACTAGAGTCTCAGGCAAAATACACTCGGGAATAGACGGGCGTTCGGAACGGTCAAAAATGCGTGACAAAGAATCGGGTTTGATGTTCTTAGAACCCGGGCGGTACGAGAGAGTAAAATCAAAACGTCCGAAAAAAATTGCCCATCGAGCCTGCCTGGAGTTCAATCTTATAGCGGTTCTAATATATTCCAAATTCTTATGGTCGGTCCAGACGATAAAAGGTACCCCCGACCCTTCTAACCAGTGACGCCATTCCTCCAACGCTAACTTGACTGCCAACAACTCTCTGTTACCAATGTCATAATTGCGTTCGGCATGGGATAAACAATGAGACAAAAACGCGCACGGATGAACCCTGTCGTCTGTGGGAGAACGCTGGGATATCAGTGCACCTACCCCCACCTCTGACGCGTCGACCTCCACCACGAACTGACGTGATGTATCAGGGGTAATGAGGATGGGGGCCGAAACAAAGCGGGCCTTCAGTTTGGCAAATGCTGCTTCAGCAGCGTCTGACCACCTGAACGTAGTTCTGGGGAAGGTCAAGGCGGTCAGAGGCGTGGCTAGTTGGCTGAAATTGCGAATAAAACGCCGGTAAAAATGGGCAAATCCCAGAAACCTCTGTAGGGCCTTACGAGAATCTGGATTTGGCCAATCCACCACAGCCTTAACCTTCTCAGGATCCATGCGAATTCCCTCAGTCGACACGATGTATCCTAGGAACGGAACAGACTGTGCATGAAAAACGCATTTCTCCGCCTTGACAAAAAGCCCATTCTCTAGCAACCTTTGAAGCACTCGTCGGACGTGCTGAACGTGTTCCTGGAGAGAAGATGAAAATATCAATATGTCATCCAGGTAAACATATATGAACTGGTCAACCATATCTCGCAGCACGTCGTTGACAAGTGCCTGGAAGACAGCCCGAAAGGCATGACCAAGTATTCAAAGTGCCCCCTGGGGGTGTAAAACGCAGTCTTCCATTCATCCCCCTTCCTAATGCGAACCAAATGATAAGCGTTACGCAAATCCAATTCAGTGAAGATAGATGCTCCCTGCAACCTCTCGAAAGCTAAAGACATCAACGGCAAAGAATAAGTATTCTTTACCGTGATGCTGTTCAACCCTCGGTAGTCAATACAAGGTCGCAGAGACCCGTCTTTTTTCCCCACGAAAAAGAACCCCGCCCCCGCTGGAGAAGAGGAATGGCGGATGAACCCTGATGCTAGAGAATCAGAAATATATTTCTCCATAGCCTCCCTCTCTGGAGCAGAAAGTGAATATAACTTGCCCTTAGGCGGAGACTTACCTGACAGTAAATCTATGGCACAGTCATAGGGACGATGCGGAGGGAGAGAAGCAGCACGAGACTTACTGAACACTTCCTTCAGGCCTAGGTACTCTGCGGGCACGTTAGATAATTCCACTGCCTCCTCCTGAAACATAGAGACAGCAACAGACGAAACAGGCAGACACAAGACAAGACTCATGACATTTATTACTCCACTCCACCACTGATCTCTGCTGCCAGTCAATTTTGGGGTTGTGTATGATGAGCCAGGGGTGTCCAAGAACAATGGGTGTGAGTGGAGATTCCAGTATGTAAAATGAAAGAGTCTCAGCGTGGTTGCCTGACGTGATAAGTGTGACTGGTTCGGTGATGAGAGCGATGGTGGGAAGATCTTGACCGTTGAGTGCATGAACAGCTATCCTACTGGTGAGGGGTAAAAGGGGAATATGAAATCTTTGAGCAAATGAATGGTCCATGAAGTTACCTTCTGCCCCAGAGTCCACCAGTGCGTGACAGTCGTGATTGTGGCCTGACCATCTTAGTCTTACCGGGAGGAGCGTAGATGTAGATGAGGTCTTCTCAGCGGAGATCCCACCCGACAGTAGCCTCATACTTAATGTCGGGCTTGGCCATTTACTGGGCAGTTGTAGGCGAAGTGTCCTGCTGCTCCGCAGTAAAGGCAGAGTCCTTGGGATCTCCGCCTTTCCTTCTCCTCCCGGGAAAGCCGAGCTCGCCTGACCTGCATGGGCTCGTGATCGTAGACGGGGCTGACCGCGTCCCCGCCGCTGGACCGCTGACTCTCGGCTCCTCCCAAGCTCCGGCTAGGCAGTGTTCTGCGTTCGACCCTGGTCAGTCTCGCGTCCACTCGAAGGGCTAGATCAACGAGTTAATTTAGTGAGGTGGGTAGGTCCAGGGCGTAGATCTCCCTTTGAACGCGGTCAGCAAGCCCATGCAGGAACATGTCCTACTGCGCCTCCTCGTTCCAGTGACACTCTGCCGCCAGGGTTCTGAACTCAATAGAGTAATCCGATACCGACTTCTCATCTTGTTTGAGTTCCGCAAGCATCCGAGCCGATTCTCTCCCGGCGACCGCTCTGTCGAAAACTCTTCTCATTTCGGCGGCGAGTGTTTGGAACGAGGCCCAGCATGGATCTTGGTTCTCCCACACCGCCGTTCCCCAGAGTGCCGCTCTCCCAGTCAGTAGAGTTAGCACAAAAGCCACTTTGGTTCTTTCCTGAAGAAAAGTCCGGGGCTGTAGAGAAAAGTGCATGGAGAAACGAGTGAGAAATGCTCTACAAAAGTTAGGCTCCTCATCATAGGTCTGAGGAGCTGGTAGGCGGGGCTCTGACTGGGGCGCATCTTCAGGTGGGATGTGAGGAACGGCCGGTGTGGGTGGCGCAGTGGGAGCTCGTAGCTGTTGTACTTGCTGTGTGAGCTCGGACACCTGCATCACCATAAGTGCCGAGTGGTGAAGTAATCCAGTGAAAACGAAGACAGGAACAGGACACGATCTGAAACTCCGACAGGACCAGGACCAACACACACGAGAGACATCACACAACGATCTGACAAGGAGAGGAGAATGTGGTGAGATAAAGTAGGCGAGTGAATGGGCTGCAGCTGGTGAGTAGAGTACGCTCAGCTGGAGCGCTGATCAGTTGAATGGAGTGGCAACGCCCATTCCCACACACCCACACATATAACAACAGAAACACGAGACAAAAAGGAAACAGTGAATCTATAAACCGTGACAAAATGGACCAGGATAGGAGAAACTTCTCTAAATCTAATAGCGATTAGATTTGCTAGTGATAAAGTGACCAGCAGGACCAGAATGTTTTGAAAAGCTTTGATTTTGTCCAGGTTTCCTCCATTCCTCATTTTTCCGCCTTCACCAGGTCCAGGACACAGCAGAGCCTTCAGGACCATTAAACAGCTGTACAGTTTTACAAAGAAAAAGAAGAGTAATTGTGGTAAAAGTAGGTTGTAAAGTTTAATCACACCCGTTGTACAGATTACACAGAAGGTAATAATAATAATCCAACCGAAAGCGGATATGGCAGTCCTGTATATCATGGGTTTGAGCTTCAGGAAGAGCAGAGGATGGAGAACCCCTATGTAACGCTCCACACAGATGAAGCTCAAAAACAAAGGACGACCGACCAAGAGCACCAGTCCAAAAAAGACCACTGGGAACATACAATCAATGCAGTCAAAGAAATAGTCTGGTATAGCAGAAAAAAGAGAAAAACAGAAGATGATTTCAATGAGTTACCCAGTTGAAGTCGAAGATTTTATTGGACTGTCTTTGAATCATCTCCTTCACACTCATCCACAGGATGTAACAGTTTGTTGGAAAAGCAAGAACCAGGTTGAGGGCAAATGCAGTTGTAATAAAGTAGGAGTTTACAACATTGAAAATGGTGGAGTTCACAGGGAACAGTGATACCCAACATTTTGAGTGGTTTGTCATCTCCAACAGATCCATTTTTGTATATTTTTGACTATGTTGAAGGACAAAATATGAATTAGTTACGTAAAAAAAAAGTTACAATGCAAGTTTAATAAAAGGTAATAAAATTTTTGTATACAAAATGTCTACTCACAATCTGATTTATTTTCCAGTCGTTCCCAACAAGCACGGTCTCTATAACTGCTTTGACTGCCGAACGTGTTGAATGTGAACTGAAAAGATCTCCTTTTGATTTAATAAGGTGTCTTTGACATATTGAGCAGCTTTGCATTGAGGCAACATTCAAATTCTCATTTTCAAGGCCAAAAATTCCATATCAGGCATGCAAATGAAATTTATTTTGAAATGTATACTGTTGTGGCGAGCAGGATGAGGCCGAGGGACGTGAGAGAGCGGCGCGAGGCCGGTGGCGTGAGTGATAATGAATGACACCTGTGAGACGCGCCACTCTCTCACGTCCCTCGTCCTACTCGCCACAACTGTATAAATAACATCAGACTGTTCACACAATGTCCAAATCTACAGAATGACCCATACTTCCTATATATTTATTATGTTTTGGGTTTGTATTGGCTATATTAGCTATATGTTATATATTAGGTATACAGACATGTGAAAAAGAAAGGACACCCTTTAGAATTTTATCAGAACATAATAAAAAAATAATTCATCGGGTCATTAGCAGGTCTTAAAATTATGTAAATACAACCTCAGATGAACAACAACAAATGACATATTACAGTGTCATTATTTATTTAACTAAAATAAAGCCAAAATGGAAAAGGCATGGGTGACAAACTAAGTACACCACCCTATGATTCAGTTGCTTGTAGAGCCACTTTTTGCTGCAATAAGTTGAAAGAATTTTTTGTTTTCTGTTTAACAGTATCAGTCTCTCGCATTATTCTGGAAGACATTTTGGCCAGCTCGTCTTTACAATGTTGCTTCAGTTCATTGAGGTTTGGGCGCATTTGTTTATGCACAGCTCTCTGAAGGTCCTGCCACAACATTTCAGTCGGGTTGAGGTCTGGACTTTGACTGGGCCAGTGCAACGCCTTGATTCTTTTCTTTTTCAGTCTTTCTGTTGTACATTTGCTGGTGTGCTTGGGATCATTGTCTTGTTGCATGACCCAATATCGGCCAAGCTTTAGCTGTCGGATAGATTGCCTAACATTTGACTCTTGAATATGTTGGTATACAGAGGAGTTCATGGACGACTCAGGGACTGCTAGGTGCCCTGATTTTCTGGCTGCAAAACAAGCCCAAAATCATTACCCCTCCATCAGCATAATGAACAGTTGGTATGAGGTGTTTGTGCTGATATGCTGTGTTTAGTTTTTGGCTAACTCGGCACTGTGCATTATGGCCAAACATCTCCACTTTGATCTCGTCTGTCCAAAGGACATTGTTCGAGAAGTCTTGAGGTTTGTTCAGATGCAACTTTGCAAGCCTAGGCCATGCTGCCATTTTCTTTTTAGAGAGAAGAAGATTTCTCCTTGCAACTGTTCCAAACATGCCAAACTTGTCCAATCTTTTTATAATTGTACTGCCATGAACTTTAACACTTAACATGTTAACTGAGGCCTGTAGAGTCTGAGGTGTAGCTCTTGGGTGTTTTGCGATTCCTCTGAGCATTGCACACTCTGACCTTGGAGTGAATTTGCTGGGATGTTCACTCCTGGGAAGATTGGAAACTGGTTTAAATGTTTTCCACTTGTGAATAATCTTCATTACTGTAGAATAATGGACTTCAGAATGTTTGGAAATGGCTGTATAACCCTTCTCAGATTGATGGCAGCAACAATTGCTTCTCTAAGATAATTGCTGATGTCTTTAAAAGTAAAAATAAAAGTAAAACAAAACACAAACAGAAACTACCCCGTAGAGGAAAACGCTACAGGCTAGACTTGAATGGCAGGCAGACTCACAACACGACTGACTAGGCAGGTAACACACAACAGGAATCATCAGACAGGCAGGGTAACAACAGCATGCGACAATGTGCGACAACGATCTGGCACAGGACAGCAAACACAAGGGGAATAAATAGGACAGCAAACAAGGCAAGTGCCATGTGTGCTGTGTCATGTCTCACGGTGGCGACGTCATCGATGCAAACCACCCCCATCACATGCATATCTGCGATCTTTGGTCTGCATGGACAACATCGTCACCCCTGACAATGCACTAACCAGGGCATCATTTATGCTGCTTAACTTTACTAGTTCATTAAATAACAAAGCCCTCCATATCCATGACCTCATCTTGGAAAAATCACTGGATTTTTTATGTATATAGGCAGACTTGCTGTTATCCATTGTGCTGACATACTGGTTAAAGAGATCCCAGTGAATACTACCTCCTTTGAGTGTGTTGACTTCATGTTGACTGGGTCCATGCAGCTACAGGTTGTCCTAATCATAATATCCAACACATAACTAACATACAAACAATTACACATACAGGGGTAGATGGTAAATGACAGAATGAAACCGGAAATGAAATGAAGCTAGGGAAAAGATTCATTGAACATGAAAATAACCATCAGCTTATCAATTTCAGTGCACCTCATTAAATGTATACTTGCATGGCCTTTGCAGTGGACACAATTCTTGAAGTTGTTGAAAATTGAAGTTGGTGATGGTTTTTCGATTGTGAGTGTCAAATACTGAAGTTGCAATCGTTTTCTTCTCCGTTGGATGAAGAAGATATGATGAACTTTCATGGTTAGTTCGACTGTTCTGGATGAAGGTTTTCTCTCTCTCTCCATGAACACATGGCTGAGCACATGCAGATTGTTGCCTGCCAGCCCTGGGCCAGAGAGGCCAGGCAAAGTTGCAGTTTTTCTCTGAGTTGGATTGAAGAAAATACAGTCTGACTCTGTTGGGAGAGTGAGAGCATAGCAGGCTGTGGTCACGCCCTGCCGGGGCCCGGGGGGTCCCCACGGACATCAACCCGAAAAAACAGCAGTGAAGGCCAGAAGAAGAGAAGACTAAGAGAGGCAAGGGCTTGTGGAGATGCAATTTGAAGACTGAGAAAGGTCCCATCTCTCAGGGTTGGCTCTGCCAATAAGAAAGGTGGAGTTTCCAAGCGGGAGACTTTGATTTATGGATCTTTGCATGTGCACACTGGATTGGTTGCTGATGAAGAAACTATGAAATATTCGTCTAATACTAATATGTGGTTGTTATCGACATATCATGTACAAAGTCATTTCGATCTTCAAAGTACCAATTTATAGAGACCAAACATGTTATAGGTGAGGATACATTGACCTTTGGTTCTATCAAAATCCACAGTATCAAAAATTAAAATTAATAGAACTATTGCAATGCCCGTGCAAAATGCCCGTGTTTTTGTGTGTTTTTAGTAATTGTTGGTTTGGTATGTATGAGTTTCTGGCCTAAACTCTGAGAAAACGATAACGTTAAGCACACCAGAATAAAATATAATATTCAGAAGTAAACAGTTTAGCTGACTTACAGATTCAGTTAACATCCACAAATTAATAAGCGTGGCGATTCAGGGAGTAGCTACACAGTGAACTCCTAGAAAATGCTACGCTTGAGCAAACAGTTTGTGAATAGGCTACTACAAATGGCCGTGAATAAAATATTATATTCAGATAATTTTAAACCATAACCCTCTAATGTCAGAATGTTTATTTTTAAATCACAACCTTCTAAACATCATCTAAACATCTTCAATGTGTGGTTCTTTTACCGAAATATGCGAATAACAGACACACAGACAGATTCTTTAAATTATAGATAGATGTATGTGTGTGTCTGTGTATAGGCTATGTTATATTTATATATACTGTATATTATACGTGTGTCTACTGTATATTTTTTAATCACGATTAATCGATTTTACAGTATGTATGTGCAAAATCAGTTTTTGTGTGTGTTTTTAGTAATTGTTGGTTTGCTGTGTTTGAGTGCTCATCGTTTCAATTACACAGCAAAAGTTCAGTGACATTTTTATTTGTGCATGGTTGAAAGCAAATACTGATACTGACATAATGACATACAATAAATATGGAAAATTGAACTACAGTACATATATAACTAACTACTGACAACTAACTATTCCTGAATAACTACAATATTCAGAAGTAAACAGTGTAGCTAACTTAATGTTTAGCTGACAGAATGTTTATTTTTAAAACACAATTTTTAAACCATAACCCTCTCTAATGTTAGAATGTTTATTTTTTAGCCACAACTTCAATGTGTGCTTCTTTTACCGCTTGTGTGCTTCTTTTTTATATATATATATGACGATTTCTTTTGCATTTCTAATCCAAAGAACATCAAACTTGGCACTGCACTTACTCGTACAGCAAGACACCTGTCAAGTTTGAAATCCATTGGACTAATGGTTCAAGAGATATGCGATTAACAGACACACAGACAGACACACAGACGGAGAGACGTTCCTGTAATTTATTGATAGATTAAAAGACACTACACAAAACAGTAAATCATGCACGCAATTTTCTGGGGTGCATGTAAATTTATAGATTCGTTCCTCTATGATTAATACAGCAAAGTTTGTTTTAAAGTCTGTTTCTGTCTTCTCTGTCTGGACCACAGGATCACATTTTTAACAGCAATAAAAACCAACTTATCTGATCGTAGTCATGGTATCCAAAGACCCTTCTTGCCCTTGTTGGGGGATGGGACCACATGTCGCAGAGTGAGTTTTAAATATTATTTGTTAACTATAACAAATAATTGTGTCTGATTTGTCTCAGTCGTTACACCTAGGTCATATTATCCGTAAACATGGACTCAACTTCCACTGTTACGCCGATGACACTGAACTCTATATCAGCACAAACCCCTCCTCCCGGTTCCCACCCACACAACTTGTCAACTGTCTGTAGGAACTCAAATCATGGATGATCAAACTCAACAGTAATAAGACAGAACTCATGGTGGTGGGCCCTGCACCACTGCTCAGGAAAGTTGGAGACCTGGCCCTGGTTGTGGATGGCTGCTCCATTTCCCTATCTCCTGAGGTGCGCAACTTGGGCGTCATCCTGGACTCCACTCTCTACTTCTGGTCCCACATCAACAACATCACCAAGTCTGCCTTTTACTACCTCAGAAACATCTCACGACTCCGGCCTTCACTTACACATTCAGTAACTGAGACACTCATCCATGCCTTCATCACCTCCCGTCTGGATTACTGCAATGGTGTCCCGTCTGGACTGCCCACCAAGGCTCTTAGCAGACTCCAGTATGTCCAGAAGTCTGTATGTCCAGTATGTCCAGAACTCTGCTGCCAGGGTTCTAACCCACACAAAGCCCTGGCAGCATATCACTCCCATTCTCCAACAGCTAGACTTTTGTAAGCTCTCGCTTTGTAAGACTGTTCACCATCCCTTAGGTAAATGGTAAGGATTGTGAGATTTCCCGAACATGCGTAAAGCGGTGCCAATCACAACACACTGGGCCAACTAACCAATCACAGCACATTTTGTATTTCGGAAGAAGGGGCTTCATCGAAACCAGAACTGAACGGCGTGTTCTAACTAGACTGGGGAGAGAGGTGCTGTAGTGTTTTTTTTTAAAATATCAAGCATGAACGCATATTCTAGTACACCCCAAAAACAAAATCAAGACATCGTAAAAGGGCATAATAGACAATTTAATTATAAACAATTTCAAGTTTACAAAGGACTACAGTAAGACCCAAAACATGTCCTAAGATTTGTATTCGGCTTATGTTTACTGCCCAATGTTTTAGCTACACAACAGTCAAAAAGGGCCAATTTCTAATCGCTTTGCAATTCAAATTAGAGCAGCAGATCTCTCCAAAACACAGCTACACCAGACAGGCAACAATGAAGAGACCAAGTCCACATTTGATTGGATTTGATGTGTATTTTTTATATAGTCAGAAACATATTAACCCTAGGTTGTTTAGTTGGATGGGTTTCGATTAATGAAGGAAAGGGTAAAAGTATGGTTTTGTCCTCTGCTGGACAAGAAGTTTCAATAATAATATTTTTGTTTGTTTTTTTTGTTAACAAAAGGGCAGTTTTCCAATTCTTTTGAGGTGGAGGACAGGATACATAATCCCTAACATAATCCCAAAGGCCACGGAAATAGACCAGGATAGGAGAAACTTCTCTAAATCTAAAATATGATAAAGAACAAGAGAAACAACGAGAGGACCATATGTTAGTGATGAAACGACCAGCAGGACCAGAATGTTTTGAAAAGCTTTGATTTTGTCCAGGTTTCCTCCATTCCTCTTTTTTCCGCCTTCACCAGGTCCAGGACGCAGCAGAGCCTTCAGGACCATTAAACAGCTGTACAGTTTTACAAAGAAAAATAATAGTAATTGTGGTAGAAGTAAGTTGTAATGTTTAATTACACCCGTTGTACAGATTACACACGAGGTAATAATAATAATCCAACCGAAAGCGGATATGGCGATCCTGTATTTCATGGGTTTGAGCTTCAGGAAGAGCAGAGGATGGAGAACCCCTATGTAACGCTCCACACAGATGAAGCTCAAAAACAAAGGACGACCGACCAAGAGCACCAGTCCAAAAAAGACCACTGGGAACATACAATCAATGCAGTCAAAGAAATATTCTGGTATAGCAAAAAAAAGTGCAAAACAGAAGATGATTTCAGCGAGTGCCCAGTTGAAGTCGAAGATTTTAGTGGACTGTCTTCGAATCATCTCCTTCACACTCATCCACAGGATGTAACAGTTTGTTGGAAAAGCAAGAACCAGGTTGAGGCCCAATGCGATTGTGATAAAGTATGAGTGTAAACAGTTCACAGGGAAAAGCAATGCCCTACATGTTGAGATGTTTGTCATCACCAGCATGTCCATTTTTGTTTAGTTTTTTTTTTTATCTGTTAAAAAAAGAAAAATAACTATGTTGATGGACAAAATATTAATTAGTTAAGTAAAAAAATAAAGTTTCAAAACAAGTTTTAAAAAGGTAATATTATAATATAATTTCTTTCCAGTCGTTCCAAACAAGCACGGTCTCTATAACTGCTATGACTGCTGAACGTGTTGAATGTGAGCTGTAAAGATCTCCTTTCGATTAAATGAGGTGTCCTTGACATATTGAGCAGCTTTGCATTGATGCAACATTCAAATTCTCATTTTCAAGCCCATTTTCAATTCCATATCAGGCATGCAAATTAAATGTTTTTGAAATGTATACTGTGTAAACAACATCCACCTGTTCACATAATGTCCGAATCTACAATATGACCCATTCTTCTGTCATATCTAGGTTTGAGTTTTGTTTCATGGTCATGTTTTATGTCCTTCATTTTGAAGTCATGTTCCTGGTTTTGTCATGTGCTCCCCTTTGTCATGTGATCCTATCATGTGCTCCCCTTGTCATGAGTCCTATGTTGTCATTGGTTAATTGTCTTGATTATGTTCACAAGTGTGTCTTGTTTAGTCACTAGTCCTTGTGTATTTAAGCCCTCATGTTTGTCATGTTACTTGGTCTAGTATTGTCCCTGTTACCATTGTTGGAAAACCATGAACCAGCGTACACCTCTGCCTGCTCCTCATCCATCGCCAGGTACGCCTCCAATGCTTGCCCGGTGAGTAATGGAACCAGATGATAGCTCCACTCCTCCTCAGGCCACCTCCAAGTCCTGGCCAGGCGCTCGAACCGCCGAAGATAGTTCTCAATGTCTTCCCCCTGCTGGAAGATTGGCATCTTTAGTTCAGCTCGATGCATTGGCTCTCGCCGCACCGGAAAACTTGGGGAGTCTCTGTCGTGGGCTGTTCTGCTTTGTGGGGATACCCTCTGAGCAGATGGCGTTGGTAGCTCCATTCGCGGGCTCTCGCTGTCGGACAACGTCTCAGCAGGACGAGTCGACTGCCGGATAGACTCGTGAAGACCCCGGAGCTCCTGCATATATCTCTCTTCTCTCTGCTGCTGTGCATCAAGGAACTGACGCATTAGGGAAACCATTCCCTCCCCAGTTGTAGCGACTGGAGCGATTGGCTCAGTCTGTGGTGACCTGGACTTTTTTGAGGTCTCAGGAAGCTCTGCCATCACTTCCTCTTCCTCTGTAGTCTCCGCCGAATTCCAAGCCTCATCCTCCATCGTCGCAAACTTCCTCTGTGACCGCAACCCAGCCCTGGGTTTTTTCCCTTTTGGCGCTGTCTTGCGAGTAGCCATCCCACCGCTGCCACCATATGTGATAAAGACGAGCCCACCAGCTCGCCTTCGGGGAGAAATGTGATAAAGACGAGCCCACCAGCTCGCCTTCGGGGAGAAATGTGAGTCCGTGAACGGATGTAAAGGATGGCGCACTCGCAGAAACACTTCGTGCAAGGTGGAATTTATTTACAGGGCCAATAAGAAGACCGTCCACAGTGAAGTATATTTACAGGTGCCCACAAAATAAAATAAAAAAAAATAAAAAATAAAAAAAGTATAACAACAGAAAAACAAAAACGACAAACTCTTATAAAAAAAAAAACGTATCTACAGAACACAAAGGTTTTCCTTGCTTGAGGCACCACAGTTGCACTCTCGGTTCCGACTTGGTTAACAAGTCCTGACTTTAGGTTTGGCCTTGGCTTAAATAGGCCAAACCCCGCCCCTTTTTGGGCCACACCAATTCCCGGAACATATAACAGTTAATACATATACAAATACTTCATGTATTTGATTATCCATAATAATTAATCCCTATATATATATATATATATATATATATATATATATATATATATATATATATATATATATATATATATATATTATAATAAACACATAAACCATTCACACATAATCCACTTAACACATAATTTTTCCATTCAAATACCCACAGGAACACCTATTCACACTAGACAATGGTTTCGTCAGCTTCCGGTTTCGATTCGCCGGCGCGACCCGGCCATGACGTCATAAATGGCCGCCACTCGATCGTTCGGTTCGGCCGGCTAAACTTTCCCGCCGGAGGACTGACTACGCCCACACAGACAAACAACACAGAGGCGAAACAACAAGACAGTGCAGTGTAAGTATATGAAATTATGGTAAGTATATATTAATATGGAAGGGAGAGTGGAGAAATGGAAGAATGTCCATGTGCTATCAGCATCGCGTGTGCACCCGCTCCGATGATAGCGGCAAAGGCAGGGAGCATCGACGTGAACGAGGTCAGTATGTATGTGCGTATATATATGTGTGTATGTGTGTGTGCCAGTGCTGCTTCCCCAGCGGTGGTAGCTAATGTGACTTTATCACACAGCGGTTCATCTCCTTCGTATTCCACAAGACAACCGGCTATTGAGGATTATGTGGCAGACTTTTGTGAACTGTGTCACCAAGTTGTCTTTATTGAGATTGCCCTCAAGGACATTTTTAGAGAGGCTGAGGTGTTTTCTGGACCCTTGAGTTGTTCTGACATGCTCTGACATTTGTGCTTATTTCTGTTACTTGTAACACTTTCATGGCTAAACTCAAATTACACTGTATCACACAAACTCTGCTACAATAATATGTGAGCAGCATGTATGTAAAAGTTTGTAGTTTTGAGAAAATTATGTTTAAGTTCATGGAGGCCAATCCCTCCTTGCTTCTTTAAAGGGATTGTTCACCCAAAAATAGAAATTCTGTCAGTATTTACTCACCCTCATGTTGTTCAACCCCGTAAGACCTTTGTTCATCTTGGAACACAAATTAAGATATTTTTGATTAAATCTGAGAGCTGGATCACTCCTTCATAGGCTTCAAAGGGATTGAAACTTGTTCCCCGAAAAGGTATTAAAGACATCGTTAAAATAGTCCAAGTGACTACAGTGGCTCAATCTTAAGTTTATCAAGTGACGAGAATACTTTTTGTGGCTTATCCATGACTTCTGTAAATCTACTCTAGCGAACAACTATCCAACTCAACTCTGTTTGGGTCCTTAGATTTTAAACTCAAATGTTTGTCCAGCCTCCTGGATGAGTTCTGACCAATTAGGCAGTGTCTTTATTTGAGAGGTGGCATTCTCTACACCTATCATCGTAAATCATGCGTTGTCTGTGTCTTACTCTCCAGTGTACAGAGGGTACAGTTTAGACATGATTCCTATTATAAGAACACATAACATTTTACACAGATTTCAACCAAGCCATCTTCTGAATTAAGAACATATGATCGTACTGATAGGAAACAAGACACTTTCATTCAAACATCTAATAGTTATAACAATTACATGACTTGTATGTGATCTTGGTTGTAGATACATTATATGATTATGTAGTTGAACAATGTTTGATTTTAAGTCCGTCTAGAATTGTTTAGGGATGATTTTATGTATTTTTATATGTAAAGTCTCAGTCTCTGTGGTTTTAAGAGATTTCAACCCTGGGGTCGTTCAGAGGTCCTTAAGAAGGAGGAGGTCTGTTTTCAATCATTTGTCTTGGGATCAAACAACCTCTGCCGTTATCTTGCTGGGTCCGGAGCCTTGCAATCTCTGAACCAATCAGTCTTTTCCAAACTATCTAACGTTGACAACGTTCTTCCCTTAGTTGTGCTAAAGGATCTCTTTTAAGCTTTCATGGTCATAAAGTTCTTAGCTGGGAGTTTTCGTTGGTTAGCTGGGACTGGTTGGAGCCCACTCAAATTATGGCCCTAGATTCGACTGGTGATTTGGAGGACTGGAGTGTTGAATTCTGTGTGGAATTGTGTTTGAACGAATCACCTGGAAGATTTATTTGTGTTTGGTTCGCCCTCAAATCCTACAAGACTATTAACTACTATTATCAATTTTAATTATACTAATGTCTAATTAAAACATCTACAAATGTATAAAACTGATCAGAGATCAGGTAAAACCCACAGACACCTGTTCAATGGTTCTCAGTGTCTCCTCATGGTTTCATGGGTTGACAGAAATAATCGCCCCCAGTGATGAACATCGAAATGTTTCGAAACTTTTTGAAACAGTTATGACGTAATGAGGCCTCGTTTACTGAAATCACGTGACTCTGGCAGTTAGATACATGCTCGAAACTACATGAAGCAGTGTTTTGAAATTGTAATCAAGCAAGTGAATAGTTTAATGCTGAAAAAAAGAGAAATCCTGACATGCAAATTAAACAGCCCTTTTTTTTACAACCGCACTATTTTCCATGCTAAGTATCTTTGCCCATTGTCACAGTAAGATTATAGAAATAACACTGTCCGATGCAATTACATAAAAATATGTTACTGAAACATATTGTTGAGTTTTTGGAGAATTCAGTAGGTCTTTGACCATTGAAGTAGAGCTATAGTAGTCTAGAAAGTAGCTGCTCGGGGGTAAGTCAAATCAAGTCAAATTTATTTGTATAGCACTTTTTTTTACATGACACATTGTCTCAAAGCAGCTTTACAGAAAATCATAATGTTTATGTCAATAATATTTTAATACCTTCATCCATTTATAGTTGCATTTAGGAGATTAGAACTTAAACATTCTATACTGTTAAATCGATGTAATCAAAACTAGTGTTGAGGGTAACACATTACAAGCAAGTTAAGTAATCAGATTACTTTTAAAACTAAATCTTTATTTTAACTTTTAAAAAATCTAAACTTACAAGATTTTTTTCATTTTTTTTTTCAAATAAGTAACGCAAGTTACTTTGTTTTTTCCATGAATTGATTGACAGGTCTCCTGTCCGCATGTTGAGAGAAATTGTGAGTAGGTTCAGAGGCGTTGTGTGTGAATATGATGCTTATTGTAGTTCTAGACTAAATGTGAGCATGCATTTACTCATCTCACTTGCACAAAAACAGATTTAGTATTCCTTAAAGGAGCATTGCGTAGTGTAGTATTTCCCTTCTATGTATGTGCGAGAAGGAAGGAGACCGGGGTCGGCTGGCTGAGGCTCGTGGTTATTTTTATTTAATAAACTCAGATCACTCGCGCCACATGCGCTCGTCAACATAAAACTCATTCACAGTATAAAGTACTCAGTAGCTTTTCAAATAGAGTCCTCTTTCCTCCGCGATCCCACGAGTCCTCAGCCCTCTCTCCCCCGAATGCTGGTTTCCGTCTGACTTTATACGGTCTCCCCACGCCAATTACTGCAACGAGACACAGGTGTTAGTCATTTTGCACTTGACCCACTTACCGCCGCTCGTCTCGCCACTCTCTCTCTCGTCGCAGACCTCGCTGAACCACGCCTCCCCCGCCACATACCCCCACCGCCCGACTCAGGCCGGGGAGCCATCCGGCCTGCAGCCCCCCCCCCCCCATTCCTAGAGAGGAAGTCAGCCACAGCCATCTGCACCCCCGGCCTGTGGATCACCTTGAACTTAAAAGGCTGTAAAGCGAGATACCAACGGGTGATCCGCGCGTTGGTGTCCTTCATGCGGTGGAGCCACTGCAGGGGCGCGTGGTCCGAACAGAGGGTGAACTCCCGCCCCAGGAGGTAATAGCGCAGGGTGAGGACCGCCCATCTGATGGCCAAACACTCCTTCTCTATGGTGCTGTACTTAGTCTCTCTCTTCGAGAGCTTACAACTAATGTACAGCACCGGGCGGTCCTCCCCCTCCACCTCCTGGGACAGGACAGCGCCCAGCCCCCTGTCCGACGCGTCAGTCTGCAACAGAAAAGGAAGAGAGAAATTAGGAGAGTGCAGGAGCGGGCCACCACACAGAGCAGCCTTAACCTGGGTAAAAGCCTGTTGGCACTGCTCCGTCCACTGGACCGCATCTGGTACCTCCTTTTTAGTGAGGTCAGTCAGCGGGCTGGTGAGGTCCGAATAGTCCGGAATAAACCTTCTGTAATATCCCGCCAGCCCCAGGAACTGCCTCACCTCCTTTTTGGTCTTAGGTCTAGGACAGGTTGCAATTGCTGCTGTCTTGTCAATTTGGGGACGCACCTGACCATGACCCAAGTGGAAGCCCAGATATCTTACCTCCACCCGCCCAACTGCACACTTCTTCGGGTTGGCCGTTAGCCCCGCCCGTCTCAGCGCCCCGAGGACGGCCCTTAAATGCTCCACATGCCGCTGCCAGTCATTACTGTAGATGATAATATCATCCAAGTATGCAGCGGCATATGGAGCATGGGGTCGCAGAATTCTGTCCATGAGACGCTGAAACGTGGCGGGAGCCCCGAACAACCCGAAAGGAAGTGTTACAAATTGGTGTAATCCAAACGGCGTGGTGAAGGCTGTTTTTTCTTTGGACATGGGAGACAAGGGGATCTGCCAATATCCTTTCGTTAAGTCCAGCGTCGAATAAAAGCGAGCCGTACCTAACCGATCAAGCAGCTCGTCAATCCGCGGCATTGGATAAGCGTCGAATTTCGACACTGCATTCACCCTGCGATAGTCCACACAAAACCGTACTTAGCCGTCCGTTTTAGGAACTAAAACTATCGGGCTTGCCCAGTCACTGTGGGACTCCTCAATTACTCCCATCTCCAGCATTGCCTCCAATTCCGTCTGAACAACTTTTTTTTTGTGTTCAGGCAATCTGTATGGCCGGCCGCGAACTACCACGCCCGGCTCTGTCTCAATATGGTGCTGGATCAGATTAGTACGACCAGGCAGGGGTGAAAACACATCGGCAAACTCTCTTTGCAACCTTGTGATGTCAGTGAGCTGCGAGGGCGAGAGGTGATCCCCCCCCGGGGCCAAGCAAATTCTCCATAGAGAGCCGCCCCATTGTATGGAGTTTTGCTCTCAGGTCCATGACATACTGAATTTCATTTTTGCTATCTGAGTGTCCGTCCTCCCAAGTCTCTTTTAGGACGTCTAACACCCCACGGGGCTGACGTCCAAAAAGAAGCTCAAAGGGGGAAAACCCCGTGGAGGCTTGCGGGACCTCTCGCACGGCGAATAAGAGGGGTTCTAGCCATCTGTCCCAATTTTTCGCGTCTTCCTGTACGAATTTACGAATCATTGTTTTCAATGTGCGATTAAATCGTTCGACCAGTCCGTCCGTTTGTGGGTGATAGACGCTGGTACGCACCGATTTAATGCCCAATAACTCATATAATTCGCTTAACGTGCGTGACATAAACGCGGTGCCTTGATCCGTGAGAATCTCTTTCGGGATTCCCACGCGGGAGATTAAACGAAACAGGGCGTCTGCCACACTTTTCGCTGATATAGTGCGTAGCGCCACTGCTTCAGGATATCGCGTTGCGTAGTCTACTATAACTAACGCAAAGCGATGTCCCCGTGCCGATCGTTCTAATGGCCCGATGAGGTCCATACCAATTCTCTCGAAGGGGACCTGCACGAGAGGTAGAGGGCGCAACGGCGCTTTTGGGGCGGCCGGTGGGTTTACCAACTGACATTCACGACACGACGCGCACCACCTGCGTACGTTCTCGTGAATGCCCGGCCAGAAGAATCGGGTCATTAAAAGATTTAACGTAGCTGTCATCCCTAGATGCCCCGCCATCGGATTACAATGTGCCGTCTGGAAAAGCATTTCCCGACGGCCCCGTGGTACTAACAATTTGGTTGTATCTTCCTTTGTCTGAGTGTCTTGGGTCACCCGATACAACCTATCTTTAATAATGGCAAAATAAGGATAGGAGAGTGGGCGGTCAGGTTGGAGGATCTGCCCATCGATGGAACGGACCTGTTCAAACGCATGTTTGAGCGTCTCATCTTGGGACTGTTCCAGGGGAAAGTCATCGCGGGTGGAAAGGTTTAGCCTCGCCAAGCCGCTCGGTTCCGCTGAACCAGTTCCGCTGGGTCCAGGAACAGCCTCTCCAACCTGAGCGCTCGCCCCCCTTCCCCGCCTTTTCTTTTTCCCAGAGACATCCGTTGTCAAACAACCCAATAATAGTTCAAAAGCTGGCCAATTCGTTCCCAAAATTAACGGATGCCGGAGGCGCGGGCTAACTGCCACCTCCACACAATGATTTTGTCCCCTGAAATTAATAGTGATGGCCTTTAAGGGGTATTCCACTATATCCCCGTGCACACACCTCACCTTAACCATGCGGCCCGTATCCAATGCCCCGGATTGTATCAGGCGTTGATGGATGGAGGTCTGGTTACAACCTGAATCCACCAAGGCCTGATAGGTACCCCCCTTAATACTCACAGGTATCTGGTATAACCCGGCTTGATCGGGGGCGGCCTGTGGGACGTCCGGGATCCGGACCAATGTCCCAACCTCCATGACCGGGCAGCGGTCCACGAAATGGCCCGGATCCCCGCAACGCCAACAGGCCGGCCCAGGCCTCCCCGCCGCCCTAGTGGCAGGAAGCGGGTCAAGGAATTGGCGTGGGGAGAGCGCAGGAACCGTGTCGAGCCCTTCAGGATGTCCCGGCCCCCCTCCCCTGACGGATCCACGCGTCCCGGCTGGACCCTCTGCTCCAGCCTTCCAACGGGGAGGTGCCCTCGGCGGTCCGGTGAAACGGGTCCTGGGAACAGGAACGGGCTTAGGGGAATGGGGAGAGAGAGAGACAGGGGAAGAGAGAGAGAGAGAGAAATAGATGGCAAGGGTTCGCCGACCCCGGAGCACGCCGCCAGTTGATCCTCCGCCAGCTGGATGGCCAGATCCAGCGACGCCGGCCGGTGGCACTGGACCCACTGGGCAGTCCTCTTCGGTAAACGTGAGATGAACTGCTCCAGTACCACCTTGTCGATGATGGCCTCGGCGCCGCCTCCTCCGGCCAACAGCCATTTGCGGCACGAGTCCCGGAGCTGCTGCGCCAAGACAAAGGGTCGGCCTACTTCTGCCAGTTCGAGTGAACGGAAACGTTGACGGTGTTGTTCAGGGTTAAGGCCGACCCTCTGGAGAATGGCTCGTTTTAGATCGGCGTATACCAGGAGGTTCTGGACGGGCAGTTGTTGAGCAGCCTTCTGGGCTTCCCCCGACAGCAGTGGTATCAGCCGTACCGGCCAGCTGGTCGATGGCCACTCACATGCCTCAGCCGTTCTTTCAAATAAATCCAGGAAGGCTTCGGGATCGTCAGAGGCACCCATCTTCATGAGTGCCATGTGAGCGCCTGGAGTGGAGCTGGGGAAAGCCCCTTCCGTCCGAACCTCCCGGTCCAGCAAGCTCCGGAACAGCTCGCGGTCCGCCTGCTGGGCTTGCATCATGGCTTGGAACCGACCTTCCTGATCCGCCCGCAAGTCCAGCAGGGCTTGGTGGTTCTCCTGATGCAGACCCGCGAGCGATGTAATGATGTCCGCAAATGGCGTTCCCGATGTTCCTGACGGAGTTTGCATCTTGGCGGTGGCGTTCTCCTTCCTTCCCGGGTTTCGGCACCAGTGTAGTATTTCCCTTCTATGTATGTGCGAGAAGGAAGGAGACCGGGGTCGGCTGGCTGAGGCTCGTGGTTATTTTTATTTAATAAACTCAGATCACTCGCGCCACATGCGCTCGTCAACATAAAACTCATTCACAGTATAAAGTACTCAGTAGCTTTTCAAATAGAGTCCTCTTTCCTCCGCGATCCCACGAGTCCTCAGCCCTCTCTCCCCCGAATGCTGGTTTCCGTCTGACTTTATACGGTCTCCCCACGCCAATTACTGCAACGAGACACAGGTGTTAGTCATTTTGCACTTGACCCACTTACCGCCGCTCGTCTCGCCACTCTCTCTCTCGTTGCAGACCTCGCTGAACCACGCCTCCCCCGCCACACGTAGGTTCTGAAATTTCTAACCGTTACTGACACCAGTGGTCAATAGAGAAACTGCAGCCAGTCTCATGCTCGTTCTCGGTGCGCACGCTCGTATGAGCACGACCACAGCAACCGGAGAGTTGTAACTATGTCTTACCTTTGCAGTAAAAAGAAAGCCACCTCGGGGTCGGTTTTTATACCTAGCGCTGACCGGTGCTCCCTCCAAGAATCAAATGCCGCTCCGATGTTGACTCTTGTCTTGTCTTTGCCCGACGCCGGACACTCTCTATTTTGGCCGCACTAGATAAGGCTTTTTTTTTCTTTCTTTTTTTTACTTACGAGGAGTTTCCATGGGTGTCTGAATTGTGCTGGAGGCTGGTCGCTTCTTTCCGTCCGCAGAGTCCATTTGATACACTAACGTTACAGCTAGCGTTTGCCGGATGTCAGCCCAAGTAGACGAGAACGCGCATGACGTCACATTTTGTGAATTTTCGCGCCAATTCGATCCCGAATCCTCCCCACACAATTGAGCCTACAGGCTGATAGAGGCAACCGCGGTGGACATTAAGGTGTCATCCTTTCTATTACATTATGGTTGGCTCATAAATGTACAAATGAAAACTCTATCTTAAAATAAATTTTAAGTAAAAAGCTACACATAGCCCCTTTAAAATGAATAAAACAGTGAAACGCAAACTCAGAATATTACGCAAACCTGCAATAATTAAATATGTAAAATAACACAGATATACTTTATATTAACCAGTGTCTTTGCTGCTGAACTTCTATGGTCCAATTCATTAATACGAATGAGCAAAAATTACTTTAGATAAACACATTGCTGAAGTGTAGTCTGGTTCACACGGCAGGACAATTAGGCCGATTTAGCCCCGATTTACCCTTCCGACAATCTTAAGGATGCTCCGATTATGGTAAAATAACCTGCTCAGATATTCCTGCCGTGTGTGGTGTGTTAAGAGTGCTCTCGTCTGCTCGGAAGGACGTCGGGACCGTTCCGATCTCAAATCAGGGATATCCAACATGTTGGATTATTTTGGCCCGATTTCTCCTCGTGTGTGGTTTCCCCCGGGAACAAACGAGCATGCAGCCTGTGGACTTTGGCGTGTAGCCAATCAGAAAGCGAGGTGACGAGGCGCAGAGGAAGCACCGGGAAACAAAATCAAAACAGCCGTCCGTGCTCGCGTTGTCTCCACTCCTTTGACCATCGCCGTTTCTTTTGATAACTTTTTTTTCCCGGTTAAAAACAAACTACAATCATCCGCCATGATTGTTTACTCTGAAGTCACGTTTGATCTCGAGGGATTTTTAGAGATTTTCCGTCTGACCTGGGAATGCTCAGGATTCAAATCGGTTTGTGTGTGATGTGTTGATTTTGCCGTGTGGCTGCACACCACACACGGTACGACCAAAACTGTGACCCGTGATTTTTTTTATCGCCGTGTGTGGGGTCTCCCAGGGTTTGGAAAATCGGCCAACAATTTTAAAATCGTCCCTTGTGAACCAGAGTGTTGAACTTTCTTCTCATGCGTTTTTTATAAAGTAACACAATATTGTAATGCATTACTTTTAATAGTAACTGTATGTGAAACCTGAATGGTGCAAAAACCATGCAAAGCTTTCTGTATTTCAGTAGTATTGCAGAAGTTGTGTGAATTGACACCTGTGTGTTTGAACAGTGTGTGACATCCATCCATCCATCCATCCATCCATCAATCTGTCTTGTGGGTTCATCCTATTCAAATGTTGTTTCTGTCACTTCAAATGTCTTGAAAAATGAGCATCTGGCTGTGTGTGAGCAGGTGAGAGAGCAGATGAGATTTTCCACGATGGAAATAATGTGTAGTACTCCACATGCTGTCTGCTTAAGACTCATACATTAGGCTACAAATTATTGACATAACTGAAAATGGTTTCCTTTATACTGTAAATAACTAAACTCAAGATCATTCTTAAGAAAGAAATCTTAAGTTTTATTGATGTTTACAACTATTAAATGCACATTAAATATTTAAACATTTTCCTAATTTTATCATTATGAAGTCTCACCAAACATACTCTTCAAAATCCAGAAAATATTGAATCAGGCGAGACAGATGGCAAAAAATTTCACAATATATTCATAATGATTTTGCTGGCGATATAAAATAAAACATGGTAAATGTCACAATGATTTTAATGGCTTTTTGGTCATTAATTTTGACGTACAAATACAAATTGTCAGATGTTTTAATGCCATCTTTGATTTTATGAATCAGTGATTCCTTTGTGTCATTACTCAAATTTGTTCATGTTCTTTTACAATTTTAAATACTGCTTTATTGGTGCTTATATTGCATTAAACATTATATTTATTTGAACATAATTCAATTGATTGGCTTAAAGTAAGTTTTCAAGAACAGAAGCATAAGATAATGGGGTAAGATAACCATATGAGTTTTAATTGAAATACAAACTAACTTCATTGATTGTAGTTTGAAGTAGAAGTTGCACTAGTGGGTAATCTGAAAAAGTTTCTCTGCGATTATTTCCCTATCATCCATTAAGACTGGAAAAGGAAATCACTGTGACTATTGTGAAAGATGTCATCCTTTACTCTCTGCAGAAAAAAAAGTCAATCCAGTCGATTGCCTAGTTCTAGTTAATGCAGATCTGACCATTGTTGCTTATGCCTCACTTCCAGCATTACATAAGGGGTCAAATATTCCCAACATAATTGCAAAACTCATTGCATTGATTTTGTCTCTCAAAGTAACCTTTAGATGTCTTTGTGGCGAACAGGACGGCCGAGGGACGTGAGAGAACGGCGCGAGGCCGGTGGTGCGATTGCTAATGAGCAGCACCTGTGAAGCACACCGGTCTAGCATCTCTCACGGAGGAGCGGAAGCATAAAGGGGGGAGCGACGACGTTGATGATCGAGAGAGGAACAGGCCTGTGTTTTAGTTGTGTTTGGTTTTTGTGTTTTATTTTAGCCAGCAGTCGTCCGCGAGGGGCTGCTGGCAGTTATGTTTATTTTCGGTAGCCAGCAGTCGTCCGCGAGGGGCTGCTGGCGGTATTTTGGTTTGTTTGTTTTATTTTAAATAAAGTAGATTTTGATTGTTCGCCGGTTCCCGCCTCCTTCTTCCCTGAACATTGTTACACTGGTGCCGAAACCCGGGAAGAGGGAGGAACGCGCTGTCAGAGAGTCCTCGCTGCTGTGGGGAATCCGCGGTGCCATCGAGCATGGTGCGCGAGTCGCCGCCGCTCGCCGTGGGCCGGAGCCTGCTGCCATCCGCCAGAAGGGGAGGAGCAGGGAGCGGGGAACTCGCGGCCATGGACGCTCGAGGCGGTGCGTTTGAGTGAGTTGCCGGGGGGACGGTCGAGCTCGCTGCCGGTCACCTGGGAGTTGGAGGGGCGGCTGACGTCCGGGAGGGAGCGGGGGAGTCGCCGCCGCTCGCCGTGGGCCGGAGCCTGCTGCCGTCCACCAGTGAAGGGGAGGAGCAGGGAGCGGGGGACTCCTGCCGACTGCCCTAGGAACCCAAGGAGCTGTCGCCGTCCACCGGGCGGCGGAGGAGGGTCGAGCCGTCCACCGAGGGCTACCCAGCGTCACCGCCAGGCACCGCGGTGGAGATCGCCCAGCTGGTGGGGGACCAGATGGCAGCGCGTTGTGGGAACCGGACCAAATAATTTTTTTTTCCTCTCTCCCCTCTCTCGATCTGTCGCTCCTCATGCTTCTGTCTCCGTTTCCCTCGGCTTGTCGGTCCATACCCCCCAGGGATCGCCTGGGGGGTATGGAGCCGGGGGGGGGAGTAGGCACAGGCTCGTGGGTACCCCCCGGCCTGTGAGGGGCGATGGGGGTATGTGGCGAACAGGACGGCCGAGGGACGTGAGAGAACGGCGCGAGGCCGGTGGTGCGATTGCTAATAAGCAGCACCTGTGAAGCACACCGGTCTCGCATCTCTCACGGAGGAGCGGAAGCATAAAGGGGGGAGCGACGACGTTGATGATCGAGAGAGGAACAGGCCTGTGTTTTAGTTGTGTTTGGTTTTTGTGTTTAATTTTAGCCAGCAGTCGTCCGCGAGGGGCTGCTGGCAGTTATGTTTATTTTCGGTAGCCAGCAGTCGTCCGCGAGGGGCTGCTGGCGGTATTTTGGTTTGTTTGTTTTATGTTAAATAAAGTAGATTTTGATTGTTCGCCGGTTCCCGCCTCCTTCTTCCCTGAACATTGTTACAGTCTTTCTATTTTTACTATTTTCTCACATTGAGACCATTTCACACATTGTGCGTAAGCGGCGTGTATTTATTTCGGCACACTTATTAACAGTTTGTGGCATTCACACTTGCACACGTAAGGTGCTACGTATCAGAAGCTTTTATGAGATAAAATACTGTAAAATACTCACACAGCTCACAGGGACACAAAAACTTAGTAACACTTTACAATAAGGTTTTGTTAGTTAACATTTAGTTAACTACCTTAGTTAAAATAAACTAAGAATGAAAAATACTTCTTCAGCATTTATTAATCTTAGTTAATATTAATTTCAACATGTAATAAAACATTATTAAAATTAAGGTTTTTAACATTAGTTAATGCACCGTGAACTAACGTGAACAGCTGTATTTGTATTGACTAACATTAACAAAGATTAATAAATACGTGTTAATTAATACATGCTAATTAACACATGTTAATTAATACATTAACTAATTAACCTTATTGTAAAGTGTTACCAAAAACTTTCTGTTCTGTAAATTTGATTTTGTATTAATTCTCAACAGAACACTATTTTAACCCACAAATCAGTTTGTCTGTTTTATTTTTGTTCACGCAACAGAAACATAATCTGTGTGATATTACATAACTTAATTTGGTTAACTGAATCAGTATTTTCTGTATTTTATCATTTTGCAAAATGTTGCAGAACAACTAAATATTGCAATTCCAATATCGTTCAGCCATATCATAGACTCCTTTGCACATATAGACATCTATAATAATCAAAAGCATAACAACAGTCTATAGTGTTTTTGTCAAATATGTTGGCAACAGGAAATGTTAAAGTTTAAAATTTTCAAATCTCAGCTACATAATCTAAAACCAAGGCTCACTTTTCTAATTATTTTGAGATAGAGGAGAGGCTGCAAAAACCCTAACATGACCACTGAACAAGAGCAAAAAGACCATGAGATTATAAATGTGTAATCATCACAAATATAATAGACCAATAGACTGATAATCATAGGAGCGTACGTCAGCACCGAAGACACCAGCACGATCTGAATGATCCGGAAAGCCTTGACTTTATCCTGGTTCACTCCATCTTTCTTCTTGACGTCTTCACCCGGTCCAGGACGCTTCAGAGCCTTCAGGACCATCAAGCAAGTGAACACTTGCATGATGAGAAAAATTAAGTATTCTGATAAAAGTAAGCTGTAGAAGTCAATGACTCCCATTCCAATCAAAAGGCATGAACAGAAGATCAGAATCCATCCGATGACGGAAATGGTGATCCTGTATTTTATGGGTTTGAGCTTCAGGAAGATCACAGGATGGAGAACGGCTACGTAACGCTCCACACAGGTGAAGGTTTGAAACAGAGGACGACCAACCAACAGGAACAGTCCAACAATGAGTAATACATACTCACAATTAGAGCAATTGAAGAAGTACTGTTTGATTAAAAAGGCATAGCAGAAGTTAAAGATCACCTCGATGAGTGATGTGTTGAAAACGAAGACTTCGAGAGACTGTCCTCGGATCATTTCTTTCATGCTCAGCCACAGGATGTAACAGTGCGCCGGCAAACCAAGAACCAGGTTTGTGCTGAGAGAAAAGGCGGTTAAATATGAAGCTAAATTATGGAATTTGCTGGAGTTGTTTGCGAAAATGGACGTCTGCCAGGTTGAATTGTTTGTTGCCATTGACATGATCACACCTGGATGTTGAAATAAAGTTAACAAGAAGGGCGAAGAAAAGGTTAGAACAATGTGAACGTTAAAGACACATTAAAACATCTTTAAAATTGTTATGATACCTCACAAGGACTCCGTGCCTGTTAAATGTGGGACTGAATGGGGTTTGTTTCAGATACTGCAAGATCTGCTTTATAATTTTGATTACCGTTGACTTAGTTTTGCATTAACACCTGTGAAATGCTATACTAGACATGCAAATGAAATATATCACTGAGATAAATTACACACTCTTTTCTACATTTCTCATTTAGCAATTTGAAAATGCGAATAGTGCTTTCATGCAAAACTTGCTGCCATGTTGGTTAGGTGCTTTCCATTTTAAAGTGTGTTGAATTTGACATATCATACTCCTCTTACTATCTTTATATGGTAAAAATAGTAGTGGTGTGCTAGAATCTTATTCAGAAATCAGCCATAGCATCAGTATTCGGCAGAGGTGGAAACTAACGAATTACAACTTATTTTGTTACAAGTCAAGTCACATTTATTTATATAGCACTTTTTACAATATAGATTGTTTCAAAGCAGCTTTAAAGAGATAACAGGAAAATAATGCAACAAAGTTTGTTTCCAGAAGTAAATAGCGGATCCGGCTGACTACATCATGTGTTGTGGTCGTGTCTAGGCGCAGATCCTCCAAGTTAAAGAACTTGAGTACATTTTAGTTCAATTGTGGTACTTTTATTTGAGTTGAGAAAAAAGTATTCAACATGCCTACATTGTACTTGTGTTTTAAAAACCCTGACGAAGGGCAGATGAAACTCAAATTAATTGTCTTTCTTTTTACTGATGTGTTTCTATCCACACGGTTTTAATCCCTCTCAAACTTCTCATTTCACCTTCTTTGCCTTTGCCTTTTTTTTAAAGAAAAGAAGAAGAAAGAAACATTCCAATGTCCTTTCATGGACTTCCTTTTAGCTAGCTTGTTAGCTTATCATAGCGCCAAAACACAATTTACTAGATGAATGCCACTACATAACTTGTTTTTGAGTGTTTGAAATAACTTCCTTCTGTGATCTGACATGGCTTCTTATCAGAATGAGGCAGAAAATATTTCATAGTTGGCTATCCTAAGCTATTATGTTGATGTCGATTAGCATGCATCATAATATACCTTATTCTTATGATAATACCCGATAAGGATTGAAGAACACAAGTGAACCATATTGTCGCAAAAGTTGTCAAGTGTTTATTATCTTCATGTTTCATCAGTCCAAACGTCTCAATCTACATTTTATAGTCTATACCTTTGTCCATATAAGGGTTTTGAAAGTATGAATTAGAGTGTTTAGGGTAATAATAAAAAACAATACTCCTCTCTAAAGTATTTTAAAGTAAACATATGAGAGATTTTCTCCAAATAAGCACACTTTTAGACTTTTAAAAGGGGGTCTGATGAGAAATGTACAGGAGTTTTACTTATGCATTTACAGCATGCAAAAGAGGCTCATATTTCATATTAAAGGTTAAAAAGTTTGTAAACATTTTATTTCACAAAACAAAACTATGAAATTAATTAGTAATGCAGTTAGTAATTGGCTAAGAACATACATTTATTGAGGATTTGTCTAAAAGAATTGACATTTTTGAGTCATCTAACTGATTAGGTTTATCTCAATAGGACAAAGTGTTCCCAAAATGTAATTTCTAGAAGGAGTTGTGAAAAATGACAGACAATCTGTTTGCTGGAATCAAAAACCAGTGAGGAAGATGAACTCGGCATGACCAATAAAATCTGATAAAAAATAAAATAATTTGTAGCACTTGGTGGCGCTGTAGAGTTTGAGTGACAGATTGGAACTTTAGGTGCTGAAAACATTTTATTTTTTTATATCTAGTTCACTTTTGAGTGTGACTTGATTTAGAAATTGTGCTCTACATATACACATTTAGAATAATCAAAAGTCTCTAGTGGTTGTTTTGTCAGATATGTTCTTACTATTGACCTTATGACAGCTCAAATAGGCTGAAAAGCATTGTTGCTATCTGCTATTTTGTCTGTCAGGGACTAAAAATTACTGAACACATACAAACCTCCTTTTTTTGGCAATTTCCTTTAACTATAGTAAAAAGGTGATTTTGGCACATGGAATTTGAATAGTACGTATCGAGTGGCTAGTTAATGGAGCTTTGTTTCGTTGAAATCAACCAGTAATCTTGAAAATGCAAGCCAACTTTTTTTATGACATTGACCTTACACTTCTGTAATACCTTGATGTTTTCTCCATTAAAAAAAAAAAGACTATATGAATAAAGCATGTGAGTTATGGGAGTTTCCATTAACACTAGATCCAGTTAAGCCGATTTCATGGAGTTTTATATGGCAGTATGCTTCATCATCAGATAATTTATGATGGATATTTGAATAATACCCTCTGTAAAACATCTGTACATTAAACAGTCTTCATTCAAGATACTTGTACATCTGTTAACTTCATCTTATATGTGGATCATTTGGTTTTGTTTGAAAGAAGCAATGCTGAATTCACTTAAGTGTGAATCTCCGGTTTCAACATCTCTGTGCTCTCATAATAATAATGCAGATAAGTAGAGATGCAGACAAATTAACTTTATTTTAACTTTATAATAATGCAGATAAGTAGAGATGCAGACAAATTAACTTTATTTTAACTTTATTTTAAGAAAAACACACAAAAACGTCTCGGTTACATATGGCGCCTCGTCGAGACCGACGAATAGGAATCTCGCTAGAGAGGCCAATCTACTTTGAGTGAAACGCACTGAGGGAAACGCATATTTGCAGAGGCCCCGGGGCCAGCTGTGTGCCAGTGCGTCCGTGCTGAGTGTTCCCTCGGTCAGGGAGTAGAACAGCTGGCAGTGGGAGGTCTCTGAGGAGGCAAACAGGTCTACCTGAGCCTCCCCGAACTCTCTCCGGATCAGCTGAACCGCCTGGGGGTGGAGTCGCCATCCTCCCTGACGCACAGCTCATGATAGCTCGTTGGCCACACGGTTGAGCACGCCGGGGACATACATGGCTCGAAGCGACCTCAGATGCTTCTGACTCCAGAGGAGGAGATGGCGGGAGCGTAGACCACCTTGTCGGTTGATGTACGCAACTGTCGCAGTGTTGTCCGTACGGACCAGCACGTCCCTGCTCTGTAGCGGCCTTTTCAAGCGGCTCAGACTGAGATGTACTGCTAGCAACTCGAGGCAATTGATTTGCCAATGCAGTTGTGGGTCCGTCCACACCCCTGACACTGCATGCCCATTGTACGTGGCACCCCAGCCTCTGGCAGAGGCATCTGTGAATACTACAGCATGCCTGGACACCTGTTCCAAGGGGAATCCTGCCTGCAAGAATGAGGGATCTGACCACGGGCTGCAGGTCTGGCGGCACGCGGTGAGTGTCGTGATGCCACGCTCATCTCGGGACTCGGCCGTGAAGCCAGTTCTGAAGTGGTCTCATATGAAGCAGACCTAGCGGGGTTACCGCTGCTGCTGCTGCCATATGCCCCAGGAGCCTCTGAAAGAATTTCAGTGGAACCGCCATCCAGCCTTTGAAGGTATTAAAGCAGTTCAGCACCGACTGAGCGTGATGCTCTGTAAAGCGTGCTGTCTGTGCAACCGTATCCAACTCCATACCGAGAAAAGAGATTCTCTGCACAGGGGAGAGTTTGCTCTTTTCCCAGTTGACCTGAAGACCCAACTGGCTGAGGTGCCTGAGCACGAGGTCCCTGTGTTCGCATAGCTGATCACGAGAGTGTGTCAGTATGACACAGTCGTCGAAATAGTTGAGGATGCGAACGCCCTGTTCTCTCATGGGAAGAAGGGCCCCCTCAGTGACTTTCGTGAAGACACGGGGGGACAGGGACAGCCCGAAGGGTAGGACTTTGTACTGATTTGCACGACCCTCGAACGCAAAGCGCAGAAACGGCCTGTGTCAAGGAAGAATCGAGACATGAAAGTACGCGTCCTTCAGGTTGATCACTGCAAACCAATCTTGGGGGCGGATGCATTCGAAAATGCGTCTCTGCTTGAGCTTTTTGAACGGTAGTGTGTGGAGACTCCGGTTCAAAACTTGCAGATCCTAGATCAGTCGTAACCCAACACCTTTCTTGGGTACAATGAAATGGGGACTGTAGTGCCCAGACCTCATATCGGCTGGACGGACCGGCTCTATCGCTTCCTTCACCAGTAGGACTGCGATCTTCGCGTGCAAGACATGGGCATCGGCTGCTCTCACTGTAGTGGAGTGGATGGCCCGAAACTTGGGGGGACGCCGGGCGAACTGAACCGCATAGCCGAGCCTGATGGTCCGACAGGCGGACTGGAGAGCGCTAACCAGGCTCGCAGAGACCTTACTTAAGACCTTACTTACCTCTGTGCGCTGCCTCTCTCACGCTGGTCTTACCAGCCGTGAAAACGGCTGTTGAGCGCTCTCACTGCGCACCTTACCAGCTGTGACAACAGCTTTTTTTAAAAACAACAGTATTCAAAAAACAAAAAAGGAGAGAGAAGAGAGGACCTTTCACGCTGCTGTGCTGTCACGCCCGCACCAGGATGGAGAGGTCCGAGAAAAAGGCTTGCTTGAAGGTTTCACAATCACCTGAGAGTTTGCAGAGAGCATCGGAGTGCTTGGCTCCGAAGCAAAAAGCTGCACCATCTGCTAACCTCGGGCTGTGAGGCTGCACAGCTGATGTAAATGATTGCACGCGAATGTGTATTGGCTTGTTTAGTTTCACTCTAAGTAGATTGGCCTCTCTAGCGAGATTCCTATTAGTCGTTCCTCGACGAGTCGTCGACTGACCGACTAAAGAGGAACTGTAAGTCTCAACAATCATACTCTTTAAAATCCAGAAAATATTGAATCAGGCGAGACAGATGGCAAAAATTTTCACAATTTATTCATAATGATTTTAGTGGCAATATAAAATAAAACACGTTGAATATCACAATGATTTTAGTGGCTTTTTTGGTCATTAATTTTGACGTACAAACACAAATTGTGAGATGTTTTAATGCCATCTTTGATTTAAACTTGAGGACAAAAAAATGGTGTTAGAGTTGCTAAGTTTGATTAATTCCTATGAATCAGTTCGAACTGTCCATTTCAGTGACTCAAAACACTGAAGATTCATGAATCAGTGATTCATTTGTGTCATAACTCAAATTTGTTCATGTTCAAGTCTTTTACAATTTTAAATACTGCTTTATTGGTGCATATATTGCATTAAACATTATATTTATTAAAAATTCAATGAATTGGCTTGAAGTGAGTTTTCAAGAACAGAAGTATACGATAATTAGCCTGGCTTCGCCCTCCTACATACTTCCGCTCAATTTAAATTTTCCTTCAGTACTACGTCTGGGATTGTGCTGTAGTCAATTTTTTACCGGGCCAATTGGCGAAACAGAGGGAGTGGCTAAGAATGATGACGTTGATGTTGTGCGTTATTTTGAGTTGTAGTTCAGTAATGGCAGCGGAGAAAGAAGCGAGCGAAGCCATTCGGTCCATTGTGGCAACGCTGCCGAATATCAAGAAGTTAAAGCCGGAGCAAGAACAATCTTTGCTTAGTTTTGTTGGTGGCCATGATGTTGTTGCCCTCCTCCCCACGAGGTCCGACATGACATACGTTACGACCAAACGTTAGGGATTGGTTATGGCAGATCCAGAGTGAATCTGGGCAGATCCAATAGTTTTAGACTTCAATAGATTACCCGCCTACAAGGAAGTTAACGCTTGTCAATGGAGCGGTGCCAGACTCTATGTACAAATGAAATGTATGAAAGTCTGGTGGGACCAGGCTATAAGATAATGGGGTAAGATAACCAAATGAGTTTTAATTGAAATGCAAACTAACTTCATTGATTGTAGTTTGAAGTTGTTGAAGTTGCACTAGTGGGTAATCTGAAAAAGTTTCTCTGTGATTATTTTCCTATCATCCATTAAGATGGGAAAAGAAAATCACTGTGACTATTGTGAAAGATGTCATCCTTTACTCTCTGCAGAAAAAAAAGTCAATCCAGTCGAATGCCTAGTTCTTGTTAATACAGATCTGATCATTGTTGCGTATACTGTCTCAGGTTATGTATGTAACCCTGGTTCCATGAGAGGGAACGAGACGCTGCGTCGAGACGCGGTGGGAACGCCTCTGCTTTATTGCATCATGAAGCACGTGTATAGTCAGTCCAATGGAAAGACGAGATGTCATAGACGGGTGACGTCATCGACCAGGAAACTATAAAGCACTCCTGAAAACAGACCGCGCTAGCTTCTGAATAGCCGAAGCAAGTCGATCACAGCCATGCAGAGAGTATGGCAGGGCGATGCAACCTCTCATTCCCTCTCAGGGAACCAGGGTTACATACGTAACCTGAGACGTTCCCTTTCAAGGGAACTCGAGCTGCATCGAGACGCGGTGGGAACCCTATACCCACTACGCCATAATAGCAAATGCCTGTTCTGTGTGAAGTCATTACGCACACTAAGAAGCAAGCACCCTAGACCCTGTAGTGGAGCCTAGATCCAAGTCATAAAATCTAACAAATGTATGCGGTAAGGAACCAGCCTCCCGCATCACAGATGTCATGGAGGGAAACCCCGATAATAAAGCCTTTGAGGCATACTCCTAGTATCTTGGTCAGACGCCTCACAGTGCCACGAAGGAAACGTACTACAGGGTGTCTCCCCAAGGATACACCACTTAAAGGGACATAGTAAGCAGCTAAGGCCGCCATGTACACCTTTAGTGTGGAGGGGGATAGACCTGCGGAGAAGCGCTCCTGCGGGACCTCCAGCACTGAAACCACAGGGCAGATAACTAGGTCCAGCTGGTGCTCTCCGCACCAGGGAGTGAACAATATACACTTCAAGGTGTAGAGTTCCCTTGTGGAGGGAGCTCTGGAGTGGAGCATGGTCTCAACACCCTCAGTTGAGAGACCTGAACTTATGAGCTGTGTCCCCTCAGAGGCCAAGCCCAAAGTCTCCACAATTCTGGGCAGGGGTGAAGGATCAACCAGGTCGCCTGAGATAAAAAAGTCCCCCCTGAGCGGAATCTCCAGAAGAGAGCCGTCGAGGAGAGACTCTAGGTCCAAGAACCGTACTCTGGCCTGCCAAAACGGGGCTATTAATTCAGAAGACGGACCCCGTCCCGACGAACTCTCTTCACAACTCCCTGGATTATGTAAGAGAAACACTGATGTGTTGTCCATGCGGACAAGCACATGGTGACCTCTGTGAGCTCGAAACACCACCATCATTTCTAGACGATCTTTGAGCCAAGGAAGTAGGTGGTCCTGCCAAAGACCTTTCACCGAGCGACCACTCATGATCTCCCCAATACCCCCCCAACCTGTGAGAGAAGCATCTGTCGATAGTGTACGCGTCGACAAGAAGCCCCCAGCGCTGGGCCTTGGGCGAGGAACCAAGGTTCTTCCACAGGACTAAGGCACGTAGGTATCGCCGCGTGACCTTGATCATGTGAAAAAGATTTCCCCTCTGAGAAAACCCCTTGGTTCTGCGCCACCACTACAGGGGTCTCATGTAACGGAGGCCAAAAGTTATTATGTTGGACACAGCTGCCATGAGACCCAATAGTCAGTGAATAGCCTAGTTTTACCTAGGCCAAAGCGAAGAACCCGATATTGGTACATTTCGCCCCCGAAAGCGAACCTCAGGGACTTCCTGTGATGAGGACAGATGGCTACGCGGAAGGACGTGTCCTTCAATTTATCGTGACAAACCAGTCCTCGGACTGAATCTGTGACACGATCTGTTTGAATGTAAGCCTCCATCCTTCTTTGGAACAATGAAGTAACGGCTGTAAACCCCTGACTCCCTACTGGGAGGAGGAACGCTTTCTATAGCCTCCTTTCGCAGAAGAGTCTGTACTTCTTGTTCCGTAACCAGAGCCTGCTCGGGTTCCACCACATAGGGAGGACCCCTAGAAATCTGGGCGGAAGAACCGAACTGAATTCTGAAACCATTTCTACTGAGCAGGAGCCAACGAGATATGTTCGGCAGTAGCTTACACGCTGCTAGAAAATCTACTAAGGGGACCAGTCTCTCGAGACTGGCCTCTGGTATTGGTCGAACAGCCACTTCGGTGCCCTGTAACGGCAAACCGGCAGGGAAGAACCGAACTGACTGTTCTACGACCCTCCTCCTCGGATAATTCTGAAACGCTGACACCTCGGTGCCCTGAAGCGGCGAACCGGCAGGGAACAACCGAACTGGCAGTGCTGCGACCCTCCTCAGAGAGTCGCTTCCCATAAATTTTAACATAACCAGAGCCTGCTCGAGGTCCACCACCGTAGGGTGGACCCCTAGAAATATGGGTGGATGAGAACCCGAACTGAATTCTGTAACCCTTTTCTATAGTGAGCAGGTCCCAATGAGATATATTTGGCAGTAGTTTACACGCTGCCAGAAAATCTACTAAGGGGACCAGTCTCTCGTGACTGGCCTCTGGTATTGGTCGAACATCCACTTTGGTGCCCTTTAACGACGAACCGACAGGGAAGAACCGAACTGACTATTCTACGACCCTCCTCGGAGGATAGTTCAGGAATGCTGACACCCCGGTGCCCTGAAGCGGCGAACTGGCACGGAACAACCAAACAGGCAGCGCTGCGACCCTCCTCAGAGAGTCGCTTCCCATTTAATAAAGACTGTCCTCAGATATGTCTTATCCCAAGACGAGTATGGCTGAGACTACTAAAGGAACCAGCCTCTCGAGACTGGTCTCTAGTATAGCTTGAGAAGCCAATCCGGTGTCCTGAAACGGATGACCGGCAGGAAATAACCGAACTGACCCCTATTTTTTGGCTTCTGCAAATCAGACACGGAGACTAGAACTCGCTGGAGGGCACTGAAGGGAGATGGGCACCATATAATGAGATGTTATCCATTTCCCCTTGGGAACTAACCATTTATTTCCTCAGAATTAAATGACTCCTCAAAGATCAGATGAGTACATATTTAATTTTCTCAATTAAATACAGCCAAATATCAACCAGACAAGTAAACACGGTCTGGATGAAAAGCTGAAAAGTATATTACTACAGAAATCTAATTCCAAAGATAAGATGAGTACATATTTAATTTTCTCAAAATTGAAATGCAGCCAAATATCAACCGGACAAATAAACCACTTAATTATTGCAGATATGCAGACCCATAATCTACGCGCTGCCTCGGCAAAGCGCAAGATCTGAGCCAATAAATTCTTATTGCAAACCCATAATCTACGCGCTGCCTCGGCACACGCGAGATTCGAGCCAATAATTATTAACTTTCTTCCCTCGAGAAGAAAGCCAACAAGAGCAGAGCTAAAAACTCTCGATAGTGCATATGTTACACGTCGGGAATTTATGAATGAACACTGTCAGCCCCGATTTACTAGAGCTGACCGTGCATGCTCCACTCCCAAACAAACAACACATGAATCGCGTGTGTCAGACCACAAAATTAATCTTGGCACCCCATAAACATGAGCCTTTTACAGAATGTTTTATCCAAACAATAACAGTTTGATTTGCACATTTAAATGTGCTGGCTGAATTCCTGTGCATTTGCATTATATTAAAACTAACATTGCTCGATACTGAGCAATTGTCGCACATCGGCAATTTACAACTGTGTGTGTGTGTGTGTGTGTGTGTGTGTGTGTGTGTGTGTGTGTGTGTGTGTGTGTGTGTGTGTGTGTGTGTGTGTGTGTGTGTGTGTGTGTGTGTGTGTGTGTGTGTGTGTGTGTGTGTGTGTGTGTGTGTGTGTGTGTGACCTGCTTATACATATGTTTATTGCCCTGATGGCTGTAGTTTAAAGTTCATTTGGCACTTGAGAAGCCACAGAATGAAATGTGCTCATATGTTGTGCTTTGTGATTCGTCTCAAAAGAGGCTTTGGCTGATCCCTGAAACTGAGGAACAATTTACTCTAGTAAAACAAGGTTTTTCACTGGTGTTTGACTGTCTTTTTCTGTTGTATTTTTTTTTTTCTTCGTCTGCTGTTTTTTCTGTATATTTTACCATTTGAGAGATGATGTACATTATTAGCTGTGTTTGCTAAGTTAAAGTGCCCATATTATGCTTTTTCAGATTTTACCTTTAATACAGTCTGTAACATAGCTGTTTGTAAATGTAATGTACTTTGCCCTGCCCTCAAACACTGTAGTTGTAGCTGAGACTGGAAGAGTTTGGTTTGGTTGTCGACACAAACATCAAGAAGACGCTGTTATCTCCTCAGCGAAAGCCAATCCACTTTGCTGCTCTTCTAAAGGATGTGATTCATATGGTAAAATTGACGATCCAGAGATGAAATTCAGATATGGTAATGGCTGTTTGATTTCTGACCAATCACAACAGACTGGGCATCTGACCAATCAGAGAAAAGTAGACCAATCACAACAGACTGGGTCATCTGACCAATCAGAGCAGAGTAGACCAATCACAACAGACTGGGCCATCTGACCAATCAGAGCAGAGTAGACCAATCACAAGGAGTTTAGAGAGAGAGACTGAATCTTCGAACAAACCTTTTCTATAACTGTGAGAAAAGAGTTGATGCTCACGTCAAGTGTTGGCAAATATTAGCCGTTAAGTGACTGAATGCCAGTGGCAGGGCATATGGTGTGATGATGTATAACTACAGTGCGGCAGTGGCTCAGTGGTTCATGTAGGGTGTCTACAAACTGGAAGGTTGTTGGTTCCATCCCCACCTGACCAAGTGTCGAGGTGTCCATGAGCAAAACACCTAACCCCAGCTGGTCTCGACAAGCTGGATGGCGCCTTGCATGGCTGACACCGCTGTTCGGTGAATGAATGAGTGAGTGAATGGGTGAATGTGAGGCAATATGTAAAGCGCTTCGGTGGCCATGGGTCTGTTGAAAGCGCTATATAAATGCAATCCATATAAATGTTCAATGTCTTGTCCTCAAGGCAGTTATATGCAAATTTGCCCGTGTGATGTCACAGATCCCGCAATATCAAAAACGAGCCATTTTTGAAGCTTGAATAAATAATGAAGAGGACGTTTTAAGCTCTGAAACTTGCAGGATGTTTTAATGGTACAAAGACATCTTATATGTCAAAAGATCAAGGCAAATTGGTTTTCGCATGTCATGACCCATTTAAACTAATATAGTGTTTTTATCATATTTTGATATACTTTTCATTTTTATATTTCATTTTTCATTTTCATTTTAGTTAAAGTTTTTACTATTATTACTAGTTGTACGTTTTACATTTTAAACCACAAATTGTCTACTGAAAATGCCAAAAGCTGGTTATTTTTAAAACAGAGATACATTTTAGAATTGTACTGTAATTCTAGTTTGCACTGAACAAAAAAGTCACTCTGAAATTGCTTGTAAATTTCAAAATATTTACAAGGAAATGTCATGTAACACATTGAATTAAACATGATATTTTGAAATAGAAAGAATGAATAGTGTTTTCTTATGAAACATACGCCAAATGTTAATGTACAACTTCAAAAAATATATTTATTCTACTGTGTGGATCTGTCTTCCTCTCGTGTGCAGATGCAAAGCACGTGCAGAATGAATCGTGAAATTGAATGTCTGTGCTCGATCGACTCGAGGGGAACATGAGAAGTGGAGAAAGTGTTTGGGAATTACACTGAGTCACAGATGAACGTGGGCTGTAGTGAGCATGTGTGCTTGAATCGCCCCAGAGAAACGCGCCTCGCTCCCCTGTAATTACACTCGTGATGGTGCAGTGCCACTGAGATGTGTGTGTGTGTGGGCCGAACTTTAACAGTGAAGGTGTTGTTGGCAGAACCCAGCTGAGATGTGCAATACGCGCTGAATATTTCATAGCATATTTTCCTCCTGGTTTCGTCTCGGAGGATGAAACCTCAGAAACACACGTCAGCAGAAATGCTGTAAATAGTGTTTCATTTTAGAAGGACAACGAATGCAGGGATTGTTTTGTCATATTTTCATTTATAGGATAATTTCCCAGGTGTAAACCTATAGGCTACCAGTCATTTAGGGGGAAGGGGGAGAGAACGAGAATGAGAGAATGAATGGGGAGAGAACATTCAGAGACAAAATGGAACGAAACATTCATTATCTGATACAATATAGCAATTGAATTTATGTAAACATCATGAAAGTTCAGAAAGCTTGTCTGCATCTTATGATATAAATCCGCATTCAGGATCATTTTTAAAGGTGCATTATGGTATTGTCATCTGTGTTTGAAGCATAAAACTAAAGCATAAAACAAAACAAAAAATTTTTCTAAATTTATTTAATATAATATTAAATTTAAAATATATTATTTCGTTTTTCTCATGTCTAAAGCCAAGATGACATCTCACTTCAAATACAGGGAATAATGGGAAGTGAAAAGAAATGTGTCAAAAAAGTATCTATTATTTTACCCCAAAATGAATAGTAACAAATAAACAATATTTTGCCTAAAGAAAAAAAAGGTGTATTTTTAGGACCTTCAAGATGCTTTTCAAATGAGCCTGTCATAAAAATAATGTCATAAAACAAACAATAAATTAACGTATACATTATACGGAAGTTGTGATAGTCTTTTCTTCCCTATTGTGATGCATATCAGAGTGAAACAGCTTCTCGAACAAGAACAAATGTAGGGCGGGGCTTGTGGAATTGATTGGATGGTTGTGATTTGCGATTGGTGGATCTCATGTGAGTGACAGGTTGCCCCGCCCTCGTCATCAGAGAAGAGAAGAGATTTCGCTGCAAGAGGGAGGGGAAGTTATTCTGATTCGAGATTACAAGGCACATGAATTGAAAATATGATGATGTTCATGGATAAATAATTTATAATTAATACATCAATATTCCATGAAAAACAAGAATTGTCCATTTTGATTTCATGGTAACTTTAATGGTCTTACAAACAGGCTTCATTTTCAAGCAAAATATATATTTATGGGCGAAATATAACATGCAACTAATCCAAAATAAGATAATTTAAGTTCTTCAACTGTAAATACATTTTTTGTGGTGTATTCTTTGTATTCTGTTGGCTAGCATACATTATGTAAAAGAGGAGGAGAATACAGCAGTTACTGCTTCATGCCATGCCATTCATCCGTCGTCATCATCATCATCATGGATGTTTGAAATTCTAATGAAATGAGGATATTTTCCACGCTTGTTTACTAGTTTACGAACACAAACACGTGTGTGCACAAAAGCAGGAGATTTGCAATTGTGGGGAGATGTTGGTAGAAGCTATAAACTTCTGGAAGGAAAATGTATGTCCTCATTTTCACTATCAGATCAAAATGTCCTCAGTGAGCAGTCAGCCAAGTGAATGATTTCCATCAAATACTTGCCTTTTCTTTATCTCCAGCCTCCTAATGTAAGACATTCACTTACGCGCACGGAGGACGCTGGCTTGATTAACGTTTCTTATCATCCCTGTTGAGTTAAGGGAGATCATTTATTCTAAACAGCACCGACTGCTGAGAGATCCGCTGTAAATAATGGATATACTGCAATATTTTCAATTAATTTTAAACGATTTGATTCCTGTTTGAGTTAAATTGCTCTGCAATGCTCTTTAAACCACTCTAGGTATCTCATAATAAACTAACTGTTTGCAAGAAATCTACATTTACACTCTTTACTTTTAAAACTCAATCCTGGTCATATTGTGAATAATTAATCGGTTCATGTCAACAAAGAATGAGAACATTTCTTTTTTCTCATTTAGTATCCTTTTACATTGGAAAACGTGACATTGTGGAAGCAAAATGTGGATGCTGTTCTCTCACGAGAGGTTCTCTCGTACTGCGTAATATCTTACGCTATGGGGAAAACCTCTTTTCCACGAGATATTGAAGCCAAAAATTATCCTTAATTTTGAATTAATGTAAAACGCGTTGCAGCAGCATGCAGACATAGGCAAGACGGCTTGGGTGCCTATTGGCTGACCTGCGGCAACAGCAGCAGCCTATCGAGAGAGGCCCTGCGTGACGCCATATCCAAAGGGGGCGCTTCGCGCCCACTACGTCACGTCCCGCTGAAAAAGGCGTGGCCTTGACCTATAAATATAGCTCGACAGGCTGATACAAACTGATTTTTCATCTGTTGAGAATAAGCCTTCTGCGGGACGAGCCTCTGAATCTGAAGCCGCTGCCCGTCACCTCGCCGCCTTCAGTCGCCGTACCTGCTTCGCCTTCCAGCGTCTATATCCTTTACCTCTGCTGAGAGTGTGTTCTCCGCCGCGACTCACATTCTCTCTCTCTCTCTCTAAAAGAGCTAGCGTCTTTTTCAAGATCCCTAATTCCTGCGGCTCGTGCCAAGCCACACTCAGCGACGAGGACCGCCATGTCATCTGCGTTTCCTGCCTGGGTGTGGAACATGCGGCTCTCGCGCTCGTTGACGGCGGATGCCCTCACTGCAAGCTGATGCCTATGGTGACTCTGAGGACTCGCCTGGCATCTTTCTCCGAGCCCGCACTCTGCCCGCTGTAGTGCCGCGCCGCAAGAAGCGCTGTGTTCAGCGCGCCCCGAGCCTTCTCCTGCCCGCCAAAGCTCGCCGGTTCGCCCGCCAGCTTCGCCGGCATCGCTCGAGCCGCTCACCGACGGACAATGGCCGCCGTCCGCCGCCGCTTCCGCCACTGAGATCAACGAAACAGCCGAGGCCTGCTGCTCTTTCCTGGCATCGGACAGTGAGTATTGGGCGAGCTCTATGGACCTCCCCCCCCGCTGCCCGCGAGCCTTCAGGGAAACGGGCTGGCATCGGGTCAGAGCTGATGTGTCTGCTCTCACAGGCCGTCAGCAACCTCGGCCTCTAGTGGGAGGCGCAACCGGCTGACGGATGCTTCCTGAAGAAGGACCACGCCCCGTCACAGTCTAGGCCCGCGCCTTTTCTTCCTGAGCTTCATGAAGAAGTCGTAAAGTCCTGGAACGCCCACTTCTCACCCAGATTGCGTACCTCTGTCTCTGCAGCATTCTCCACGGTGGACGGTACGAAAGATAGAGGGTACCTTTCTCTTCCTCCAGTGGAAGCAGCTGTAGCAGCCCATCTTTGCCCACCCTCTGCTGGACGGCATGCTCAGACAGTGCTACCCTCTAAAGCCTGCCGTTGAACGTCCGCCATGCACAGTCGCGCTTACACCGCCGCTGGGCAGCCTGTGTCAGCACTACACACTATGGCCATACTGCAGATCTTCCAGGCCGACCTTCTCCGTAAAATGGATGAGGAAGGACCGGAAGCTATCAGCGTGCCGGATTTAAGAAGCGCTATAGACCTGGCTCTACGCGCTGCGAAATCTGCTGCACAGACCATTGGGCGAAACATTCCTCGACGCGCCCATCTCCTCAGCTGGCCTCTTTGGATCTGCCATCAAGGATTTCGCGGAAAGATTCGTCGAGGTTCAGAAGACGTCACAGGTGATGAAACACCTCTTGCCGAAGCGCTCTAGCTCCGCAGCAGGTCGCTCTAAACAGCCGTCTGCTTGGAGCTCTCAGCCGCAGCCTCCGCCCCCCGCCGCCGCTTCTCAGAGCCGCCAGGCCCGAGACCAGAGACCACGCTCTTGCTCTCCTGGCCGCCGCCCCCCTCCGCGCGGGCCCCGGCCAAGAATTAAGATAAAGCCAGAGGTCTCAAAAACTTCCTAGCCTCCCTAGGAAAACGACGGTGTTCAAATCCTGCTGCGGCCGGATTTTCACCAAAACTTCTCGATCGTTCAGTTCCGTTCCAAACAATGTGACTGTTCCAGTGTATTTTGCAGTAAACAAGCCGGTACCACAGCCCGCTTGCCTGCACACAAACGCCGTTTTTACGGCGACCCAGATAAATTTCAAAAAGAGTGTATTTTCTGGTATTCCGGCCACAGCCGATGAGTGTTATAAGAATGCCCACGACTCAGTGCCCATTCCTACACACAGACACAGCCCGCCACAGTACAGGGCTCGCAAAAATAAAATCGACTCATGTCGATTGTGCATTCAACGTAGTGAATGTGCCCACGACACAGTGCCCAGAAACACTACACGATGCATGTCCCACGGTTTCTGTAAAAGCGAAACCAACACACATTCAGTCATCTCAGGCCGATGGTGTTCTCAGTGCAGTGAGTGTGCCCGCTGTCTCGCGACTGGTTTATGTCAGTAGATCTGAAGGACGCTCATTTCCAAATACAAATAGCATCACGTCACAGGCGATTCTTGAGATTCGCCTTCGAGGGCCAGGCATATCAATACACAGTCCTGCCGTTCGGCCTGTCCCTGGAACCCCGTACATTTACGATGTGCATGGACGCGGTTCTTGAACCCCTGAGACTTCGGGGCATGCGAGTTTTGAACTACTTGGATGATTGGCTGATTTATTTTCTGGGCACAGAACTGGACTCGCTGTGTATGACAGCACGTCTGTCGCCGGAGCGCGGACTGGACAATCAGCGCGCCGCGAAATCCTTCCGCCGCGACACTATAGTCCTGCTCAAAAGGTTTCAGAAAATGCTGGGCCTCATGGACTCAGCATCTTCGGTACTCCAGCTGGGTCTGTTTCGCATGCGCCCAATGCAGTAATGACTGAAAGCGCAAGTTCCACCCCGGGCATGGACCTCCGGTCTGTTTCGCCTCAAGGTCGATCTGAAATGCGTCTCAGCTCTGGAACCTTGGAAAGCAACCGACTGGTATCAGTCAGGTGTGAGCCTGGGGACTTTCTCGAGTGTGAAGGTGGTGTCCACGGACGCCTCCACCTTGGGATGGGGAGCGCTGCTCAAGGGCAGACTGTTCTTTGGCCAGTGGTCAGAACGGGAAAAGCTTCTACACATAAACTGTCTGGAAATGATGGCAGTCGACAACGCGCCAAGACGCTTCTGTCCCCAGATAAAAGGTCACCACGTCTTGGTCCGGTCGGACAACATGTCAGTGGTGGCATACATAAATCACCAGGGTGGCACCAGGTCCCAAACCTTTACAGGCTGATGGAATGCCTCCTGGTCTGGGCTCAGCACAACCTGCTTTCACTGAAAGCAGCGCATGTGCCTGGTCACCTGAATCTGGGACCGGGCAGACTGTCCAGAAACAATGTTCCAGCAGGAGAATGGTCGCTCCACCCACAGACGATCCTACTGCTGTGGGAGACATTCGGCAGAGCGCAGGTGGACCTATTCGCGTCCCAAGAAAACGCTCACTGTCCGAAGTTTTTCTCCAAAAGCAGGGATGCGTTGGCCCACGTCTGGCCCCGCTGCCCTCTCTATGCTTTTCCCCACTTTTTTTTCTCTGGCTGGTGTCAAGCTCAGGGCTTTTCACCCTTAGACTGCGGGGTTACGGAAGTTCTCTCCTTCCTTCAAGAGCTACTGCATAAGGGCAGAAACCCATAAAAGCTCAAAGTTTATGTGGCGGCCATAGCGGCGTTTACTAAACCGGCGTCTAGCCAGTCACTGGGGAAAAACGACCTGGTCGTGCGATGCCTCAAGGGAGCTAGGAGGCTGAATCCTCCCAGACCCTCTTCAGTCCCAGTGTGGGACCTTTCTTCGGTTTTGGAAGCCATGAAAGGTGCCCCATTGGAGCCAATCCATTTGTCAGACATGAAACTTTTGTCTTTCAAAACAGTGTTTCTTATGGCTCTCACATCAGTGGAGCACGGCGTTTTACACTGTGTTCCCCATAGCGTAAGATATTACGCAGTACGAGAGAACCTCTCATAAGAGAACGTACTCGGTTACTAACTTAACCTCGGTTCTCTCTAAAAGAGGGAACGAGTACTGCGTATCTTGCCGTGCTTACAACATGCTCTGGTTTGCTTCGGCGATGAAAAACCAGTTTGTATCAGTTTGTGTCGAGTTTAAAAACCAGTTTGCTTCGGCGATGAAAAACCAGTTTGTATCAGTTTGTGTCGAGTTTAAAAACCAGTTTGTGTCGAGCTATATATATAGGTCAAGGGCACGCCTTTTTCGGCGGGACGTGACGTGGTGGGTGCGAAGCGCCCCCATTGGATTTGGCGTCACGCAGGGCCTCTCTCGATAGGCTGCTGCTGTTGCCGCAGGTCAGCCAATAGGCACGCAAGCCGTCTTGCCTATGTCTGCATGCTGCTGCAATGCGTTTTACATTCATTCAAAATTAAGGATAATTTTTGGCTTCAATATCTCGTGGAAAAGAGGTTTTCCCCATAGTGTAAGATATTACGCAGTACTCGTTCCCTCTTCCAGAGAGAACCGAGGCTACGTAGTAACCGAGTACGTTTCAAGCTGACTAACTATAGTTCGTTTTTGTGTGCATCCAGACACATGATCTGGATAGTTTGTTGATTGATTGATTAATTAAGTTTTATTTAAACTTTATTTTATAGTTACTGAAAGAGGTTTGAGTTGCTTCTTGTGAAGAGTAGTTTTCCCAAATCGTTCAGCCCTAAAAGGGTGGTTTGTCAAAGTCTTAAGAATTAAGAAGTCATTTTTCATCATTTTAAAAATGTATTTTATTTTCTACTCCCGAACAAAATCAATCTACAATTATTCAGTTATCATCAAGTCATCCGGTTTAAATTCCTGTATTTTATCATTTTGCAAAATGTTGAAGAACAACTAAATATTGCAATTCCAATATCGTTCAGCCATATGATAGACTCTTTTGGACATACAGACATCCATAATAATCAAAAGCATAACAAAAGTCTCTAGTGTTTTTGTCAAATATATTGTTAAGCAACAGGAAATGTTAAAAAGATTCTTGGAAAGAACTCTTCGGAAGGAAGATGGCGCCAGTGCACTCGGCTTGCCGTCTCTCTCGTTTGTCTCAGTTTGTTGTACCTATGGTACCTGTTCGTCTGACATTTGTACTGTTTGTATTTTATACAGTGTTACACTGGTATCATGTAGTCTCGGTGTTGACTTATGATCGTCAAGACTTATTTAATATTCAAAGCCCCATGGGAGATTTCCGTGGATTTTGTCCTGCTCTGCATTTTTGTTCTCAATCCTCGTCCAACCATCCTGTGGTTGAGTGCGCTCGCCGGCTACCTTGCTGCGTTCCTCCTCCATGGAAGCGCCGCAGGAAGAGAGGTAGTCGGGGTGGTGTACGGGTGAGAATCAGACGGGCGATCGTTTCTTCCAGACAACCTACGATGGAGTTTCCCTCGGCTACTATAACCTTGGAGGGCCTTCATTTGTTGCGACGCTCATAGGATTATAGATATGCTTTTCATCTTCCTGTTTTCCCGGCCTTCACTCACTAATTTACCTACTCTGCTCCCCCGCGTTTACGGATTCGCCAGAGAGGAGTGAACTGTCAAAATCTACGTCTACTGGACTGGATTCATTGGGATTCGGCTTTGTCATCACACCCACCTTTGAACATGGCCCTAGTCAATGCTAGGTCCATATGCAACAAAAATTTTATTCTAAATAACTTTTTCACCAGACGTAAATTGGATATTTTATTTCTGACGGAGACCTGGGCCGCCGTTGGTGAGTTGTCAGTCTTTGAGGAACTTTGTCCTTAAAACTGTTGCTTTATTAGTACCCCAAGATCTACTGGTAGGGGTGGTGGTGTTGCTATGGTTTTTAAACAAACATTTAAAATTAACACTGTTTCTGTTTGGAGCTATTCGTCGTATGAGGTACAGTGTGTAACATTACAGTCTCCGTCCTTTGTGCTATTCTGTGCTCTTATTTACAGGCCACCTAATTCGGGCAGTGCTTTTGTAAATGATTTTTCAGATTTTTTAACTTCTGTTGTTCCGTTGTATGACTATATGTTAATATTAGGTGATTTTAATGTGCATGTTTGCTGCCCCGGGCGTCCCCTGGTTGCTGAGTTTTGTAATGTCCTAGACTCATTTAGTTTTATTTAACAAATGAACCAACCAACACACGTCCTTGGTCATACTCTAGACCTTATTATGTCATCTGGGTTCTCTGTCGATAATGTATGTATTGAAGATCAATCCTTTTCTGATCATAAGCCCATTGTTTTTACGATTCCCGTTGTGAGCTCTGTTGCAGTGAATAGATCTGCAGGCTCTTATTCTCGCTTCATAAACTCACTTACAGCCTCTCAGTTTAGTGAGAAATATTTAGCTAATGCCGTTGAAGGATTGATCTTGAATGCTGAGCCTTCCATCGGGCCTGCCGATTTATTCTCTCTTTTTTATGCATCTTGTTCAGATATTTTAGATTCTATTGCCCTTTTTAAGATAAAACAACCAGAGCAAAAATCGTACTATTGGCTGGATAATGTTACTCGCTGTCTCAGACAGGCGTGTCGGAAAGCAGAGAGGAAATGGAAGCATGATCGTTTAACTGTATCATTTGAGATTTTCAAGGAGTGTTTGGTTAAGTTTCAGAGTGCTGCTAAGTTAGCTAGATCTAAATATTTCTCTGATTTAATTGATAAACACTGTCATAGACCTAAGATTTTATTTTCTGCGATAAACTCTGTAATTAGTCCAAGGTGTCAATTTCGCGGGGAACCCTCGGCTGAACGTTGTGAGACATTTTTAACGTTTTTTGCTAATAAAGTGTTATCTATTCGTTCATCTTTCACTTTACAGCTTCCAGATCAGTCTTCAAATTCGCTGATAAGTCCGTTTTTCTTTTATAATTTTGCGCATGTGGAACTCTGTGAAGTGGTTAACAAGATGAAAACAACTACCTCCACAATTGATGTAATACCTTCTGATATTTTAAAAGCGGCTTTTCCTATAATTGGCTCCAGTGTCCAAGCGTTGATTAATTCGTCTTTGGACACTGGGATAGTTCCGAATAGTTTCAAGCATGCGGTTGTTCAGCCTTTGCTTAAGAAACAAGGTTTGGATGAGGGTTGCTTTAATAATTTTCGGCCTGTCTCTAAGTTATCATTTTTATCAAAACTTTTAGAAAAAGTTGTCCTGTCTCAATTGCACTCGTTTTTAAATGCTGCAAACTTACTAGAACCTTTTCAATCTGGTTTCACTGCCCATCATAGCACAGAGTCTGCATTGCTAAAAGTGTTCAATGACATTCTACTCGCAGTTGACGCCGGTAAAAATGCCGTTTTGATCCTGCTTGATCTTACGGCTGCCTTCGATACTGTAGACCATAGTATTCTTATTTGGCGTTTGGAGCATTTCTTCGGTATCAAGGGTACGGCCTTACAGTGGTTTAGATCTTATCTTAAAAAAAGGTCTTTTTCAGTGGAGATGGGTAAATTTTCTTCATCTTCTGCTCCAATTATTAGTGGAGTTCCGCAGGGCTCTATTTTGGGTCCCCTTCTTTTTAATTTGTATATGCGTCCATTGGGGGGTATTATTAGGAAGCACAATGTATCCTTTCATTTTTATGCAGACGATTCACAGCTGTACCTGCCGTTGAAAGCTGGTGATTCAATTCAACCTTTGTTGGAATGCATTGGGGACATTAAGAAATGGTTAGCGCTTTCCTCCCAGGTTAGGAACCTTGCCGTCATCATGGACTCAGAATTGTGCTTAACTAAACAAATAAATTCTGTTGTTAGGAACAGTTTTTATCAATTGCGGATTATCTCAAATATTAAATCGTTTCTGTCAGCACAAGACTTGGAGAAGGTTATTCATGCTTTTATTACCTCACGCTTAGATTATTGTAATTCTTTGTATCTGGGTCTTCCTCAGTCATCACTTGCTCGACTCCAGTTGGTACAAAATGTAGCTGCAAGGCTGCTGACCGGGACAAAGAAATTTGATCATGTCACCCCAATTTTAGCGTCCCTTCATTGGCTCCCGATCCGTTTTAGAATTCAGTTTAAAATCTTGTTGTTTGTTTTTAAAGCTCTTAATAATCATGCTCCATTTTATATTACTGATCTTCTTACTCTACCACCATCCAGATTAAGATCTGCAGACAAGGCTCTATTATCAATTCCCCGCTCCCGTTTAAAAACTAAGGAAGACGAGCTTTCAGTTGCCGCCCCCCGTCTATGGAATCAATTGCCTCTGGACATCCGCCTTGCACCTTCCATTTGTACTTTTAAATCAAAATTGAAAACATATCTCTATTGCCTGGCATTTGATACTTGATTTTCTGTTTCAATGTTTTGTTTTTGTTTGGTTTTACGATTCTGTGTTTTTTATTTATTTATTTTACATTACTTTGTTCAGCACTTTGGATAGCTTCGCTATGGTTAAATGTGCTTTATAAATAAAATTTACTTACTTACTTACTTACTAAAGTTTAAAATTTTCTTCTCAGCTACATAATCCAAAACCAAGGCCCACTTTTCTAATTCTTTTGAGATAGAGGAGAGGCTGCAAAAACCCTAACATGACCACTATACAACAGCAAAAAGACCATGAGATTATAAATGTGTAATCATCACAAATATAATAAAGCACCAGACAAATAATCATAGGAGCGTACGTCAGCACCGAAGACACCAGCACGATCTGAATGATCCGGAAAGCCTTGACTTTATTCCGGTTCACTCCATCTTTCTTCTTGACGTCTTCACCCGGTCCAGGACGCTTCAGAGCCTTCAGGACCGTCAAGCAAGTGAACACTTTCGTGATGAGAAAAATTAAGTATTCTGATAAAAGTAAGCTGTAGAAGTCAATGACTCCCATTCCAATCAAAAGGCATGTACAGAAGATCAGAATCCATCCGATGACGGAAATGGTGATCCTGTATTTTATGGGTTTGAGCTTCAGGAAAGTCACAGGATGGAGAATGCCTACGTAACGCTCCACACAGGTGAATGTTTGAAACAGAGGACGACCAACCAACAGCACCAGTGAAAAAATGAGTATTACATACTTACAATCAGAGCAATTGAAGAAGTACTGTTTGATTACAATGGCATAGCAGAAGTTGAAGATCACCTCGATGAGTGATGTGTTGAAAACGAAGACTTCGAGAGACTGTCCTCGGATCATTTCTTTCATGCTCAGCCACAGGATGTAACAGTGCGCCGGCAAACCAAGAACCAGGTTTGTGCCGAAAGAGAAGGTAATGAAATATAAAGGTAAATTGTGGCATTCGCTGGAGTTCTTTGCAAAAATAGATGTTCGGCATGTTGAAATGTTTGCCGCCGTTGACATGATCACACCTGGATGTTTGGAAGTTGAATGAAAAACAATGGGAAAGTGGAAGGAAAGACACATTAAAAAACATTTAAACATCTTTAAAGTTGATACGTTACCTCACAGATTAGTTTTCAGTCGTTCTTCAGTGTTTTTGTTGTTCACCGACAGTCACTAAACACCCAGGCTGCTTGAGCTGTGCCGGTTGAATGTGGGACTGAATGTGGTTTGTTTCAGATGCTGCAAACCAGAGTTTTGATCAATGACTTATTGGATCACTTTTGACTTAATTTTGCATTCACGCCTGTGAAGTGCTATACTTGACATGCAAATGAAATAATATTGAGATAAATAACTTGTCAAGTGTTGCTTCCATTAGTGTTGCTTCTGAGTGATTGTCATATTTCTTGCTTACTCTATACTGTATATAATATTGCTTTTTGTGTGAATATATACAGTGTACGGACTCAGCAGCTCGGGTTGAGTTAGGCAGGTCATTCCACCAGCAGGGAACAAGGTGAAGGTCCGTGAAAGTCATTTTGTGCCTCTTTGAGATGGCATCACGAGGCGACATCCACTTGCAGTACACAAGCTTCTGGAGGGCGCATAAGTCTGAAGTAATGAGTTTAGGTAAAAGGGAGCAGAGCCAGTGGTTGTTCTGTAGTCAAGCATCAGTAATTAGAATTTGATGCGAGCCGCAATTAGAAACCAGTGCACCTTGAAGAGGTGTGACGTGTGCTCTCTTCGGCTCGATAAAGATCGCTCTAGCTGCAGCATCTGGATCAGTTGCAGAGGTTTGACAGTGCAAGCTGGAAGACCTGCCAAGAGACCATTACAATAGTCCAGTCTGGATAGAACAAGAGCTTCGACAAGGAGTTGCGTAGCATGCTCTGATTGGAAGGGCCTGATCCTACTGATGTTGGATAGGGCAAATCTGTAGGACCGTCCAGATCTAGCAATGTGGTCTGTGAAGTTCAATTGATCATCAATCACAACTCCAAAGTTCCTGGCTGACCTTGATGGAGTTATGGTTGATGATCCCAGCTGAATGGAGAAGTTTTGGTGTACTGTTGGGTTGGCCGGGAACACAAGCAACTCTGTCTTCGCAAGGTTTAGTTGAAGGTGGTGGTCCTTATCCAGTAAGAAATGTCTGTCAGGCTCAGATGCAAGCAGCTACCATTGGATCCTCTGGTTAAAATGAGAGGTAGAATTGTGTGTCGTCAGCAAAACAGTGATAGGAAAAAACAGGTTTCTAAATGACAAATCCTGGGGATGACATGTAGATGGAGAGAAGAAGTGGTCCTGGCACTGAGCCCTGAGGCACTCCAGTAGCTAAATGTTGCGACTTAGACACCCCACCCCTCCACTGATTATAAGCCTGGATGTATAGATTAAAATCTCTGAATATTTAATGTAAATTGTTCCGGAAAATATATGTATAAATCCTGACTATATAAATGCAAATCTGAATATATTGTCTACATCTCAAAATGAATACATATTTATGATCTGACACATCATTATACTGTAGATATTGGCAACATCTATTTTTTTTTTGCTCTTTGATACCAAAAATCACAAAACACATTTTTTTTATATATATATATTTATTTTATTTCACTGAACAAAATTATGAAATATAACTGCAGACAGCAATTACAGAGACACATTTAGTTAGAATTTATAGCAAGTACATTTTTGTTTTATCTAATTGCTCAGGTTCCCATAGAACATAATGCTAAAGAAATAAAGAAACCTTTAAGAAATTTTATTTCAGTAGGAAAAATTTTCCTGAAATATAACCTGACTTCTTGTAGGAGTCAACATGAAATCGTACAATCTGCTGAAATAGAAACTAGTGAGTATGATGAACTTGCTTGACGAATGAGAAAGAGTAATGTTTATAGGCCAAAGTTCATGCATGCATGTGCAAATGTTTAACTCATGGTGGCTCTGTAGAGTTTGAGTGGAAGATGCCAAAGTTGTTCTGAGAACTTTTCAGTCTAAGCTGTTGTAGACTAGAAGAAAATTGATTTACTCTTTTGTTATAAGTTGAACTCATTTCACGCAGTCAATTGAGTCAACAAAAGTCTCTAGTGGTTGTATTGTCAAATATGTTTTTATTTTTGAACAGTAAGTCTAAAAGTTTCACATTTTTACATCAGTTACACAGGAAGGTTCATTGAAACTCTTAAATGCCTAAACAAAGGCTCACATTTCTAATTCTTCTGAGATACAGAAAAGGCTGCATGAAGCCAAACATGATCCCTGAACAAAAACAAGCAGACCAGGACAGAAGAAATGTGTTATAATCTATCATAAAATACAGCAGGAGACAGATAACCATTGGAGCATACGTCACCACCGAAGACACCAGCACGATCTGAATGATCCGGAAAGCCTTGACTTTATCCCGGTTCACTCCATCTTTCTTCTTGACGTCTTCACCCGGTCCAGGACGCTTCAGAGCCTTCAGGACCGTCAAGCAAGTGTACACTTTCATGATGAGAAAAGTTAAGTGTTCAGGCAAAAGTAAGAGGTTGAAGTCAATGACTCCCATTGTAGTCAAAAGGCATGAACAGAAGATCAGAATCCATCCGATAGCGGAAATGGTGATCCTGTATTTCATGGGTTTGAGCTTCAGGAAGATCACTGGATGGAGAACGGCTACGTAACGCTCCACACAGGTGAATGTTTGAAACAGAGGACGACCGACCAACAGGAACAGTCCAAAACAGAATGCAATGGGCTTGCAATTGGAGCAATTGAAGAAGTACTGTTTGACTAGAAAAGCATAGCAGAAGTTAAAGATGACCTCGATGAGTGATGTGTTGAAAACGAAGACTTCGAGAGACTGTCCTCGGATCATTTCTTTCATGCTCAGCCACAGGATGTAACTGTGCGCCGGCAAACCAAGAACCAGGTTTGTGCCGAAAGAGAAGGCAATGAAATTGAAGGGTAAATTGTGGCATTCGCTGAAGTTCTTTGCGAAAATGGCTGTTCGGCATGTTGAAATGTTTGCCGCCATTGACATGATCACACCTGGATGTTTGGAAGTTGAATGGAAATCAATGAGAAGTTGGATGGAAAACAGCATTAAAGAACATTAAACCATCTTTAAAATTGATACGTTACCTCACAAAGAGAACCGTGCGGGTTAAATGTGAGACTGAATGGTTTTTTTTCTAATTCTGCAAGATCTGCTTTATAATTTTGATTGGATTCTATTTGACTTAGTTTTGCATTAACACCTGTGAAATATCATCCAAGCCCGTGAAATGCTATACTAGACATGAAAATGAAGTATCACTGATATGGATAACTCATTTTGTTAAGTGGAAGTGATTCTTCCATGCAAAACTTGCTGGTTGCCAGGAAATAGCATACTAACATACTACTCTTGGAATTTCTTGCTTTTACTATTGTTATATAGCAGAATTTGCACATTCTCCCGATTTCAGACATTGCATCAGTAATATTTGGTAGCTAAGATGTTGCTAGGTGGTTGCAAGTCAGAAGACCCCACACCCAGATATTCTGTTCAGGTGCCTCCTCCTGTCTAAGTCTGTCTAAGCCTAAGTTTGAAATCACACCTGACACCTGCATGTCTGTTTGTTTATGATAATGAGTTAATGTGAGTTCATCAGTCTGATATGTTGTTTCTATCCTGTCAAACATATTGAAAACTGAGTAGCTCAAGATTTTGACTGTACATTTAAGAATCAATTAATAGTTCCCTTTCAAGGGAACTCACGTTGCGTCAAGATCCATACCAACACCACCATAGCGACGAGTGTCTGTCCAGTGTGAAATCGTGCGAGCAGTACTAGGACGAGAGCACCTGAGACCCTGGTGTAGAGTCCAAGTCCAAAGAGTAAAACCCTTGGCCCTGATGTTCCGCCACACCATTGTGGCAAAGCGGTCCCATAGCGCCCATCTCGACGCAACGCACGTTCCCTCTTCAGGAAACCGAGGTTCAGTGTAGGGAGTAATTCGTTACAAAAGTAATGCATTACAGTAACATATTAGTTTTTGCTGTAACGCAGTAGTGTAAGGCATTACTAATCAATTTTCAGTAATATTTTACTCGGTACATCAGTAAGGCTTGCGTTACAACAGACTTTTAGTTTTAATTGTAAAACAAACAAAAAACAAAACAAAAAAAACAGGAAGACCTGGAGACATTAACGAATGAATAATGCAAATAGGCTAAATTAACTGTTCGTGGTCAGTCAATAGCCGCGTGTGGTGTCCAAGTCTGTAATTAAAGACTAAATGGCAGCGTCTAATATATTTTTTATAGCGATTTATTTTTTACAGGAGTGCCGTGAGGTATGATTTCGGCCTCTGTGCTCTCGCTGGCCAGTGGAAAAGCAGCTAATGGTGAAGATGGCATGAAGAAGACTATACATTCGCGAGATGGACGTATGAGCATTAGGCTATTCGTTCTGTGTTTTCTTTCTAAACAGTTAGGCTATGTTTATGTGGTATTTTTCATGTTTTCATCACGCAATCATGTTTTTGATGCGGTGGTGACGCGTTCATGTAAGGGCGGCGGCGCTGCCGATAAAGCACCTAAAACCTGTCACAAAGAACCGGCAAAAGCAAGGATTATGAATATGTCAAATATAGCAAGGAGACATTTTAATTGTTTATTAATAAGGTCAAGATGAAGTTGACGATGTTGACTCGCGATCTTCGCAGTAGGCCTAGGCTAGTGAATGCACCAGAGAGAAATGCACATTTAATTTCATAAGCAGAGAGCAGTCTGTTTTCTTTCGTTTTGAATTGTTCTGTTTACAAGTAGACATATCAATATAGATATATTTTTTCAGGTCCGTGAATAGGCTACCTTATACGCTGAGTTTCGGTTCATTTATGAGACGCGCTCAAGTTCACGCGCTTAATCCAGGCAATTGGTTGATGAAACATTGGTTAAAATTAAGATACAATTAATACAAAACGAAATTCACCTTAAAGAAAGGCTTTGTGTGTGTAAGGTCTCTGTGAAAGTTTTAAAGCAAATTAGTGCCGCTTCAGAGCGGTCGCGTCCGTAACGGAGAACTGTCACGTCTGTAACATTGTTTTTTCCTCATAAATGAAATGAAATGAAAAATAAAATAAAATAAATATTTTATGTTCTGTGGAGAGCCAACCCTTCTTCATCCGATTTGCGCAGTTTAATTCACAGAATTACAAAAAAAAAAAAATCGTTGCCTCCTAAAAGTTAAAGTTTTTTTTTTTGTCACGCATGATTGTCTATTTCCATAATATTAAATATAAAACGCATGTGTAGACTGATATTTTTCTAATTTCTGGATTCCTTTCAGGGAGGAGCCTATGGATAAAAAGACATTTCAATATTTTGGTATTAATGCATTTTCTGAGAATTTATATTTCAAGTTATGTCACGTCCATAAAGCTGGAATTCCCAAATTTTAAATAATTTATCATCAACTAGTTTTGTGGTGTAGGTCTACGTATTTTATAATGTTATGTTAACTTCAAATAATACTAATAGTAATTTAAAGATGTGGTAGCATTGGATCTGGACGGTATGGATAACGCTGGAAGTTGGAAGGGGTGTGTTGCGATTCTGCAGGTTCGTGGATCTGAGTGTCGCGATTTCGGTTTCATATCGCATATCGTTACAGCCCTAGTCATTTTAGAATGTTAACTTCTACTTCTGTATAGTTATTTTGGTGAAAGTAACTCAAAAGTAAAACAGGAGTAATGTAACGCATTACAATTCTGAGACAGTAATATTGTAAGGTAGTGAATTACTTTTAAATAACAGTAACAAGTAATATATAATGTATTACAGTTTGGAAGTAACTTGCACAGCACTGCCGAGGTTACAGTAATAACCGAGGCACTTTGTAATACAGTTTATATTAACAATATAATATAATATTATTGTTTGTTATTTAATTAATTATAAGTAATAACAATGAATTGTTTTACAAAAAACAATATTTTATTTTGTACAGGTATGTTGCTAAGCAAACACATTTTTTGTAAATCTAGACCGAGATATGGTTTGCAATTATTTTTATATTTGTATTATTATTAATTAATTTTATTTTAATTTTTGTATACATTTTTAATGCGTTTTAGTGAGAGAGGACCCTGTTTATGCACTTTTAATGTGATTTGGACATCAGCTGGTCTCTGAGGAGGGATGTCAGTCGAGGGCTCTCTCTATCTCCTCTCAGAGCTCCACGGACGATCACTGACATAACAACCATTCCCTGCGAGATCAGACCGCAGACACCCTCCGTTCACATGCCCAACACGGGCCCGAGAGGAGTTGTTGTAAGAATGACAGAAAAACAGGGATGTCACACGTCCCTGTGAGGCTGATGACTCAGATGCATGTGTGTGTGGTTTGGCGCTGGACGTGTGAAAGTGTGAGAAATGGTTGCTTTGAGAGTGTGAGAGTTGCACAAGAAAACACGCTTTCCTCATTTTCTCTGTTTGTCGAACACATTTCAATGCCGACAGATTTCCAGTGGAACATGGATTTCTTTCAGGACTCTAACTAGTCTGGCTAAGAGGTTAAAGACCCACTGAAGTGCATTGGAACATATTGAATGGCTCCTCCCCCTTTTCAAATAGCCAATGGCGTTTAGTTTACCTCACAAACTACAAGTCGTACTTGACAGCACCATGGAAGTGAATTAGAGCACTGATGATATGTTGGATTCAATGGTAGAGGTGTGAATAAATTCTAGCCATTTCATTCTTAACCAATATATGGTTGGGAAACAGAATAAAACTCGAAGGTTTGAGCAACCGAACACACATCTCAAACCCATATTGCTCCATGACGTGCCAACAGTAGCTTTGGCCTGGTGGTGTTTATAGCATAAGGGGCGGAGCTTTAAATTCTAGAGAGCATTTGATTGGACAGAAGATGTGATGAGAAGCTGTAGTCCACGGTGATGTCATAATAACCCATGATCCATTTTAGCGGAAGTGAGAGACTGTAAGTTTTGAATGCTTATATCTCCTAAATACAAATTTTATCATTGTTTTGAAACACACCAGCTTAATCATAACCTTAAGTCTAACATAATAATACTAAAAGCTAAAAAACTTGCATTTTGATTTAAGGGGGCCTTTAGGGGTAGAGCTGGGTGATATATATCTAAAAATATGCATCTTGCTGTTTTACAGCCATTGCAAAATATTCAATATCTCAAAACAAACCTATTTGCTCTGAGATTCAAAATGTTTAATGCAAGAAGTAAAATACAGGGGAAAAATTCCACAAATTTATATATAAATTATATTATAAAATTATATATATTCTATATATTTTATTCATCATTTATAAATAAATATATTTTAGAATATTTTAAATGCACCTGCAGATAAGAATCTTTAAATGTTGATTGCAAAAAAAGATAATAAATACAAATCTTAAGAATACACAGGTACTTTTGAATGGATGTCAATAGTTAGCAACAAAACTAGTCATACTTCATAAGTAAGAAGCTTTGAGGACGTTTTTTTTTTTGTGTGGAGGACATGACGTCCTGCAGTTCTTCAGAGCAAATAATGTTCCAAAACACCTTTAAAACTTAAGAACCTTGATTGTATAATCATTTTCTCCTTGCTAATCTCAGAAGTATGCAATATTAAATAATGAAATCCTTCCACTGATAATATACAGCAAGAGCTCTCAAAGCCTGTCACAGTCCTCAAGTATTTCAGCCCACGAGTGAAGCAGAGGACCAGAGGCGTCCAAACTGTCATGTCATTTCCTGTCCTTTGAAGGCTCGATGCGTTCAGCATCTTTGTGGATGATAATTATAATTTGGAACGGGAGAGAGAGAGAGTTTAACCAGATTGCGTCTTTGATGCTGTGCCCTGCACTCTTAAAAATAAAGTTTCCAAATGGGGATTTTCACAGTGATGCCATAGAACAGTCTTTGGTTCCTCAAAGAACCTTTCAGTGACCAGTTCTTAAAATAACCTTTTTTTTCTTCTTAGTGTGAAGATGAACATTCTAAAAATCTAAAGAACCCTTTTCCACTATAAAGAACCTTTTGTGGAATGGAAAGATTCCATGGATGTAAAAGGTTTCAATGGAAATGTCGATGCCAATAAAGAAGCTTTATTTTTCAGAGTGTGCATCGCTAATGTCAGAAGTGTTGAGATGCATGTTATAAAACAGATCAACATCAGTTTCCTTTGTCATATTGCGGTTGTCGTAACTTTTTAACTTCACACACCTAATATCATCACTTTAGTGTGGTAAAATCACTGTATGCAAAGCCTCTTATTTCTTGTCAAATCATGAAAAATTTCCATTAAAGTTGTGCTTTCTGTGTTCAGTATTCTGACACGCGTTAAAATGAATCTTGAAGTGATTTTATTCTAGATCAACACTCCATAATTTTGAATTTAATACATTGATTTAAAAGTTTGGGGTTGATTTATTTGTATTTTTTAATGTTTTTAAAGTCTGTTCTGCTCACCAAAGGCTGAATTTATTTTTAAATGCAGGATTGATTTGACCCAAATTTGGATGAACCCAACCGTTGGGTTAAAAAAGGTAATTAAAAGATGTAATCCAATGGCTGGGTTTGTCCATATTTACCCAAATTTGTGTTGAAACAACTCTGCATTTTTACATTTCTTAATATAGGCTGATTATTGAAACCTTGCTTAATATTTCTAGTGGAAACCATGATATAGCCTAAATAGATTCCACACTAAATGATCACATATAGAATGTTTTCTTCTAAGAGTTTATTATGTGCAAAAGCCCTGTTTTCCTCTTTATTGTGGTTTTGTAGTTCGGTGTCAGAAGCTTCATATAAAATGTGCCCTGTGTCTTGAGGATCATGTATTTCTGCATTTATTCAGTCTACACACATCTGGCAGAAGCTCTCGTCCTGACGGTGAAGTGAACGTCCTCCTCCTGTCCTTCACTCTTTTCCTCCACAGGAAGTGGTTGAGAGCCAGTATGAAGCGTGATAAACGACCGCAGTGTTTGGCGTCTGCCGTGTCGTCCTTGTACCTGGGAGGTCGTGCTGAGTTCATGACAGTGATTATTGGTGTTAAGTGCTTGAAAGTGGGTCACGAGGAGAACAGAGAGATTCACAGACAGACCCGCTCAAGAACTGCAGCAGAGTGACAAGAACATCTTATCTATAAGAACGTCTTATTAAATCAACAGTTCTGCGTCTGAAATATTATATTAATAAGTGTCACCCCCCTTTTTTTGAATAGACATGAAAATGCACATTCCAAACTTAAATGGTATAGGATAAGAATCCTTTGGAATATAGACATAAAATTGGTCTTGTTTTAAAGAAGACATTTGGCAGATTTTTGTAGAAGTGAAATAAATTAAGAAAGTGAAACAGAAAAAAAGTTACAGAAGTTTGAGTTTATGAAAATGTACGATTTAAAAAATTAATTATTCATATTTTATATAAAATATATATTTTCAAAACCTGGACAACTCTTAAACTGCAAAAAAATCAAAGCCAAAAATCTGAACAAGTTGTGTTTCAAATTTTAGGTCGATATCTCAAGAAATGAGCTTTCAGTAAGATTTTGTTTGGGCGCAGTACCAAACTTTTTCACTAGGTCACAACCAGACTCCATTACTGCCCATATAAGGGCGCCTCCATTTCCATATGTGGTTTGAGTGATCTGAACCATCATTTTCACAATTTTCATACAATTTATAAAGTAGACATCCTATTCAGAATTAGTATTGGAAGTTTGGCAGATTTTGATATGAATTAAACCTTGAATAAACGCATAAAAGAAGACATATGTGCGTTATAGCTCGCGGCCACATCACAAATGGTGAATCTATTATTTTTTCTTTATATTTAAAACATTTTCAGACCTTTTTTTCTAAAATAATTGAATGCTTGCCATCTTTTGAACTCTTGGCATGAAAACAAACTGGTTTCTAACCTTCTTTCATGATTTTTCATGTTCATTGCTATTTCAAAATAAAGGTCTGAACACGCCTAGGAGTATGAAAATATTCTTGTTGCAAATTAATAAATTACGGCTCCTCTGTAATTTGTTTTGAGAATCAGTAACCAAATATGGAAACTAGAGATTGTAAGCTATCAAATGATATATAGTTTGTCAAGATTAGTTTAGGTTTAGTATAGGTTATTACTGTTTTAAATATGTAATGGATTTGGGCCCACCGGTGGGCCCATGACACTTAAGAGGTTAATATATTGGAAAGAGGAAAAAAATCTAAGGTTTATAATTAATGTGGCAAGTTGCTTCAAATCACAGTTATGCTATTGAATTATAATATTTGTGAAAGAAGTGTTTGTTGTAATTTTTTAGTATTGATAAATTTAATTATTAGGGTTCCCATGTTCATGGAACACCTTGAAATATCAGGGAATTTTAACATTTTGTTTTACAGGCCAGGAAATTTCTATAGTTAATAATACTTATTTTTACTTACAAAATCAATACTTATATTTTAGCAAGGATGCATTCAATTGATCAATGCTGACAGTAAATTATAATGTTACTAAAGATTTCAAAAAAATGTTGTTCTTTTGAACTTTCTATTTATCCGGAAAAAAATGTATCACAGTGCCTTGAAACAATCTGTAGGCCTATTGTAAAAAGCCCTATACAGATGTATGTGTCTTGACTTGACATGTTTTATCAATAATATGAACTGTTTTCGACATTGATAATTATTATAAATGTGTATTGAGCATCAAATCATCATATTAGAATGATTTCTGAAGGATCATGTGACACTGAAGACTGGAGTAATGATGCTGAAAATTCAGCTTTGATCACAGGAATAAATTACATTTTTACTATATATTCACATATAAAACAGTTATTTGAAATTGAAATAATATTTCACAATATTTCTGTTTTTACTGTTTTACATTTTTATCAGCCTTGCTGAGCAGAAGAAACTTCTTTTTAAAAACATTAAAATTGAACAGTTAGGGTTTTTTATATTTTACTTTTTTTTTATACAAAAATCCTCATCCAAATCACAATTATATTAATAATTTTTTGTGTTTACAACCTTTCAACAAATAATAATCAAATATTCTGCCTCTTAAATAAATGTATGGCTGTGTTTATTTATTTTATTGTTTTTATGGTATTGTTTTTTTTTTATGTCTCCTGATTTTTTTTAAATTATATGCTCTATATAAAGTATGTATTTTATGTCTTTTATTTATTTTTCTGCACAGCGCTTTGATCCACTTCGGTTGTTTTAGGGCCCTTTCACACCTACCTTGTTTGGTCCGGACTTTCGGACTTTTCAGTTTGGTCCGAATCAAAATTACAGGTGTGAAACCTCCCCCGGACCACGGTCCGGACCAAACAGATTAAATTTGGTCCGACAAAAAGAGGTAGTCTCGGTCCGGATCAAACTGAACAAAGGTTTGGTTCGTTTCTAGTGTGAAAGCATTTCTGTATGGTTCGGACTTTCAGAAAATTTACAGGAAGTTCCGGTGGTTCCCGCATAGCCGAAAAAACAGAAGGTGTCAGGAAAAATGAGCCGTACGCACATGGGGAGAGGAGGAGACGAGGTTTTTAATTGAAGTATGGTCTGATGACATAATAAGAAGTCAACTGGAAAAAATTCACAAAAAAAGAGCTCGCATGATTGCTTGCAGTCTTCTCCTCCTTTCCTGCCGGCGACGATAAAATGTTCGCACGACGAGGACGTTCATTTGGCGAATTTGAACTAGCGTAATTATGCCATAAAAATAACAATACAGTTGCAACGATATGCGTCTGTTCATTCTTGTTGTTAAAGTTACTCGCCGAATTGACAACACGCTGACGTCAGACGCAAGTCCGTTTACAAACCAATCAATGTCGAGATGCAGCCCACATAGATGATGACGACAGGACGCAAGTATGTCACGTAAAGTTCTTTAGTGCGCTCGCATAATTGCAGTGTGAAACCAAACCAAAACCTTCTGAAAGTATAAAATGTATCGAAACGTGAACTTTGGTTCGGACCTTGGTGCGGACTTTCAGGTGTGAAAACGCCCTTAAAGTGCTTTATAAATTAAGTTTGTTTGATTGATTGATTGATTGATTGATTTCATCAAAATCAAACAATCTGCCTCTTAAATAACTTTATGGCTGAGTGTGTTCTTGGTAAGTGTCAACCAGCTGTTTAGTAATTGTTTTCAGCTACTGTTGTAAATAACACAGCTTTTCAAAATCTAAGCTGTAAACATATAGATTAAAAATTCATTCACAATGGGATACAGAGGCTCTGGAGGGTGAGCTTGACCTTCAGATCGGGCCAAAACAATGTGCAATAGTGATGCTTGTCTTTGCAAACACCACTAACAATGTAAACTATAGTTTTAGCAGCTGCAGGCGTCTTTTCAAGGTCTCAATGAGTGTAAGATCTGCTGTCAGGCACATTTTAATAAAGGCCGAATAATGAATGAGCTGCAGTGGCGTTCAGGCCTTCAGTCATAAATGCAATCAGTGAGGAACAGAAGCGGCTCCTGTTAAGTGGCGGTTACAATGACGGAAGTCCTTTGTGCGCCATTCAGATATAGAACAGATGTGTTTGATGCCTCAACAGAGCGGAGGAAGCTCATTTATTTCCTAATGAATTTCAACACAACTCCAACGCTTCACAAGCACTGCCATCTTGAAAGTAAAAAAAAAAGGGTGTTTTTGGTGTCTTGGTGCGACGCTATGAAGGAATAGATTGAATTAGGGCTGCAGGATTTGATGGATTTCCATATGTTTACTTCAAATTTCTTTAGAGAGAAGTATTATTTTTCCTACACTGAACTCACCCTTTAAGTCCAGAGGTCTTCACCAAAAACCAATCATCCTGCTGTTTCTGGAAAGCTTGACAGCTGATGTAGGCTGTGTTCGAAATCGCACCCTATATCCTCCTTTACTATTCTCTATTAGTCCACTTGAAAGAGGGAATGAAAACAAGTGAGTGAATTGGGACACTGAGTGCGCCAGAAGGGCTGCCGCTTTTACATAGTTGTGCTTGCTGTTTAATAATCATTTGAAACTTAGCAAACTGGCAGCTCCAGTAGCAATTAAGGTCCCCCTGTGGTGAAAATCCAGTTTTTAATGTTGTTTATATGTCTATGTGGTGTTTTTAATATGCTTTAAGACAAACCATGTGTAAAATCTCCTTAAAACTGCAGTGAACCAAAGACAGTCTCAAAAACATGGTTTGAAATCGCTGGTTGTGTTTTTTTTTTTACATCACAAACAACCTTGTAACCAATCAGATCAACGTGTGATCATCAACGAGTGGATCTCTGAGCGACTGTCTCTGAGCGGGGCTCATTTGCATATTCATAGAACTAAGTATACTAAATGAGGCAAGGATGTAGAGTTACATTAAAGATATTTTAAGACATGAAGATTTTTTTTCAAGGAAAACACATTTAAATATGTCATTTTGGTGATCAAAGATGAGTTTTAAGGGATACAATTATTAACTACAGGGGGACTTTAAAATATTTATTTTTATCTCTGTCATGGAAACTAGCATGTTTTTTGCAAACCTTTTAAATTAAATGTAACAATTTAATAATCAGCAAAAAGCAATCTATACCTTTATAATATTACACTGTACCACATTGGACAAGCGGCTTGAAAAATTTGGCACAACTGTCACAGTGCATTATGGGTATTCTCTAGCCATTGTGCGTTCATTGGTTGTACATTGTGGGATTGAATGAGTGCACTCCATAATCTCACAGCCACTAAAAATTACATTTTCTATTTGTATGTATATCGAACATTTAGTGTGGTCATTCGGACAGTATTTCCCCAGATGGGTCGTAGCCTGTGTGATCATCACACATCTCCCCCTCCCCCGTACTGCACACTCCCACACAATTTATTACCTCTAGCAAGTGCATCGGATTCTTAAAGAAATTCGCAAAACACAAATACAATTCAAGTCGAAGAAGCTAGTGAAATAATTAAAGCTTTGGAAATAAGACTACAAAAACATTCATGCACATCTCTCCTCATGCCGTGTGTGCCCAAATGCAAGGATAAATAAATGTTACATTACCTCCACAGTGGTTGCACACGTCTTCGTACATGGAATGGCATTTTTCTTCAAACGGCCCCGCTGTGTTGAGTGTGTGTAGTCATCCTTGTGAAAGTGTTTGCTGCAAATGCGGTAATCTTTAGCGCGTAGTACTTCTACGGGAGTTTGCACATCAAGTTGAAGTACAACTAGCCACAACTGCAGAATCTCGAGGTCATGAAAAGGAAGTCGGTTGAAAATTTAAGCTCTTATATTTTCGCATTCTGTTGCCACAATTTGGAAAGGCACAAACACGAACCATTTCTTCTTTACTTGTAAGCAACTCTGATCATAACTCGTCGCACATGATCAACGCTCCTCCCACCTGGACATTGTTTACCTTTTCCGGCTACAGCACGGGACTGCAGCGCGAGACTACAGCCTGCCGTCTAAAAGACTATTTAGGTGAGTTGAAACAATGGCTAAGTTGCTAAACGCATCTTGTTCACATGTAGGGTCCCTGTTCATGTTGGACAGACATTTTAATTGCATTTTGTGTCTGAAAAGAGGCTCAAAAACGCTCTTTATGTACATGCCCCCATAGCTGCCGTTTGAGCGGGGTGGGAGCTCTGGGCATTCGCGGTCGCAGCTCCGCGTAGCAAGCACCAATCCGGTTCGTTTTTTTTCTATAGTCAGTACTCACAAAGGTCTAACGCTCAAGATTAACTTAAAAATTGCCCGGAGTTCTCCTTTAAGGGCCAGATTTACTAACAGCTTGTGCCAGTACAATCCCCTCTTTTGGCGTTAAAAAACTACTGTCAGGATATACTAAAGACATGCATTAAAAAATCAGCGATGAAAGTCTCCCTAAGTCAGTAACTTCACCAAGACATAATGACAATTATAACAGAAATATGAAAGAAAAAGTGAAGTTTAGCTTTTTTTTATATAAGCACTTGTCTAATCTGGACCCATAAGCCCTGGGTCGGTATCTCTGAAGGAAATTATGTCAGTTCATCGTTCATTGCTCTTTCATATCTCAGCCTTTTGAAACTCTCATCATCCGCTTATGGCAAAAAATAAGCACTGATCTGAAAACAGTTCAGTCTGCAGACTCTGCTCTTCCTCATTAGAATAAGCCGAGGAGTCTTAGCTGCCCTGGATCAGTCATTATCTTACAGCTCTGTTCGTAACGTCTATCATTTCCCTGGCTCCTATTTAGTTTGTTAAACGCAGCCATAGATCCATCAAAGGCCCGTTAATGACTTTCTAAACCTGACAGGTCCATGTAAGGTTTTAATCATCTCCAGAGGGGATAACTACTTTAAATGACCGCCCGCAGATGGTCCATCCTAGTTTCGCACATCATTTGCTTCCTGCCACGGTCACAGGCACAACATTTTAATGCGGTTTCGCACGTGCAATGATTCTTCTGTCAGATTCATCCTTCATTCGTTGTGCAGGGGGCGGGCCAGAGGTGGAGTGGGTGTGGCCTGTTGGGCTGGAGGAGGAGGAGTTACGTGATTGTAGTCTAGGTGTGCTGGAGGTCATGTTTTGACCGGATAGTGTGTGTGTGTGTGTGTGTGTGTGTGTGTGTGTGTGTGTGTGTGTGTGTGTGTGTGTGTGTGTGTGTGTGTGTGTGTGTGTGTGTGTGTGTGTGTGTGTGTGTGTGTGTCTGTAAAAAGCATATTTCTCCATTTGACAGCCCTTTAAAAGTAGCCATGGTAAGTAGACATGTTATTTTTTTAGCCAACAGATAAAATTATATATTATATTGATCACACTTTACAATAAGGTTCCATTAGTTAACAAGAGCTGACAATGAAAAAATACTTTTAGAGCATTTATTAATCTTTGTTAATGGAGATTACATGAACTAACAATGCACAGTTGTCATTTTTAATAATTTTAGTATATTACCAAAGATTAATAAAATACTGTAACTAATGTATTGCTCAAATGCAGTGTACAAATGTAATGTTCTGTATTGTTAGTTCATGTAAATGCATTAACTAATGCTAACTAAAGGGACCTTATAAAGTGTTACAATTTTTATTTTATACAATTTTCAGATACTTTATAAAATATATGTTTATAGAAACTTTTATTGTATTTCAATGATACTAAAATAACACTATTAAGTATTTGAAATAAGTTCCATACTTTACTCAGGTTATAGTCTCAAAAAAATTTTTTGCCATTGTTTATGCAAATTAAATAAATGTTTTAGCTGCTCAAATAATCAGAAGGAAGGTTTCAAAAATCATGATTGATATAGTTTCTGGTTCGTTCATTATGCTAGAAATGGATAGTCATGTCGAAAGCATTGCATTGTTGGATAGATAGGACTTATTTATACATGTCACCAGTGTTACCAACGTTTTTTTTTTTTTAGTATTGCATTACAATATTGCATTGCTCCCTAAAAAACGTCATAAAAAAGGGGGGGGGGGGCATTTATTTCTGGAAAGAAATGCGTTACGTTACTTTTGCATTACGTTTCCGCATCTGGGTTGGGCTTGTCTATTTGTTTTTAAATAACAAAAAAGTTATTGTATTTTTGGCAAATGTAAAGGCCCTTTTACACCATAAGTGAAACGAATAAGCCTCAGGCTGAAGGAAATGCAAATTCACATCTGTACAGTAGAAGGCGCAACTCAGACAAGAATGTTCAGCACTCTTCAATAACAATAAAAAAATATTTAAGCACAAATGTGATGTTTATCTAAAGTTATTTCTGCTTACTAGTATAGTTGAATTGGATCATTTAAGGTCAGTAGCAAAGACATTGCTTACTAAAGGGAGATTAAATACATAAAGTATATTTGTGTTATTTAACATAATATAATTAGTGCAAGTTTGCATTATATAATGAATTTGCATTTCACTGTTTTTATTCGTTTTGAGGAATACTGAATCTGTTTTTGTTTCTGTGGCGATGCGCTGTGGAATCTGGCTACCGGGAGCGTTTTTTTTCTTGTTGTTTTTTTGGGAAGATGAAAATTTGGTTGTGGCTTCGAAAACCAGTTGCATTTACACTTGTCCAGTTTGGTCTGAAATGCGTCTTAAATCAACTCCTGAAGTGGTTTGAGTGATCAGATTTAAATCTGTCACGAAAGTCTTTCAGATGTGTTTACAACTGGTCTTTTCACAATCGGATGGCTATTGGAACAGAGAAAACGCATGAAGTGACCAGATGTAAATAGGCCCATAATGCTCTGTTGTATACTGTAAAACCTTAACAAATGGAGTAAGGTCATCTGGATATTGTATGCATACAGAAAATGTGCATACTGTGCACAGTACAAACTATCTACTGCAGAATTATTCATATAGTAGCCTATTGTAGGAGCCTAGGCTGTTTTGACAGTCTTCCGCAGAATGTAGTTGTTCATGGCATCTGTGTGTTTGCAGTCAGGTGCTGTGTTCGGGATAAAGAGGAGCGCTGGGATAGTGATCACTGAGGCTGTCATCACAGTGTGATCTGAGGAAGGAAGGACGTCCTGCTGGCATGTGTCCTTGCTTTAAATTCAGGTTTAGGGGTTCAGTGTTGTGAGGCTTTTCTAAGAGATAAACCCGTCTGAATTTATTTAGATGAAACAGGTTATTATGATTAGGTTTTGGTGTTTTGGTTTCATTCAAGACGCAAGATGGATTGTTGTGCATTAGTGCCCGCCCACTTTTTTAGAGAAGTTGGTTCTGTATTCTTTCCATTAAAGCTACAATATGTAATTTTTTTTGCCGCTAGGGGCGCTAACCTCTTACAATAACAAAGTCGTAGGTTGATGACGCATAAGTGGAATTATGGAACTTGCCGTCATGCTTAAGGATCTGATAACGTTTATGGATGAGTGAATACATTGATGTTTTTAACATGACTGTGGTATGAAGCAGGTCACGATTGCTAATGAGAGACAGATATCAGCGCCACACGCGAGTCCCGCAGATATAAAGGATTGAGGACATTTCATTCTACCGCACTACCCGGAAGTGCTGAATTAATACTCACACAGGTCAGTTTATTAGACGAATGAAACTTGTGAGGTAACGCAGCGCTGATTCACTTGGTCTACACTATCACACTAAACTGCATTTGAGTGTGTTGAAAGTTATAATGTTATTCTATGTGCTAGTTTGTTGTCTGTATGAGACTAGCAGTAAGCTAGATCAACATTAGAATTACATACTGATCATATTCTAACATTTCATCATGTTGTTGAGCTATATAACATTGATTAGTTTTATCTACATTTGCTCACCTGTCTAATAAAGTATCTCTGTCAAGTCGAAGTTAGTCGCGGAACATGAAAGTCTCGGCTTCTCGAAAATGCACGCTGATATCGATCCTCGTTTTAGTTCTCCTTTTGTCCCAAAGTCTGCTTGCCATGATCCATAATGTGTGAACGAAACAACAACAGTGTGAGCGTGCCGCTAGACGTAACGCAGTTGTCCACGTCTGTCGCCATGGTTACTATGGCAGTACGAGCGGAAACCAGGGATAACGCGAATATTATGTCATTGACAGGCGACAAGTCAAAATGGATGAGCCATTATTTAAAATTGGAATTTCTCTGAAATTAAAAATCTTTGGGAACTTTTGGGAGATCATACGCACACAACTGCAGGAAATATATCACGCAAGTGATTTTTGGATATTTTATTACAAAAATCTTTCATATTGTAGCTTTAATATCTGCCATTGGGATTTTTAAAAAGTATTTGTTAATGCGTTATAAGCCATGAACCAAGCCCACCAGCTATAAGGAGAATCATAACATTACAAACTTTGATTTGAAGCAAAAAAGTATTTGAAAATTAGACAAAAATACAAAGGTAAAGACTGTACTTATAGCGGCTTCAGTGAAGGAAAGAACTACAATCCCATGAAGCATTGCAAATAGCATAATCAAATTAAAAACAACTGAGAAATATAAAACTAGTATCATAGTGACAAGTATCATATTTTGATACATCAGGCATTTATAATTATAATAGAGCTCATAGATTAGTGGATGAAAAAAACACCTCAATTTTATTCGGAGGGCCAAACTGAACAAAAATATGAAATTTGATGTAGATGTTGATATTTATGGTCAAAAAGAAATGTGAAATTCTGATTGCTTGTAATGTAAATCTATGAGATGTTTATAACAGCATAACAGGCTACTTCAATAAAAAAATATAACTATCAGTTGTCACTATGTCTGCCAATAATATGTTTTAGAAAGATGGAATTTAAATGCTTAGTTGTATGATCAAAGCTATTTTAAAACATATGATAATCCAATGCATTGCAATACCATAATGATTGAAGACGAACAAATAAACCTAAAGCCTGATGATCATATTTGATGCTCACATTTTAACAAGATTTATCTAAAAAAAAAGCAAACATAGTTTAAACTCCAAATGACATGATGGTTAGTCGTGATTGCATTTTTATTTTAACAGACAAAAGTCGCTGGAGTGACTTCTCCTCATTGTTTCACATTATCCAGACAAAACACGTCTCACCGCATGCAGTTTCTTTTTTACTTTCAGCCTGGCATCAGAAGCCCAGTTGGTGGCTCTCAAATTGTGCAAAAATGACTGTCAAGTAAGTACTTTTCTCCTCGCAAACATGTGTAGCGCGTGTCTCGAGCCGAGCGCGGGAGAGTGCAGCTGCGGGCTGAATGCTAATGACGTTTTCAGGCTCGTGACTCATCGACTGCGGAGTGCAGGAATGACAGATGAAAACAGCGATGTTTAGCATGCCGATAGAAGCTGGCGTTTTTGTGAATGGCGCTCCGTAGGTTCAGAGTCAATGTCTCGTGCGATTCGGCTCCCGACGAGCGCGTGTCTCACATATTCAGCTCGAGATGAATGAATGTCGAAGGGAAGAGTGACTCGCACACAACGAGGACGCTAGTTTCATGAATATTGTGCTGCAAAACATAGGCTATTGAATGTGAGCATGAGAATCTTTGATTTAAAAGAATTTGCATGCATAAAAACCTTGACAATTTTGTATGTAGTATGTGCCATTTATTGTGTTCTGTTTTGAAATATTGAAGATGCGCACTCAGAGCTTTGAGCTTCTTAAGTCTGGCATAGGCAGAGTTTTGACGTGCTATAGTCAATATTATGAAGCTGCAGTTTCGGAGCCTGCATCTACAGTCCCCCACCGAGAGTCCCTCATTCTCAGACCCCTCGTTTTTCGAACACAGCGCCTCCTGCTGTTCGAAAGATCGTATAACACCCACACACAGAGTACAGCGCACGCTTATCCAAATGCAATTAAAAACAAAAGGATGCAATATTACGGTCTCCCAATAAATGATCCAATAAATACTGGCGTTCCCTGCTTAATGCATGTGCCAAAAAAACTCATTGCGATGGAAGGGATACAATTACAGATTGAACTATCTTCTGAAAAATAGTATGTGATATTATATCGCTACAATGATTTTTATATTTTTTTTTAATTCAAATTCCAATTTTTCTTTCAGTTCAACCTATAATGGTCTAATTAACATTACCATGCTAACATTACAGAATCTGTTTTTTTAATATTTTGAATGCGAAGCAAAATAAATCAGAATAGACAAAACACCAAAAATAAACAATTCTGTACTTTATTTAATGATCACCTAAACATCATCTTGCTGTAAAGAAAAAAGGAAGAAAAAACTGTGTTCGTGACTTTACTTTTCGTCTTCCATTGCATTAAAAAACTATAAGTCGCTTTGCATAATCATAAAATGATATGTTGCTGGGTTCGGCAGGGGCGACTCCATCGATGTATGGTGTACCCTGGAATAGCCTACAACAGTATAGGCCCGATAGCACATGTCTTATGATGTTTCAAAAAGAAAGAAAAAAGATGTTTGCAAATGTTACCTTCATGTTGCACTGCTCTGTTGATGTGTCCCTTGAGATGTTTTTGAACTTTGGACAACTTTGTGGGTTTGAAATATATGGGGGCACAAAATGGGCAGTGAAAATCACTGCAGCATTTATGACATATACAAAAAGTCCAAGGTTAAAGGCTAACGTTAGCTATCAAAATATTTTTGGGGGGAAGAGGGCGAAAAAACATACATTAACGGCTCAAATATTGTTACAAACTATCTTTACAAATATTAAATGGACTATTCATATGTTGTATCGATGAGCTAAATTAGTTTTATTAAAAAATAAATCAAACGTGTAGGCTACTACGATTCGCTAAATAAAATTGAAGATAGCCTAATCACGTTTTGGCTTAAGTTCTTCACATGTTCTTCACATGTTTATCCGATACAATTTGATAGGAGGCGCTGTCTCGAAAAACGAGGGGTCTGAGAATGCTGGACTCTGTGTGCAGGGGGACTGTAGATGCAGGTCTCCGAGTCTGCAGCTTCATACTACTCGCTATAGTACTGTGCAGGGCCGTCGCAGGTAGGGTGCGAGGCCCTGTGCGAACTTGAAATGCGACCAACTTTCAAAGTTGGTCATTTATTTAGAGAAATTTAAACAATAAATACCGTTTTGTGGCTCTTTAATGTGTCTGACAGATCGAGCCTCAGTTAAAGCTGCTCGATCGTGAACCAATAATCTCTTCCTTCTAGTTAATTTTATAGCATCAAATAAACATGAATGAACATAAGGAGGAATGTTGTTTTAACCTCGGAAAGACGTCAATACACTCAAGTTCACATTTTTTCAAGTTCAAATCCTCCAACGTTAATCTAGCCTACTACCCAGCAAACACAGAACGTTCCCCTAACGTTCCCGAATGGTCCCATGAGGTTATTTTTTTGGGAACCAAACAAGAACGTTATAGGAACGTTCCATGTAGGTTATTTTTAGGTTCCATTTATATAACGTAAGGAAAACGTTCCGGGAACGTTCCCCTAACGTTAAGGGAAAGTTCTAGGAATGTTCTGGGAACCAAAATTTAACGTTCCCAGAACATAAATTTGTTTGCTGGGTAACTATCCTGACTGCTTTGTCGGACAAAAATTGCGGATTCGGCCTATTATGATTGGTCAGATCGCCTGTCAATAAATTAATTGACATAAAAAACGAATATGATATTTGCAGTAGGCTATATTAAATCGTTTTTGACCTAATTATTTTGCACTGAAATGACACTGTCGGCTCCGACAGCGTTGCATCACGTGCACCTGCGCAATATAGCCTATGATTTCGGGAAATACTATGTCACTGATATCAGCACAAGAACTGTTGAGGAATATGCAACATAATTTAGACAATTGTTTTTGTCATAAACAGACACTATCCTTTCAGCCACTCTGTGCATGTGCTCGCACAGAGCGAGGCTGAAGTTCAGCTTCGCGACTGTGACACAAATAAACTATTAACTTAAAAGGGTCAGATAATGCCATTTTCATACAAGTTAATTTGATTCTTTAGGGTCTAAATGAAAATTTACACATTCAGCATCACCTCCTGTTCTCCAATTATCACTCCCCCCTCCTGCCATCCAACCTGAGCTTAAGGTCTGTGTGGAGGACGTGAGCCGAGTCTTCAAAAAGCCTCAGGCCCAGACGGCATCTCATCTGCTTGTTTAAAAGCCTGCGCTGACCAACTGGCCCCGGTCTTCACGCAGATCTTCAACAGATCATTGGAGCAGTGTGAAGTTCCCTGCTGCTTCAAACGCTCCACTATCATTCCTGTCCCCAAAAAACCCAAAATCACTGGACTTAATGACTACAGACCTGTCGCTCTCACGTCTGTGGTCATGAAGTCGTTTGAAAGACTGGTGTTGGCCCACCTGAAGGACATCACTGGACCCCTGCTGGATCCCTTTCAGTTTGCTTACAGAGCAAACAGGTCTGTGGATGATGCAGTCAACATGGGACTGCATTATATCCTGCAACATCTCGACAGACCAGGGACTTATGCAAGGATCCTCTTTGTGGACTTCAGTTCGGCCTTCAATACCATCATGCCTGGTCTTCTCACAGCCAAACTGACCCAGCTCTCCATACCATCCTTGATCTGTCAGTGGATCACCAGCTTCCTGACGGACCGGCAGCAGCGAGTGAGACTGGGGAAACACACATCCAAGACACTCACAATCAGCACTGGTGCTCCCCAAGGGTGCGTTCTCTCCCCACTGCTCTTCTCCCTGTACACTAATGACTGCACTTCTAAAGACCCCACTGTCAAGCTCCTGAAATTTGCAGACGACACCACTGTCATCGGTCTCATCCGAAACGGTGACGAGTCTGCTTACAGACTGGAGGTTAAACAGCTGGCTGCCTGGTGCAGTTATAACAACCTTGAGCTGAACACGCTCAAAACAGTGGAGATGATCGTGGACTTCAGGAGGAACAGCTCAGCACTCCTCCCACTCACCATCATGAACAGCACTGTGGAAGCAGTGGAGTCATTCAGGTTCCTGGGCACTATCATCTCTCAGGACCTGAAGTGGGACAATCACATTGACTCCACTGTGAAAAAGGCCCAGCAGAGACTGTACTTCCTTCGCCAGCTGAGGAAGTTCAACCTGCCACAGGATCTGCTGATTCAGTTCTACACAGCCGTCATTGAGTCTGTCTTGTGCGCTTCCATCACTGTCTGGTTTGGTTCAGCTACCAAATCAGACATCAGGAGACTACAACGGACAGTCCGGACTGCGGAGAGGATTATCGGTGCCCCCCTTCCATACCTCCCGGACCTGTACTCTTCCAGAGTGAGGAAGAGAGCAGGTAAAATCATCACAGACTCCACTCACCCTGGACACCACCTGTTTGAACTGTTACCGTCAAGACGGAGACTCAGATCACTGGCCACAAGAACATCTCGGCACAGGAACAGTTTCTTCCCACAGGCCATTTCCCTCCTGAACAGTTAACACTCCTCCCAAGGCATATGCCTGTACTCCCACTGTTTAGTGCAATATCCCACAACTCAGGTGATACTTATATGTAGATTTATTTATTTATAATATTCAAAACACTGTAAATAGGTTCATAATCTGTAAATCTGAAAATGTCTATTCTGACTAAACCCAACTGTGATAGTTTTATTCTCATATATTTATATTTTTATTTTTTATTCTTATAATTTGTAGTATTATGTTTAATGTTGTATTTGTATATGTCCACTGGAAGCCTCAGTACCAAAACAAATTCCTTGTGTGTGCAAGCACACTTGGCAATAAAGCTCTTTCTGATTCTGAAAAGTTTGTAATATACTTTAATTAAAATTTTTCGTTGGTATTGTAAGAAAATACTATTTTTACCTGATCAAAAACAGCTCTGTTTTCAGCACGCCATTTCAGTGCATATGCCTTTAAATGATAATGAGCTTCGCTCACTCCGCCCCTCTGTTCTGCGGGCGTTCATAACAGCGTTATGACCACACCGCACGTGGAGTGTTTCCTTGACAACAGTTGAGGGTATAGGGAAAAAACGGCAGCGGGAGTCTCTTAGGAGGACACATCTGTGCAACCGTATCAGTTTGAACCGGAGTCGGAACAAGATGACGGCCCAAAAGTTCGACAATTAAGGCTCGAACATGACGTTTCTGAATGGTTGGTTTTTATATTGTCACTTTGATCTATCTTTGTGTACTGGCAGGGTAGAGTAACTTAGTGAGATGTACGAACGCTATGTGTTTACTGATGTAAGTTATACGTACTCAGTTTGTAATAACACAATAACCATAACGCGTTGTTCTTTATAAACATGGGATTATGAATTATATTGAGAACGTCATACATAGAAAACTTGCTGTATGTACCCTGAGTTTAAAACTTAGCCGCATTCATCGTGAAGCGATTAGCAAAGATTAATATAAAGGTTAATACAATTTTACACTTACTTTATCTGGAGGTTCAGCAGGGAGACATGAATAGTTGGTAACGATTCTTTTTTCAGGAGCAGCTTCTTATCAAAATCAGCTTTATAAGTTCCCTTTCGAGAGGTCTCTCCTATTGCGTAAGTAGCTTACGCTATGTGGAAAACTTCTTTTCTCGAGAATATTGCAGTATTTATGTAAAACCTATTGTGTTTTACATATACTTTTCTACACGCAAGTATTTACATCTGTTCGCCCCGCGACATTTGTAAAAGAGCAATTTTCTGAGGCGTTGTTTCAAATGCCTTCCTGCGCGTCGTGCAGAGACCTTCTTCCAGACGGGGATCGTCACATCATCTGCGCTCGCTGCCTGGGCCGGGACCACGCAGAAGCTGCTTTGACCAAGGCCGGATGCCTGGAATGTGACGACCTGGGTCTCTCCGCACTGTGGGCTCGCTCGCTCTGTTTGAGCCACGTGTTAAGAAAAAGCGCCGCTCACAGAGGCTTCCTGAACCTGAGCTCAGTGACGTCACGCCGAGCCAGTCTCCGCGTGCTTCACCGCCGCTCTTGTCTTCCCCACCGCCGGTTCAGTTCACCGAGCCAGACCCACACCCCTCTAGCAGAGCGGTGGGCCTTGTGACTTTCGGCGCGTCCGAGGACGACGGGGGAGTAGAGGACTCTTTGTCCATCGACGCTGCATCTGACGACTGGCCGGGCTTCACTTTCGACCCCGCCCCGTCGACGCTAACTAACACGAGTTGGGGCTCCATTATGGATACAGAGATTGTCCGCATCTTCTCGAAGGCCGTGGAGGACCTCGGGCTCGATTGGTTTTCTCCCGAAGAACCTACCCGAAGCCGACTGGACGCGTGGTTTCTGCAGGGGCGCCAGCAGGCCCCTCGGCAAAGGCCTTCTCCTTTCTTCCCGGAAGTTCACGACGAACTCACCAAGTCATGGAAAGCCCCCCACTCTGCGCATCTGAAGCCTTCTTTTTCTTCGTCGCTTTTCTCTTTTGGACGGCGCGAAGGAAAGAGGCTACGAGGGAACGCCGCCCCTCGAGGAGGCCGTGGCCAATCATCTCTGCCCGCCCTCCACCACCGGATGGAAAGCCAAGGCTTCCCACCCTTCGAAGCCCTGCCGCACTACTTCGGCTCTCGCTGGTCGCGCCTACGCCGCCGCCGGCCAAGCTGGGTCAGCGCTTCACTCAATGGTGGTATTTCAAGTGTTCCAAGCCAAGCTTCTCCGCTCCCTGGACGAGTCTGGCCCCGAACCCGAAGCCTTCAAGGACCTACGCAGCGCGACTGACATAGCCCTGCGGGCCACGAAGGCTACCGCCCAGTCTATTGGCCGCGCCATGGCTAATTTGACTGTTCTCAAGCGCCATTTGTGGCTGACTCTGACGGAGATGAAGGACGCGGATAAGGCCCCCGTTTCTCGATGCGCCTATCTCCACCAGCGGGCTGTTTGGACCGGCAGTTAAAGGTTTCGCCGAACGCTTCACTGAAGCCCAGAACGCTTCACAAGCTATGCGCCATTTCCTGCCTAAACGCTCCAGCTCATCGCAGGGCAGACAGAGGCCGCCACAGCCGCAGCGGGCTAGAGCAGCCCCCACCGCCTCTCAGCCCGCGCCTCAGACTGACGCTCGACGCCGCTCGCGCTCCCACAACCGCAAGCCGCCTCCTGAGCGACGGGGTCCTCGGCCCAAGATTGTGCTGAACCCTGAGCCTCGAAAGCCTTCCTAGCCACAGGAATGAGAAGAGAGAGTGCGTGTCTCGCAAAAGCCGGACCACTCTCTCTGCAAAATCTCAAACATTACCCAGTCCCCTTACAGGCGGCTGGAAATGTCCATACAGCAGTCAATGGGCCAGTCACAGAGCTCGCTCACCTGCAAACAAACGCCGTTTTTACGGCGACACACAGAAAACACAAAAAGAGTCTTTTTCTGCCTGTGTCACTAAGGGTTGTAATCACACACGCGGCCATTCACTCAGCTGCTCAGCGCGCTCCCGCGCCTCTGAGAGCTACGAGCTCAGGCGATTCGCTGGCCGGGTCCCTACGTCACAGCGGCCCGCCCCTAGCCTGTATTCAGCCCATATCTGTACACACAGCGGCATAGGAAAACATTCCAGATATGCCGAAATGGGTGTTGAATATAATAAAGCACGGATACTCGCTCCAGTTCGCTCGCAGACCACCACGTTTTACGACTGTGGTCGAGACGAAAGTGAGAAAGGAGTGTTCGCATGTTCTACGCACCGAGGTGCGCAAATTAATAGAAAAGGGCGCTGTGGAAACTGTTTCCCCCTCTATGAGCGGGGCAGGTTTTTACAGCCGCTATTTTCTCGTCCCGAAAAAGGATGGCGGTCTCCGCCCCATCCTAGATCTCAGACACCTGAACAAAGCACTAATGATTCGCTCGTTCAGAATGTTAAAAACCAAACATATCCTCGCGCAAGTACGCCCACGAGATTGGTTTCTCTCAGTGAATCTGAAAGATAATTACTTTCACATTCCAATAGCGCCTCATCACAGGCCTTTTCTGAGATTCGCTTTCGAGGGACAGTCTTACCAGTACACAGTACTTCCGTTCGGCCTGTCCCTGGCTCCCTGTACATTCACGAAATGTATGGATGCAGCACTTTCCCCCTTGAGACGAAGGGGAGTGCGAATACTGAATTATCTCGACGATTGGCTGGTCCTAGCACAATCAGAGAGTCAATTAATAACACACAGATCTTGGATTATCAGCCGTCTAGAAAGCCTGGGTCTAAGAATCAATTCTGCAAAAAGTATACTGTCTCCCAGCCAGAAGATTTCTTTCCTGGGAATAGTTCTAGACTCGATGCAAATGACAGCTCGTCTCTCATCAGAGCGCGCGCTCACCATCCGGCGCCTTGCAACATCATTCAGGGCGGGCGCGCGCGCCCCCGTCAAGCGGTTTCAGAGGATGCTAGGTCTCATGGCCTCAGCATAGGCCGTACTCCAGCTAGGATTGTTGCATATGCGTCCTCTCCAACGCTGGCTCAAGAGCCGCGTCCCTGCTCACGTGTGGCGTTCGGGCCCCCTTTTAATCAGAGCGAACCACGGCTGTGTAAAAGCCCTGACGCACTGGAAAGCCGCCGACTGGTACCAGTCAGGCGTGAGTCTGGGTGTGAACACAAGGAGAAAGATGATCACAACAGATGCCTCCAAAATAGGTTGGGGGGCCCTTTACGAGGGCAGGCCTGTCTCCGGCTTTTGGTCAAACCCGGAGAAGCGCCTACACATAAACTGTCTGGAGATGAATGCGGTCGCTTTGGCTCTCAGAGCCCTGCTTCCACATCTGAAAAACGAACACGTCCTGGTCCGAACGGACAACATGACGGTAGTGACGTACATAAATCGCCAGGGTGGACTCAGGTCGAGCTCCATGCATTCAATGGCCAGGAGACTCATCTTATGGTCCCAGCACAACTTGCGCTCGCTGAGAGCAGCGCATGTGCCAGGCGCGCTGAACCAAGGGGCAGACATGCTATCCAGAGACAAGACTCTCCCAGGAGAATGGGCTCTCAACCCGCTGACGATTCAGTGGTTATGGAAAATCTTTGGCGAGGCGGAGGTCGATCTCTTCGCCTCCAAGGAGAATGCACACTGCTCTCTTTTCTTCACGAAAAGCACGGACGCGCTCGCCCAGAGCTGGCCGAGCCGCCCCTTATATGCTTTTCCCCCGATCGCGATGCTGCCGCAGGTCATCAGTCGGGTCAGGGAGGAGAAAAACGCAGTGCTCCTGATAGCCCCACTCTAAAAGAACCAAACATGGTTTCCAGAATTGATGCAAATGCAATCTGCACCACGGCCGATTCCACTGAGGCCAGACCTCCTCAGTCAGGCCAGCGGGATGATATTTCATCCCCGCCCCGATCTGTGGGCCCTTCATGCATGGCCCCTCAACGGGTTCCCAGGAACCTCACGAGTCGAGCGCTAAAAACCATCGCTGAGGTGGAGGCGCCCTCCACGAGACGCTTATATGCCCAGAAATGGAAAGTGTTCAGTGACTGGTGTAACGCAGAGGGCCTGAACCCTGAAACATGCGAGATTACGAACGTACTCGCTTCTCTACAAGGGCTTCTGGAGGCGGGCCGCACCCCCTCCACGCTCAAAGTATATGTGGCGGCCATCACAGCATCACACAACCCTGTGATGGAACGTCCATTGGTGAAGAAACGACCTAATTATTCGTTTCCTAATGGGCTCTAGGAGGATGAACCCTTCACGCCCCCCCCCCGCCAGCCCCCCCCCCCCCCCCCCCCCCAGTGCCGATCTAGGACCTAGCTACTGTCCTAGACGCTCTTAAAGGGCCCCCGTTCGAACCACTCCGAACCGTGCACCTTAAGCAGCTCTCGCTCAAAACTGCGCTCTTGCTGGCACTCGCCTCGGTCAAGAGAGTGGGCGATCTGCACGCGCTTTCGGCAAGCGCTGCCTGCTTGGAATTCGGACCTAACGACTGCAGGGTCGTCCTTAGGCCAAAACATGGGTATATTCCTAAAGTGCTCACCACTCCCTTCAGAGCACAGTTTATTTCCCTAACTGCACTATCGTCTCCAGCAGACGAACACGACGCTAATCTACTCTGCCCCGTTAGGGCTCTCAGAGTGTATTTGGAGCGTTCTGCCCTATTCAGACAGACAGAACAACTGTTTGTATGCTTTGGCGGCCGTACGAAGGGTTCCGCCGTTTCAAAGCAGAGAATCTCTCACTGGATCGTTGAGGCTATAGCTCTGGCTTATGAAGCCAAGGGACTTCAATGCCCCTGGGGAGTCAAAGCACACTCCACCAGGAGTGTGGCTTCATCCTGGGCGTGGTCGAGCGGGATACCGATCGAGGATATTTGTGCGGCGGCAGGCTGGGCCTCACCGTCCACATTTATCAGGTTTTACAACCTACAGGTCCCGACATTGCATTCCAATGTACTATCAGCATGATGCTAGTAGAACTATGAGTACGTATCTAGATTATGTATGTGCTTGTGTCACACTGAGCGCCTTCTAGCCGCTCTTTACTTTTTCCCACATATAAAGCTCGCCTCTGCCGGCTAGTTGGATGATAACTTTGCTTTTTAGCTCAGGCACCTGCCTCTGGCTATCATAAGGCGAAGATCAGCACGCACGGCGTTTTGCATGGTGTTCCCATAGCGTAAGCTACTTACGCAATAGGAGAGACCTCTCGAAAGGGAACGACTCGGTTACTAACGTAACCTCGGTTCCCTGAGAGGAAGGAACGAGTATTGCGTAAGCTGCCGTGCTTGTGCTTGGTTAGTTCGCTTCAGTCGTTTTAACCTAAAGAACTCTCATGACGGGGCGCCCAATATATAGCTCTTGGCCACGCCCATCTTGGCGGGCTCTGACGCGCGTGGGCGCGAGGCGCGCTCATTGGTCGCGCATTCAGAGTCGCCCCATCATTGGTTCGAGCAAGATGCCGCAGCACAGCCAATGACCGAGCTCCTTCGCTCATTGCTGTCTGCTGTGCAGCTGCAATGCGTTTTACATAAAGACTTCAATATTCTCGAGAAAAGGAGTTTTCCCATAGCGTAAGCTACTTACGCAATACTCGTTCCCTCCTCTCAGGGAACCGAGGTTACGTTAGTAACCGAGTCGTTACTTCCTTCGTTAAAGGGTAACTAAACACTAAAACAACTTTTTTTAGTTAATATCTGTAAGAATGGAGCTTCATAAATGCTGTTCATTGATTCTAGTACATTTTTTGACATTTGGGTATAAAGTGTTTTAATTTTCAAATATATGGTGTAAAAACGTCTGAGTGCTGCCCTCTTCAGGTTAAACGGAAAGCTCCTGCAGTCTCTGACGTAGAATACTCTCTGACGTCACTCGGTCACGCCCTTGGTGCGAGCTCAACACGCCCTTGGCAGTCCCTGGTATAAAAGCATCTGGTTCCGTCAAAACTACTGTAGCGAGTCAGGAGTTGGAATTACAAGTATTGATAACGATCAGGATAGATACTGTATATATTAGCATCTAGTTAGCATAGCATTTATATAGTTATTTAGATTATTTCGTGTAGCCTAGGTAGTTAAACTGGCCTATTGCTCCAGTGTGCAACCTGCATTTTACATGGGATTGCTTCTCCAACGTAATTGAGGTGGAAATGGGCTTCTCCACACAGCTCGCGCTGCCAAACGCTGCTGTTCATGCATGAACTTCACCACCGCAGCGGCGTCATGATGTGAGTGAGCATATATTTTTAATCACAATTTATGTTCCTTCTTATTAGGCTAAAGTTAATCCTCTGGTGTCGACAAACGCGCCGGCGCGATTTGCTTTTTTTTTTTTGACATAGCAGCAAAATATATTGAACGTAATAGTAATAATAATCCTGGAAAAAATTACCTCAAAATGACTGAATATAAGAATAATCGGAAGCCGATCGCGATGCGGGGTCAAGACCGCAGTTTGAGCTGGTGTCCACAGACAATTCACCCTCCTCCACTTCAGGTGAAGGTGGGGGAGAAAAGTTCTCGACTTCAAATGACCGCTCTGTTGCAAAACTACTTGCATCACTCCATTTTAGCTAGTTTGACAGCAGCTGTCACTGCGGGTCTCAGGTGCACGCACCCCCGCTCAGCCCTGCCCTCGCTTCGTCCCCTCTATCTCCGCTGGGCTCTGCCCACTTTTCCAGCATTTTTCAAATATTGCCAGTGGGTGGAGTCAGGCTTTGACCAGGGGTTTAGTTACCCTTTAATAAAGCCGTCTGGTGAGAAAAGATTTACGAATCGCGCAAACATGAAAGCATTGACGTTTCTCGTGGGGAATATTCCCTTCGAAAACAAAACTCAGCCACTGCGTCTTCAGCGATTCGGATTTAGGAACATCAAAATTACTGCTGTGTTCGTTATTACACCCAAGAACAGAACACCACAATCGCTTGGACGCCATTCTGCTCCAGCGTATCAACAATGACGGACTATGATGACTGACAGCTCGCTCAGGGCAGGGATCTGTTGAAATGCTGCTGTCAATCAACAATCGTGGGAGGGGCGTTCGATTTAGTGACGTCACAAAATCGAACGGCTCAATTTGAGGCAGGGGAAAACATATAAGGAGATTAAAACAAAAACACTGGATAGATTTTTATCATTATATGATGGTTGTGTACAGGCAATGCCAACACACATTTCAGTACAATCAACTTGAAAAAGTGCATGTACCATTATATGACCCCTTTAAAGCTTTTACTCGTAAACACACAAGGCACGTCCACTTTAATGAAATATATATATATATATAGTGACGTCTCTGGTACTGTGTTTAGTTTAATAGTGCTGTGTTATATTTATCAAACTCTCTGCCAAATGCATAAATGTTTAAAAAGTGTGCTTGACTGCATGACACAGCTGGATAATTGCCCAGTAGTAATGCTCATCTCCATTATCTGATCATCATATGATGAATCACTGCAGACACATACCGTTCAAAAGTTTTGAATCGGTAAGATTTGAGCTATTTATGTTTCTAAAAAAAATTTGTTCTGCTCCCCAAGGATGCTTTAATTTAATATGAAACAGTAGCCTATATTATGAAATATCATTACAATTTAAAGTGTCCCTATCTGCAATTTGAAAGGTTGTCAATTTTGTTTTGGAGTCTCCTACAACAGGTCTACATGCATCTCTCGTGGTGTTTGCCCTGCGAACTTATGCTATCCACAAGTGTCTACTATACACTCTGACCCCGAATTCATCAGGTTCACGCACCTCAATGTATGTTCATAAAACAAAAAGACTGTTTTACTCTATATGACATCATCTTGGACAAAAATCTTGACGTCTTCTGTATTTCTGAAATTTGGCACCAACAATTTTACTTTTTAAATCTCAATCTGTGTACTCCACCGGGATTTACATATCTTGACAAACCCAGAGCAAAGGGTAAAGGTGGTGACCTTTCTGTTGTGTACAGTGCCGAGATCTCAGTTACTGAAATTGCTGTTCCTTCTGTTTTATCATTTGAGAGTATTGTTTTTAAAGTTAGTGGTGTTTCTCCTGTTCTGATCTTGTTTATTTATCGTCCACCGAAACCTAACCCTGTTTTTTGATGAACTCACATAGCTACTTGCATTTGTAAATTCCTTTTGTCCATCTATGATTCTTATTGTAGATATTAACATTCATGTTGATTGTAATCATACTGCCAATTTTATGGAGATTCTGGATTATTTTAACCTGATACAACGTCAACTTTCCTAATCATAGAAAATTTCATACAATTGATTTGATGTGTACAGCTGGTGCTGATCTTAATCGCCTTGAAGGCAAAGATTTCTGTATTAGTGACCATAAGCTAAAGAGTTTTAATTTATCTGTTCCTCTACAAAATCTACAAAAGAGGGTTATTAGTTTTAGAAATCTTAAAAATATTGATCTTCATCAGTTTTCATGCATGATCAATGCAATGGTAGTCCTATGGGTAATACTGTTGATAAATATAACTTAATTTTATTATCAACTTTAGATGTGCTGGCCCCCAGGAAGGAATGCATTGTTTAATTTACGAAATCATCACCCTGGTTTACTATTGAGCTCAGGGCTCTTAAAGTTAAGAACAGGCAGCTGGAACTACCATGTAAAAAATTAGGTCTCACTGTCCATAAACTTATGGCATTTGGTTCAGTACAGCGATGCCCTCAAAATAGCAAGAACTTAATACAACTCTCAAGTCATTAATGATGGTGCTGCAAATCCAAATAAGATGTTTAAGGTAATCAACAAACTCCTTAAACCTACCAATTCACTTATTTGTTCCTCTGTGCAGCAGTGCAATACGTTTCTGAAATTCTTTGCTGAAAAATTGAGAATATTTATCAGTCTATTACTTCTGTCTCTCTGTGTGCACCTCCTGAGATTCGTCCCTTAAATTGTCCGCTAAATTGGTTTTCTAGTTTTAAAACGGTAACTATTGATTACATTTCTAAATTAATTATGACGATGAATTCCACTACCTGTACTCTGGGCTCTAATCCAACTCATGTTCTCAAAGAGTGTCTGTCATCTATCAGTCCTCTATTTTGAACATTGTTAACACTTCCCTTATTACTGGACTTGTTACCCAAGCCCTTAAGGTTGCTGCCATCACACCAGTTCTTAAAAAGCCTGGGTGTGATGTGTCTGATCTGTCTAACTACAGGCCTATATCTAATCTTCCTTTTTGGCGAAGGTTCTGGAACATGTTGTCGTGTCACAACTTCATTCTCATTTGTCCTTGAACAAGCTTTTAGAACCTTTTCAATCTGGGTTCCGATCAGGACAAAGTACTGAGACTGCCTTGGTCCAAGTTATGAACGATCTCCTCGTTTCTGCTGACTCTGGTGCCCTTACTACAATCTTGTTGCTGTTAGATTTGAGTGCAGCCTTTGACACAGTGTGTCACTCTTTAATGATGGAGAGACTCGAGTCTTGGCTTGGTTTTTCCGGTACAGTGTTCTAGTGGTTTAAAACGTCCCTCACTGATCGTACCCAGTTTGTTGTTTTAGAAAACAATAAATCTAACGTCGGACAGGTATGTCATGGTGTTCCTCAGGGGTCTGTCCTTAGCCCAATACTTTTTAATGTTTACATGCTTCCTTTAGGGCAGATTATTAGAAAGCATGGTTTGGGGTTCCACTTTTATGCTGAAGATATTCAAATTTATATTAGAACGAAAACTAATATCACAGTTATCTCGGCAACACTTTCTGACTGTCTGCAGGAAATTAAATTATGGATGTAACACAATTTTCTTAAATTGAATGGTACAAAGTCAGAGGTCCTTTTAGTTGGTACCCCTGCAGCTGCCTGTAATGGTAGAAATGTCAATTTACACCTTGAAAATAATGTTGTATTCCTATCATCTCAAGTTCGCAATCTTGGTGTTATTTTTGACTCTCATTTGACACTTGAAGCACAAATCAAGAGCATTTCACAATTTGCATTTTTTTCATCTCAGGAAAATTGCCAGGATTAGGCTTTTTCTTTCATTACCTGATGCAGAAAGGCTTGTCCATGCACTCTTTACCTCTATGGTTGATTATTGTAATGCATTTATCTTGGCAAAGTCTATTAAGCGCCTGCAACACATACAGAACTCAGCTGCACGTGTTCTTACACATACTCCTTATCGTCAGCATATCTCTGGGGTGCTTAGGAACCTGCATCGGTCCATGCCCATATTAATTTTAAAATGCTTATTTTATCATATAAAGCTGTACATGGAACTGCGCCATCATATACAGTATATATGATTTAATTACGCTATATATGCCCTCTCGATCTCTCTGCTCCACCAACTCTTTTCTCCTTAAACAGCCTTCTTGAAGACTAAAAACTATGGGTGAAAGAGCCTTCTCTGTGGCAGCCCCTATGTTGTGGAATGTAATTCCTTTAAATTTTCGGAATGCCAACCCAAACATTTAGAAGTTTTAAGAAACAGTTAAAAACACATATTTTTAAGATAGTGTTTGTGTCTTAATTGGTGACACTGGATTTATATTGAATTCTATACCTTTTTTATGGATCTACTTTTCTACTGTACTTGTTGTAGCACTTTGGGTATAAGAAAAGCGGAGTATAAATAAAATGTATTATTATTATCCAATGGAAAAAAGAAAAAGAAAACACTTTCATTTTCGCATAATATACTTTGCAGCATCAGCTCTTTTCTCACAGTATCTGAAACAGTTTGATCAAGGATTCGGTCTTTCTAAACCGTTTTGGTCTACTCTGCTCTGATTGGTCAGATGGCCCAGTCTGTTGTGATTGGTCTACTCTGCTCTGATTGGCCAGATGGCTCAGTCTGTTGTGATTGGTCTACTCAGCTCTGATTGGTCAGATGACCCAGTCTGTTGTGATTGGTCTATTCTGTTCTGATTGGCCAGACGGCTCAGTCTGTTGTGATTGGTCTACTCTGCTCTGATTGGTCAGTTGACCCAGTCTGTTGTGATTGGTCTACTCTGCTCTGATTGGCCAGATGGCTCAGTCTGTTGTGATTGGTCTACTTAGCTCTGATTGGTCAGATGATCCAGTCTGTTGTGATTGATCTAATCTGTTCTGATTGGCCAGACGGCTCAGTCTGTTGTGATTGGTCTACTCTGCTCTGATTGGTCAGATGGCCCAGTCTGTTGTGATTGGTCTACTCTGTTCTGATTGGCCAGACGGCTCAGTCTGTTGTGATTGGTCTAATCTGTTCTGATTGGTCAGTTGACCCAGTCTGTTGTGATTGGTCTACTCTGGTCTGATTGGTCAGTTGGCTCGGTCTGTTGTGATTGGTCTACTCTGCTCTGATTGGTCAGATGACCCAGTCTGTTGTGATTGGTCTACTCTGGTCTGATTGGTCAGTTGGCTCAGTCTGTTGTGATTGGTCTACTCTGCTCTGATTGGTGAGATAGCCCAGTCTGTTTGGATTTGTCGATCGCTTAATGCGTGTGTCGGAAACAATACGACCATGACCATATCTGAATTTCAGCTTCACTTGATACACAGTGATACGACACAGTGATACGAATAGTAACAATGCATTTACTCTCAGCATGTTCCCATGACAAACAAATTCCATTGGAACTGAGACTGACTTCACATGTGTGTTTGCGCTCTCTGTCTTCTAGGGGTCGCCCTCCAGGGCCGCAGTCTCTCTTCATCTGAGAGCATGTTTTAGGACAGACCCTGCACAGCAACCATGAAAAGCTTAGGGGCCAACCGTAGCCGACATCTGTCAGACACCTGTGACCCCACTGCGGGCCCCCAGGAGCCCTTGTGTCCCTTGGCCCCGGACCCCCACGCCGCCTTCTTCCTAAGCCCCACCGTCAACCATTATGGCACTCTGGATCCTCACCTCCATCATTTCCCCGTTTCCCCCCCGACGACCCTGCAGTCGGACTGCCTGTTGCCTCTAAACAACCAGCTGACCAACAGCAGCACTTTCCCACGCCTGCACTACAGCAACCAGCCGGAGCAGAGCGACTACACGCAGGTACTTATATTTTTCACCTATGTTCTTATTTCTATCAGGACCACTATCGTCAAATACGATTGACAATCAGCATACAGTTAGGATTGCCGGTGTGGTTCTTTTCTGGACAAGAACTCCCTACGCATCCATGCAGCCTAGCATAGATAAGAGCAGTAATAACCCTCCTTAGCGTAACAGAACAGAGCCAGCATGAAGGTATGCAGATATCATTAATTCAAGATTTTAAAATACAACATAATTCGAGAATTTATTCTGATTCAAGGAGAATCAAAATGCCAAATCCTGATTGACGAGAGGAGGAGCTGGGGATGGAGGAGGGTAATGAGCTCCTGAGAAACACGATAGCTGCTGATAATACTGATGGAGCTTATATATTTACAGTGATAGGCGTCGTATTCCTATAGGTAGACGTGGATCAGCTGAGAGTCAGCTGATGCGAGCGTGACTAATGTGACCTGCCAGAACTGACGCTATGCTTAATTATTGTTAAAATAGGGGTTGTATACTTTAGTTAATTTTGTTTGTGTATTTGTTTTTTAGTGTTATCATTATATGATATAGCATGTTTTTTAGTTATTATATTATAGGCCAGGGTATAGAATGCTTTAGTGAAAGTTTTTGTTTATTAATGTAGTAAGGTAGATAGATTGATGGTTGCTGCTTTTGTAATAAATCTGATTTCCTGAGAAGGATTAATAAAGTATCTATCTATCTACTAGCATGAGCATTGTGTTGCAAAACATTCTTCAAAAGGATCCTGCTTTAAGGACCGTTCATACTGGATGTGATTTGCAGCAATACACTGATTAGAAGTAGGAATGTGCAAAATTACAGTACATATTTTTAAGACCGACTAGTCAGTGGTCAATTGACTAATTGGTTTAATGGAAGCACTGTATAATAAGACTGGCTTTAATTTCACCTGATCCCAATCAAACACAATGTACAGTATGTGTGTTTTTGTATATTATACATGTATATAAACTTAAATATGTAAAATACTGGTATAGAAGTTTGGAGTTGGTGAGAATGTTTTTGTTTTATGAAAGAAGTCTCGACATTTATTTGATGAACAATACAGTACAATTTTGAACTATTATTACAATTTCAAATAACTGTTTTCTATTTTAAAATACTGTTTAAAAAAAGGATTTGTAAAAATTCCTGTGATAAAAGCTGAATTTTCAGCATCATTATTCCAGTCTTCAGTGTCACATGATCCTTCAGAAATCATTCTAATATGATGATTTGCTGCTCAAGAAACATTTCTGATTATTATCGATGCTGAAAACTGTTATGCATTTTGTTCAGGATTCTTTGATGAATAAAAAGTTTAAAAAGAACAGAATTAATTTAAAATATAAATCTGATGTAACATTATAAATGTCTTTATTGTCACTTTTGATCAGTTTAATGTATCCTTGCTGAATAGTTAAGCGTACTGACCCCAAACTTTCGATCGGTTGCATATTTCAAATTCAATATTTATTAAATATTATAAGAAATATTTTTTTTTGTTTTTTGATAAAATAACATGTATTATTTAAATGCATGCAACACACACAACAAATAAGGTTAATTCATGCATTAATAATCATTCATCTTGTCCATAATTGCAGTTTAAATGCAAAGATTTTTTTTCGTGTGTTTGTTTATAGCAGGCAAGAAAACTAGTTTCATGTCAAACTAAAAATGCAATCTAATTTTTATTGGTGTGTATGACCAATAATACAGCCACTTGACAACAGTGATAATATCCCTGTTACCGACTTTTCACAAATGTTTTGCGAAGGTCAAAATAGATCTCTAGTTTACAATAATTGTATTGTGCATGTGACATTAATTGCAGTTTACAAATGTCCAATTTTTAACCCACACTTGTTATAGTAAATGTCTAGTACATAGGTGCAAAACTCTTTCCAGAATTTATTTCCAACCCTGCTTCAACACACCTGTAGTTTTAAAAGAAGCTTGATGATCTTGATGATCTTGATGACCCCCTGGTGCTCTTCGAATTTTTTTTAGATTTGTTTTATTTTTTATTTTACTTGATCGGAATGGTATGGAACTTGGTAAAGGTAATCTTACTTAAAGCTAATTTTTTCAAGGTGCTCTAAGCGATGTTGGGTGACGTCACTTCTTGTTGACGTTTAAAGTATTGTCATACAAAACGGAGGCTAGCTAGACCAACCCTCCCTCCCTCCAACCCCGCGCACTAACCCCCCAAACCCCACCCCCAAACCCTTCTTGTCGTTTATTGGCTGGAACAGTTTGTTATGTTTCGTGGTGCGGGTAAGCCCAGTTTGTTTTTGTTGCCGTTTGTGGAGCCTGGGGTGTCTGCAGAGACTGCATTTTTTTACAGTGTGTTCAGGGGACAGGCAGTTAGCGGATAGTGAGGAGATGTTTGCTGTATGTGACAAACAATATTTTGGCCTAAAAAAGGCGTGACATCGCTTAGAGCACCTTTAAGACATTAGGCTCAAAACTTGTTTAAATTTATGACTTTGATTTTCTCACAGTTTTGGAGTAAAACATGTCTTTGAAAATATATGTTTCATATAATTGAATAAAATTAAAACATTTATTTTTCACATTTTTCATATAATAAACGTAAAATTCTGTAATTTTTTAAGTTAACTTTTCAAAACTTTTTTCACTTCAGCAATAATCTACCAAGTATCAATTTTGAAAGGAGATCAAACCTAAGTTTGTGCTCTAAAGCATTCAAGATGTATGACAGTTGAAGTTGAAAATGAAATTTTCAGGTCTATGCTCAAAAAGTGAATGAATGGATTATAAATACAGCATAAATATAATTAAGTAGAATAAAATTCCCTAAAAAATACAAAATATGAAATAACATTATCAAATAAAATATAGTTCATTAATTTCATTGAAATAAAAAAAGGTCACTTTTGATCGACACGTGAAGTGCACCAAAGGGTTAATTAGGATTGAAGCTAAACTGAGTTTTGTATCACTGGTCTAGTACATCTGCATAATTTTTATGTAATTTTGTGATGATATGTTTCGTCTCCTCAGGGTTGTATGGCTCAGACAGGCAGTCGCTCTGGCACCCTCACGTCCTCCATGTCCATGGGTTTGGGCTTGGGACTGGGCGCCCCGGCCATGATCAGCAGCGGCACGGCCACCATCTCCTCCGCGGCCGCCGCCAAGATGAACCGGCTCCCGGCAAACCTTCTGGACCAGCTGGAGCGCCACCTACCGCTACAGCGTGACGGGTTTAGCACATTACAGTTCCACCGGCGCAGCCGTGGCCCAAAGCCGCGCAGCGAGAGTCCCAGCCGCATCCGAAACCTGGTCCAATCCGTCCAGAAACTCTTCGCCAAGTCGCAATCCCTGGAGGGGTCGGCGGTTAAAGGAGGCATAACCGCTGGTGACACGGCTAAAACGACCCGGCGAAGCAAAAGCAAAGACCGCGCTAAGACTGAAGGCACCAAACGGCGTCCGCGGCCCAATCTCTCAGGCTTCTGGAGCTCAGATGACGGTTTAGAGGACGATCCACAAACTCAACCCACCGCCGGGCCGCTAGCAGTGGCGTATCGAAACCCTCTGAGCATGATGACGCTGGGAAGAGCCGTGTCGGACAGTCAAGCGCCACCCAGACTGAATCCGCAGGGCTACAACACCATCGCTGCGCACACTCTCAAATCCTCCAAGAGCAGCGGAGACCTCAAGCCTCAGGTCAGCCTGCCCGCCGGGGGCCAAAAGGGGGACAGTGTGCTGGTAAAGAGAGGCTCCTGGTCAACGCTGACCCTCAGCCAGGCCCGACAGGTGCTTCAGAAGGGCTCTGCTACCATCAACCAGACCCTGCTCAAGTCCAAGTCCTGCCACGGACAGGAGATGATGACCTGCAACTTACTACAGGTGATACACAGAAACGAAAGAAAGACAAAGTCTAGCTGTAGTCAATCATTTTATCCCTTAAAAGTCATCTTTGATCACCAAAATTACATATTTAAAAGTTTTTCTTCAAAAAAAAATTATTTGTGCCTTGTAACTCTACACCCTTGCCTCATTTAGTATACGCGGTTCTATGAATATGCAAATGAGCCCCACCTCCACTCACTCACTCAGCTCAGAGATCCACTCGTTGACGATCACACGTTGATCTGATTGGTTACAAGGTAGTTTGTGACATCAGAAACACCAGCGATTTCAAACCGTGTTTTGAGACTGTCTTTGGTTCACTGCAGTTTTAAGGAGAAAATACTCAGCAATGCTGTCGACTTATGAATTTGCACATGGTTTGACCTAATTTTAAACACCACATACTGTAGACATATAAACACATTAAAAGCTTGATTTTCACTACAGGGTAATAGTTTAAGGAATAGTACACCCCAAGATGAGAATTCTCTCATCATTTACGCATTCCAAACCTATAAGACTTTTGTCGTCAAGTAAGTATGTTTCTGTTTACCATATTTGAGTTCTCTATGTACATTCACTGATCAATGTTGATATGTGAATAAAAGCCTAAATTAAATCTGTTAATTAAATCATATAAAGCGATCTTTTCTCTTCAGAACACTCGGATTGAACTGCTCGATTCATATGTATTAGTTTTATGATCTCTTTTGAAGCATCAGAGTTTTGGGTGAACTGACTTTTAATGGAGGCTCCGAAATCTCTCAGAATTAATTACAAATATCTTCATTAATATGTTGTCATTCTGAATGACATTTCAACAGTAAAACCAAAACATAAAACCAACATGAATAAAAGAACTTGTCACGTGCATTTTACGCTTTATTTAAAAAAGTTTTAGTTGAGATCTTTGACCCAGATGCTTTGTGTGTATTGTAACAGTAAGTGTTTTGGCAGGTTCCTGGAGGCGAGTGGAGCGGGACGCTGGGTAAAACTGGGGCCGCGGGAGAGATCCCGTGCAGGCGCATGCGCAGCGGCAGTTACGTTAAAGCCATGGGAGACGTGGAGGACAGCGAGGACTCAGAAGGACCCCCTTCACCCAAACCCTCACCCAAGACCGCAGCTCGGCGACAGAGTTACCTGAAGGCCACCCAGCAGTCGCTCAGCGAGCAGCAGCCGCCCCTACCGCCCCGCAAGTGAGTCCAGCATCAAACACAACATCAGGGGTGTGGTAGAATATTTCTTCTTTCGCACCTGACTTAAGTCCACCTGCGTCTCGTCTACAATCGACGTCCCGGTTCAATAATATTTATTCTCTAGCGCGTCTCCTCATCGACATCGGCTGAGTTCCCTAACCCTAACATGCTGCGCAGCAATAATGACCAGACAGACTTCAGTAAATGTCCTTCAAATGCTTTTAATCATGGCCAGGAGAGTTCTCGAGCATTTCTCAGAGAATCTCTCCCAAAAAGAAGAATACGTCAGGTTTTACAGTATAGGATGAAGACAGACATACCAGTAAGATCAATGTGACTAAACTCATGTCAGGTTCAATATTTGCAAAAACAAGCCCCCATTTCACCCTCTGTTTCTGGCAGAGCAAATTTGGATCTCAAATCATCAAAGTTTTTTAAAAAAGGTTAGAAGTTCAGTTGATTACTCAATATTTCATGAGACTATTCTAGACAGTATATTTCTGATATTGTCTGGTCAACAACTCAGAATTTTCCATCGACACCAACAATATTCAGAGTACATTTTGTTCAGTGTTAGGCCTAAAGGAGGAGTACGGTTTAGATGTTAGACTTATGGTTAGTTTAAAATACAGTTTACTATCTTATCTATTAAAAACCCATCACAGGGGCGATTCTAGGGTTTTTTCAACTGGGAGGCATAAGAGGGGCCACAATTAATACAGAGGGGCCAATCTTATGTTGTGTTTATATATCCAAATCATTTAAAGTTCAGTAAGTAGCTATAATATATACTGTATATACTGATTGGCTTCATCACTGACTCCTCTCCACCAGTAAGCTGGTGTGTGTGTGTGTGTGTGTGTGTGTGTGTGTGTGTGTGTGTGTGTGTGTGTGTGTGTGTGTGTGTGTGTGTGTGTGTGTGTGTGTGTGTGTGTGTGTGTGTGTGTGTGTGTGTGTGTGTGTGTGTGTGTGTGTGTGAGATGCACACTGGTGGTGGTTGAGGAGATTCCCCCTTCCATGTAAAGCTCTTTGAGTGCCAAAAAAAAGCGCTATATAAATGTTATGAATTATTATTATTATCTTTTAATGGCATTTATTCACTACTGTAAATAAGAACAGTTAAATTCAATTTCTATTCACTTTTGACTTTTCAGAAATTAAAAACTGCAATAAATAAAAGAATCCAATCTGTGAATAAAGTACAACTCACAAAAATAATAAAACTCAACATTAGATTATATAAACTTTAAACCAATCCTCACAACCTTATACATGAGAAATAATAATAATAATAATAATAATAATAGCCTTATTTATACAAATACAGAAGTATATTAATATTTCATATATTAATTAATATAACTTTATTAATTAAATACAATAATACAATTTTTTATCCACATCCTGTTAAATTTGCATAGCAGCAGTAAGAGTAAATTTGCATTGATGAAAAGAAAAAATCTAAATAAGCCTAGGCTAATTAGCCTTGTGCATATGTGATTTTATAATATATATCCATACTTTGTGTTAGATAGCTATTTTTTCAAAAGGGTAGCTTTAGTTTAACTACATGTAAATTATATGAATCTTATAAAAACAGTTTAGAATAGCTTAATTAGTCTAGTGTTCTTTTAGTCTTATTTATTTATATATATTTTAGTAATATTTTATTTGAGAATGTTTCTGGATGTCATGATGTTTTGTCACTAACTTCTGTGAATTCTATCGTCATAGTAAACACAAACATTACCCACTAAATTTAACTTGAGACTCATTTCGTTCACTTTGCTTGGCACAAAATTCAAGAAATTAGCCAGATTGTGCCACACATTGCAAAACTACAAGATATTTGAAAAACACAATCTATTTTATGTTTCAGACAGCAAGAAAACTCAACATCAAATATCTTCATAATCTCTAGATATTATGAGAAATTACAACATGCACACACTCAATGCAATTAAAGACATCTCCAGACAAACAGACACACGCATGATGACTTTAAATGTGATTCCCTCTGTGATAATTGCTGCACTATTTCATGCCCATCACATAAGGAGCATTATTGAGTGCCTCATCTTAATCAAATGTCCTAAATTAAACATTTAATAATTGATGCTTTCAGGAACATATTCACTGTGACCAGCAGATGGCAGCATGTTGATTAGTAACTATAAAGCTTCATATCTGAAGTGTTCAACCATAGGATGATTCCAAATGACTGATTATTATACTCATTAAACAAGACTCACTTTATCCACGGTCAAGAAAAACTACAAAGGAGATCTCTTTAATATCTCAATTGTTTGTCCTAGATGGTGAGATTTAATGGAGGGCAAATGGAGGTTCTTTTTGAAGTAATATCAAACTGCAAAGAGTAAAGATACTTTCGTACAAACTTCCATTAGAAATGCCACTCACTGGATTAAACACGATGCATAATGCTTTCTGTGAACATGATGCATACTATTTGTTCTAAGTATAGTAATATAGAATACACTACGTATAGTAAACTAAGTATACACTATGTACTACACATTATGCTTGTATTCAATTTCAAACGTAAACACAGTGGTTCTCAATCAAGGCCTCAGATAACTTGCACATGATTGAAAATAAATGAAAACTACTAGAATAAATAAAGAAATTTGATTTGTATAGACATTTTAAAGAAAATATATTTTAAAAAATATTTATCTTTAATCCTTATCCAGCAAATAACGGAAGACTGGAAAAGTCATGCAAATTCATATGATAAACTGAGTGGAAACCAGAAAAACATTTGCCTCTTAAAATTTCTGGAATCCTGTTTTTTTTTTTTTTTTTGATTAAAATAGATTAATTTTGATCTACTTTGTTGCCTTTAAGGAGACATATAAAACTGACATTATTATTATTATTTGTTGTTTACAAATATCTGTATAATAATAAATTCATAAATAATCAAAATAAATATTTTGTCATATGTAATGTGTATATGTACCGTATATATGTAAATTTGTATAGAAATTAATTATACATACAAATATTTGTTAGAAATATATGTTAGAATTTGAATAAATATGAATTATATATATATATATATATATATATAATATTTGAACAATTTTTATTGGCATTTCAAAAGTGGTATGTTGAAAAAAAATCAAAACATGAATAAAAAAATTCCTTAATCATATAAAATATTTCACGGACAACTGGAAAAGTCATGCAAATTCATTGGTTAATAAAAGTTGAAACCCTAAAGAACATTTGGGTCTTAAATATTCTGGAAACTTGATATCCCCCCTATTTACATAAAAAAAAGAAAAGAGTACTCTTAGACTTTGGAATGAATCAATTATGGTTAAATCTTACTTGGAAAAAAAAACCTGTGAATAGCTCTGCAAAATAAATCATGCAATAATCAGTCGAGTGTTGATGAACCTTAGAAACAGACATCAGTCTTCCATGTAACGGCCCACCCTTCCTATACACTCACTAGCAGACAGAGTCCCTGTCGGTTCGGAGTGGTTTGGTCTCCTCTGCAGAGCGCCACATCAGTGCCGCACCTGCACAGGTTAGTGTTTAAGTCGCGCCTCCACCTGATCACATGACACATTCTCACTCTATACGCTAAAAACACGTTCCCCGCGGAACACCTCGAATCACGACCTGATCATGTGACACATTCTCACTCTATACGCTAAAAACACATTCCCCGCGGAACACCTCGATGCACGACCTGATCACGTGACACATTCTCACTCTATACGCTAAAAACACATTCCCCGCGGAACACCTCGATGCACGACCTGATCACGTGACACATTCTCACTCTATACGCTAACAACATGTTCCCCGCGAAACACCGCGATGCACGACCTGATCATGTAACACATTTTAACTCTATACGCTAAAAACATGTTCCCCACGAAACACAGCGATGCACGACCTGATCACGTGACACTACCTCTAGACGCTAAAAACATGTTCCCCGCGAAACACTGCGATGCACGACCTGATCACGTGACACATTTTCACTCTATTCGCTAAAAACATGTTCCCCGCGAAACACCCGATGCACGACGTCCACCTCCTAGAATCCAGACTGAATCCTCACCAACCTTTTTTTATTTTTTTATTTAGTTCCTAACGTCCTGCACCTGGCTCTCGCTCACCTCATCTATGATGTTAAAAAAAATAAAGTCACGTTATTGGCTAAGTAGCATAAACAAGGGTTTCCTGTAGAATGCATTGTGATCGTGCACTGATTGTCTTGTGTTTGCGTTCTTCTCAGCTGTATGCCAACTCTATGCGAGGTCTCCACCAATCGCAGCCTGGATAACCTGGACTGTCTGATGGCATCAGGGGACGCGAGTCTGCAGCACTGGGACACTGATGGGGGGTTCGGTCAGCGCTGCTCCACGTTGGGACGAGGGTCTACCATGAGACAGGTCACAGACATCCTTTCATTTATTTCAAATTATCAATGCATCATTGTTATTATTGCTAATACTTAAAGTACATTGTAGTTATTAATACTTAGTTTAATGAACAATTAACTGGTGCACATTATAATAAAAGAAACAGAACTTAAATTGAAGGAGGGACCCATACCTAATGACCTGCAACACCCTAGCAACCATATAGCAACCCCCAGATCCCCCTAGTAACCATATAACAATCCACAGAACATCATAGCAAACATATAGCAGCACCACGGCAAACCCCAGGCCAGAACACCCTAGTAACTATACATTCCAACTCCCTGAACAAACTTGAAACCACATAGCAACACCCTAGCAACCACTATAATACCCTTATGACTACATGGTAACACCATAGCCACTACCAGAACCCCCTAGTAACCAAATAGAAAACCACAGAACAGCAAACATATACCAGAACCATGGCAACATAACATTCTGTATGTAACCACATACAGTAGCAACACTTCAGCAACCCCAGAACACCCTAAAAAACACATTTAAAAAAGAAAATCACCATTACAACCACCAGAACATCCTAGTAACTACAAAGCAACCCCCTGAACAACATAGCAATACCCTAGCAATCCCTATAACACCCTAATAACCACATGGCAACACCATAGCAACCCCTATAACATTCTAGTAACCACATACAGTGGTAACCCCTAGAACACAATAGCAACAATAACAGCCTAGTAACAACATAGCAAATCAAAACACCCTAACAACCACCCACAGCAACCAAGAATTTTAGCAGAGAGTTTTGCTCACACTTTCTTCAGAAGATGTAAAAGTCTATTTCTGTTTAGTCTTGAAAATAGCACAGTTATGTTTTTCACATCGCAGAGCAAACGCTGAAATGTGTCAGAGAGGTTTTGCTGTTCACTCGACCTCAGGAACAGAGTGTTCCAGATTAAAAATGCTGTAAGACATCCTTAAGCTAGTTGAAGGAGACGGGGAGGGTGGGAAATCAGTTTGAGGGCATGTTCTGGAGAGGAGATACTTGGGTGTTCGCCTACATTCCCTCTCAATATGCTGATGAAGACATCAAGACCAGTGAAGCCAGTCGAGGGTCTGAAATGTTGATGATTTCTGAAGAGAAAGAGAACTACTTTGCCTACTGGGATTATTGTGAAGACTGATGAATGTTTCATGAAGAAGTTGTTTCTGAGATTGGAAGAACCTTGTTGGAGAGTAATTTAGTGAATCTAAGGGAAAGAAATCAAGAATAAAAATCCTAGGAAAAATCTTGCGATTTTTTTTTTAATTAACTAACTTTTTCACTTTAATTACTGCAGTTTGGTATGTTTGTCTATTTGTTTGCCTTTGTCAGGTTTATTCTTGACAGACGCAAACAAATCTGTTGTGTCCCTGTGGAAAGTGTCACCTGATGGATGAACAAACCCAAACTTTCTCTTTACTCTTCACCATCTAAACGGCTCATTCAGGCTTGAAAACTACCGCTGCTTTTCCTTAGGGAGAGTTTGAATTGTGATTGTGTTATGGTTGCAGGATAGTTTGGAAAGACTTAAAGGTCATTTGAATCACAGAAGGACTCATTGCCTCTTTCTTCCTTAAGGATTTGGAGAAAAAAGAGAAGACTATTATATTTCAGGTTTAAGACATGCTACATTGGCAGTGCCACAATGATCAGCTTGAAAAAGCAAATCACTTTGTAAATAATTTGTGTGTCCTGCTTAAGTTACGCAAGGCATATTATATTATATAATAAATTAAAATATTTACATTATAAATATTTAAAATTAAAAAATAATATGAATTAAAAAAATTCAATAGACAGATATAAAATAGTTTTATTGGAATTTTCTAAATGAGATTTTTTTTGGTGAAAAATGATCTAAATTTCTAGCGTTTTATAAAACAGAGTTCTCATCAACAGACAAGGACCGGTGCACCTGTGAAAGGAATAAATGTAAAAAAAAAATCTCATTTTATGCCACATTTGTTGCATAAACTTAATGGAAACCACTCAAGATTCACTGAAGCATGGAAATCTGCTGTTGGATTTAGAGCCGTTTCCTCTTCATGTCCGTACGGCAATGCACCAGTCCACGCTGAAGTGGCGTCCCCATCTCTCCCCACGCGAGGCCCGCATCCTTCATGCGGGTCTTTTCAACCTGCATGTGTCCTTTCAGGTGGAGCAGGGCTACGGGGGACACGCGGCTTACGGGCAGGTGGACTCTCACACGGTGGAGGCCTTGGATCTGCCCACACCGACCTGCTTCCGGTCTCGAAGCCACAGTTACCTGAGGGCCATCCAGGCCGGCTGCTCCCAGGACGACGATACGGACTCCGATGAGACTCCACCTATAACATCATCCATCAGTAGCTATAACAGCGTCACCAGTGAGTATTGCACGCATGCAAACACACCTTCAGAGAGGATCACATTCATGGACCTGCTATATACAAAGTTCTGTCATGAAACTCTAGATGGCGCAGGCTGATTGGTCCTTAACGCAATCTGCATGCAAACACATCATTCTCTATAGGGCAAAGCTGATTGGTTCCTGCTGTAACAGTAGCCAATGAGCTCACACCTCAGCCCTAAAATACTTAACGGTAGTCAGCATTTGCTGTAGCAGTTGCAGTGCACTTTCAGAAACCCTCCGCCTCCCCAAGCTCCACCTGTATAGATCTGCTACGGGTAATTCCTGTATGCTATATGGTACAGCAGCAGCATGTCTTACTTTCTCACAGCAGTGTGTCGTGTGTGTATTGGCAGTAGCGAGTCCCGTACTTGCATCTGTAGCAGCAGCAATAACAACAGCAGCAGTGTAGAAGATCAATTCCACCAAGACCAATACCACACATTATCATAATCATTACCTTGCCAAACACTCCCGAGTTGTCATGACAGAATATAAACCACCCCAAAATCAAAAGAAAAAAGCTTTTGTGTAAAGAAAATCAAGCCTTTTGCTATGACAGTTGTAATTTTTGCACTTTTACCCATTAAATTCTCATCGTTGTAATGCATCCAGACATTTTTTTGTGTTTAACTTTCATTATTTTCAATTTGGATTCTCATTTAGGGGCTCTGTAAAAAGGAAAATGTACACTAGCATCATGCTTTTATAGTCATTAATCCCAAACTTTAATTCTTATTGTTTTAAGACAAAAATGTATATCTGAGACATAAAATAAGTGGTGAATTATATACAGGTCCTTCTCAAAAAATTAGCATATTGGGATAAGGTTAATTATTTTCCATAATGTAATGATAAAAATTAAACTTTCATATATTTTAGATTCATTGCAAACCAACTGAAATATGTCAGGTCTTTTATTGTTTTAATACTGATGATTTTGGCATACAGCTCATAAAAAAACCCAAATTCCTATCTCAAAAAAATAGCATATCATGAAAAGGGTCTCTAAACGAGCTATTAACCTAATCATCTGAATCAACTAATTAACTCTAAACACCTGCAAAAGATTCCTGAGGCTTTTAAAAACTCCCAGCCTGTTTCATTACTCAAAACCGCAATCATGGGTAAGACTGCTGACCTGACTGCTGTCCAGAAGGCCATCATTGACACCCTCAAGCAAGAGGGTAAGACACAGAAAGAAATTTCTGAACAAATAGGCTGTTCCCAGAGTGCTGTATCAAGGCACCTCAGTGGGAAGTCTGTGGGAAGGAAAAAGTGTGGCAAAAAACGCTGCACAACGAGAAGAGGTGACCGGACCCTGAGGAAGATTGTGGAGAAGGACCGATTCCAGACCTTGGGGGACCTGCGGAAGCAGTGGACTGAGTCTGGAGTAGAAACATCCAGAGCCACCGTGCACAGGCGTGAGCAGGAAATGGGCTACAGGTGCCGCATTCCCCAGGTCAAGCCACTTTTGAACCAGAAACAGCGGCAGAAGCGCCTGACCTGGGCTACAGAGAAGCAGCACTGGACTGTTGCTCAGTGGTCCAAAGTACTTTTTTCGGATGAAAGCAAATTTTGCATGTCATTCGGAAATCAAGGTGCCAGAGTCTGGAGGAAGACTTGGGAGAAGGAAATGCCAAAATGCCTGAAGTCCAGTGTCAAGTACCCACAGTCAGTGATGGTCTGGGGTGCCATGTCAGCTGCTGGTGTTGGTCCACTGTGTTTTATCAAGGGCAGGGTCAATGCAGCTAGCTATCAGGAGATTTTGGAGCACTTCATGCTTCCATCTGCTGAAAAGCTTTATGGAGATGAAGATTTCATTTTTCAGCACGATCTGGCACCTGCTCACAGTGCCAAAACCACTGGTAAATGGTTTACTGACCATGGTATTACTGTGCTCAATTGGCCTGCCAACTCTCCTGACCTGAACCCCATAGAGAATATGTGGGATATTGTGAAGAGAAAGTTGAGAGACGCAAGACCCAACACTCTGGATGAGCTTAAGGCCGCTATCAAAGCATCCTGGGCCTCCATAACACCTCAGCAGTGCCACAGGCTGATTGCCTCCATGCCACGCCGCATTGAAGCAGTCATTTCTGCAAAAGGATTCCCGACCAAGTATTGAGTGCATAACTGAACATAATTATTTGAAGGTTGACTTTTTGTGTATTAAAAACATTCCTTTTATTGGTCGGATGAAATATGCTAATTTTTTGAGACAGGGATTTTGGGTTTTCATGAGCTGCCTGCCAAAATCATCAGTATTAAAACAATAAAAGACCTGAAATATTTCAGTTGGTGTGCAATGAATCTAAAATATATGAAAGTTTCATTTTTATAATTACATTATGGAAAATAATGAACTTTATCACAATATGCTAATGATTTGAGAAGGACCTGTACACTGGTTCAAAAGTTTAGGGTCAGTAAGAGTTTTTTTTAAAGAAATATTTGTTTACACAAAAATATGAACCAGCAACTGTTTTCAACATTGATCATTATCATAAATGTTTCTTGAGTAGCAAATCATATTATACTGATTTCTGAAGGATCATGTGACTCTGAAGACTGGAGCAATTATGCTAAAAATTCAGCTTTGATCATAGGAAATAAATTACATTTTACAATATATTCACATAGAAAACAGTTATTTTACATTGTAATAATATTTCACAATATTACTGTATTTCAGATCACATAAATGCAGCCTTGGTGAGCAGAAGAGACTCTTTCAAAAACATTAATACATCTTAGCAATCCCACTTCTGAATGCTAGCATGTTGTACTCCTGTGGTTTATGACTGTGGACCTGATTGATTTGGTCTTGTTTAGTGCATTTAAAACATTTTATGACATGAAAAACTGATGAAGGCCAGTGAATGAATGATGCATGTGATAATATAATCACTGAACACCTTAAAGTAATGATACCAACCGCTGCAAAAAAAATAAATGTGACCTGGTTCTCGACAATCACAGGATGAATTTGCATGTGCATAAACAGAAACCATAAGCTTTGATAATGTGGACAAAGTTCACGACAGGCAATATAAAACTTCATGATAAGCACAGGCCTCATGGACTTTTCGATTATCATGATGTCAATTTATTGCCTCCAAAGTTGATGTCAGTGCAACCAAACAAGCCCTGTTTTTCTTTCACAGTAATAAAGACCTTAGTGTGAAGTCGGATCGCTTTTCCTTTGAGAGGTCGGCATGTGGGCAAGTCCAGACAGATGATCTGGAATCATGGTGTGAGAGTTAAAACAGCCGTAGACCATGAAGACTGTCTCATGATGGTCCTCTTAAAGAGATAGTTGACGTAAAAAATGAAAATACTGTCGGCATTTACTCACTCATTTCAAAAGGCGTATATACGTACGCAAGTGCATTCATCATATGAACTACTTTGGTCTGGCTTTTGGACAAATTTGGTCCTTTTTCACTCAGTTCATGTAGACTAGAGGAGTCATAATGTTTATTGCATCTCAAATGGCCAGTGCCAAGTGTGTAACAGTGAGCGGTCTCTCTCAAACACACACATACACAAGTTGTCTGACCTACATTTGTACTGGTGGTGTCTTGAGGAGATAAATCCTTGAGCTTAACGGCTAATGTTTCTCGTCCCATCATGACCGACTCTGGCAAAACTTCCACTGCAAATTAAACCTCATCTTAGGCGGTTTTCAGAGGAATTAACAGACATCAATCAGATTAGTTTGGCACAACGCTTGATAAACCAACAGCCAGTGGCCCGTCTGCTTTTTCACATTTCATTAAAGATGATCTACTTTATTTTTTATTGCTTTTCACTGTATTTCGATATGTCTTATAATTTAATATGCGAGTCGGACACAGTCTAGATTTATTACATCAAACAACATTCTCATAATTGTATGATGGTCAAATGTATTGACATTCATCTTGAGTCTTGAAAAGTGTACTAACAGTAGAGCTATCAGAACACCAAATAATAAAATCAAGTCTATTTTTGGAGAGGAATCTGGCTAATGCAATTTAGTTTAGGTAGCAAGCTGTCAAAAAAAACAAACCTTGGCCGTCTGTTTATCTCTTCTACACTTCTGCTGCATTAAAAAGCCAGTGCTATCATTGTCCAGTCCAGCTATGTTTGGAATAGCATGCTATAATATGCATACATACTGTGCACAGTTGTTGCGAATGTGATTTTTCTATACGCAACACCCAGATGACCTAGTATATATGACACAATGAGCAGCTGCATGGGAAACTGTATACCACAATGCAATAAATGTACTCGACTTGACGTATCACAAACGCTACGACGTATATCACCAACGCTATGTTCCAAGTTAATGGCTAAACGTATCTTTAGAAAAGTTCACAATGCTTTTGCAGATGAAATATGGGGATAACATTGAATTAAAATATTTTGTCAGGTTAGATACTAATTATTATTCACTCAAACCCCTTTACCTAAACGTCTCTACTTAGCCATCAGACTCACACATCTGCCATGTTTGTAGTTTAACACCTTTTATACGTGTTTGTAGTTCTAATTGAATCCACGTCCAACGTGCAATGGGTTGTGGGTAATATTAGCCGTTAAAGTGTGCACAGATCTGCACTTTGGATTCTAACTGGAAAAAGTAGTTCTCTGAAATACTCACTTCAACATACTAGGATTTGGGACACACCATTTCTGACTAATTTCGAATACTATTTAGGACGGATCATATACGAATTGGGACTTAGCAAAAGACTTAATATATAGAAAGATGGTGCACTCATATTACTATGAAAGGGAGAAAGTGCAATGCGCAATATGGCAGAATAAGTCCTACCTTCTAAATAAAAGAGCCAATCGCTGATTGGTAAAGTCATCACATCAATGAAGTCGTCATTAGAAGCTTTTTTTATTCTATTTGATCATAAGAAACAACATTTATGGAACAGTTAATGTCAGATTTTATTGCTGATTTGAAAAATGTTATTTAAATGCGAGTGTGGCAAGCAGTTTTTGAGATTTCAGGAATTCCCCATTCAAGTTGATAGGAGTTGGCTTTTTTGAATGCCTAAACAGCTTTCCAGAGGCGTTGCAAATATGGCCGCTGAGTGAACAGACTTTCCTTGAAAGGGACTTTGCCTATCATTTCCGATGTGATGGATGAATCGGAAGTAATATCAGCCGTGATTTTTGAACATCTCTTTCAGTCGAGCAGATTGCCTAACACAAAATTAGATAGCTTTCTATATTATAAACATAGAACATGATGAGGTCATGTGACCACAATATAGCATACTACTGTTTATGGTGGAATAATGCAAACTGTTTCACTTCCCTCTTAAAAATAGTGGGCAGAATATAAGTTAGTCCCTTTAAAAAACAGTCCACCAACTCCCGCCCACAGCACGTTATTCATTGACCAAATGACCTGGCATAAAGGCACTGAATTCATTATTGTCTTTAAAATTCATAAGACAAAATCACATAATCTCCAGATACTTAATTTTCTCCTGCTATCTAAATAAGATATCGTTTAGTCCTATAATATATGTACATTGATTTAAATGTCTTGCTGTTGCATCAAAAGCAGTTTATAATGACATAAAGATGCTGTATCTTAAAAAGATGCCTTTTAAGGTGCTTAAGATGTGAAAACTAGACTGATCAAAAGTTAAGTCAGTTTGTGGGTTCAATAACGACAGAGAAACAACAGACGCACTAAATAACGATAAAGCGGGCATACGTTTTGTTCTATGTGTTTCAACCAGTAACAGGCCCAAATACGCACATGTATTCAGCAAATAAGGCCAAAAAGATCAACCCGCGACTGGCTAAATCTAAATTTGGGGAACAAGCCTAAAAATGCTAATCATAAGCAGACTTGGCAACTGCTGAGAAGTGAGAACGCGCGCGCAAGCGGGGATTCTGTGTGACGCACTAAAACAGCGATTCTGATTCGACTGCGTCAAGAGCTTACGCCCCGCCCCCCGACCAATCAGAGCGCAATGAGTGAACGCCTCAAGCGCGACTTTCTCCAATCCTGCGTCCTGAAAGCGGATTACCGGATCGGTTCTTTTTCCTCGACTCCTCGAGACGTGGATGGTCAGATGGTGGGATCCGTTGAACGGAAGGATGATATAGCGGGTGGGAGGAAACAACACAGAACAAAAAAATCCTTTCAGTGGATCACTTAATTGCGTCTTATCTGTTCTACGTGACGTGATGGAAGTACGCCATCGACGGTGATCGTTTTACACCGAGAGGAAGAGGAAAATGAAAAGGTCTGTGGATTTTTATACCCGGAGTGGGGGGAGCGAACGCGCGCGCAACGCCTCGAGACGGATCGCGTGTGCTGCTGGTTTTGGCATGTGCTTCGGGGTCAGAGGAAGTCACGAATATCAAATCTGATGATAGCGAGATTTAACGTCAGAAATACATTTCTGTTGATCATTTTAATATTTGATTTAGTGATATTTTGATTGCATTAGCAGGTTAGCTCATGTTAGCATGTTATGTTGGCTACTAGAGCTGTGTTTATAATGATGCATCCGTCTAGACAGGCAAAGCATGACAGCATTTCCTACCTAAACATGACAGCTTAGACTTCAGGCATGCTGCTTTTCATGCAAATGCTGCCTTAGGGCATTTAATACATCTGGGTCTACGGTTGCACGTGTGAGATCTGAATCTGATCACACACACACACACACAATGGCCAGTTTCTATGCACCGTGTTTTTAATGTGGTCAAATGCATTTGTCAGGGAGGGATAACTTACTTTGAATGGTGTTTGCATAGTTTTTAAATCTCCCTTGATTCATGCTGAAAATGTAAAGCTGCAGGGTGCCTAACCCAAACATAAGGTAGGGGTTCGGTATTATTTTGCATAATGTCATGCGAAAGAATGAGATTGCATGGAGAATATTGTGAATTTATGCATTTGCAGAAAAACATTTATTATATGTTTGAAAAGTTTACTTTTATACTCAGAATTTCCAGTCGAATGGACTAGATATTGTCCTACTTTTTGCCAAATGTTTCTCTTGGTAAACGTGTGCTGTGATATGGAGAGATGTAATCCTTATTAGGATGTGTGTTTTTGATTAATTGCAAAAGTCTGCATGTGATGAGTTCAGTCTGTGTTGTGTAGTGTAGTCTGTTACAGCTCTTTGCATTTATGCATTGTATGGAGTGGACCGAGATTAATTATTTAGTTGTGACCACTTGAAGGGTTAGTTCACCCAAAAAAGAAAATTCTGTCATCATTTACTCACCCTCATGTCGTTCCAAAACTGTAAGACTTTTGTTCATCTTCAGAACACAAATGAAGATATTTTAAATAAAATCTGATAGCTTTCTGTCCCTCCATTGACTATCTACGCAACTACCACTTTGACACTTCAAAAAGATCATATAGATATTGTAAAACTAATCCATGTGTGAATCATGTAATCATCTGGTCAGGTTCAGTCCAAATTTTCTAAAGAGACTTGAATCGCTTTATGATGAACAGATTGAATTCACACACATTCATCAACTCACACATCAGTTATGGTAAACGGAAGCTCAAGCATGTTCGCTTGATGTGCGAGAACCAATGAGGTTCATTCTCGTGTTACGCAGGACGTTTGAGCTTCCTCAAGAACCAATGAGGTTTGTTCTCGTGGGTCAAGCAGGTTCGGTTGATCTTCTGTTTATGTTCGCTAACCCAGGGACAGAAATCGCTTAGATTTCATTAAAAATATCTTGTGTTCCAAAGATGAACAAAAGTATTACAGGTTTGGAACAACATGAGTGTGAAATTATGACAGAATTTTTATTTTTGGGTGAACTAATCCATGTTTCCAACATGCTTTAAATCCTTTACTCACCCTCATGTTGTTTCAAACCTCTATGCTGTTATTTTTCCACTGCAGCAGAAAATAATTATTAGCTCCTATGCATAAAACAACAGTGACCACGTTAGTCAAGCTCCAAAAAGCATCATGAAACTAGTTCATATTGACTCAAGCTATGGCTTTTTGATAGACGGGGTCACGATGAAGTGTCATGAAAAATAAGTTTTTCACACTTTCTTCTTTTGTGCCTCACAGAATAAATAACTTGTAGCAGTATAAAAGTGAGTAGCTAAATAAAATCAGAATTTCAGTTTTGAGTGACTTATTATTTTAACACATCTAACACTGAAGGAGGGAGATCCACAGTGCAGGTGCTTCTCAGACTCATTTTGGTGGTATTTTAGTGCCTGTCCTCAGTGTTCACAGAAAGGCCATGCGAGGTTTGGCAGGGGCCCGGGGCAAAGCGACTGGCTCTAATGCGTTAATCTGGCCTGAGCCTTCCCTGTAGAGGCAGAACTGTGTCATAAACTCATATCACCCTCAGTGCAAAGTACCAAATATTAAGAGCAATCTGTATTTTATTCACGCCACTCGACTGTTCAAGTTCCCGAGGGAGGTCCTGTTGTAATTAAACGGTGCTGCATTGAGATTTGTTCTCAGTATAAAAGTGTTTAATTAAATTGCCACTACATCTCAGAGAAGCAATGGTGAAGTAAGTCGTTCAATAGCTGTCAGTGGAAATAATTAACCATTACATTTTCGTTACTTATGGAGTTTGTGCTTTCCTTGATGGCATCTTGAGTAACTAATTTCCATGCTATTAGAGGTGAGCAATACTGTTAGTAATGATCATACTTTTAACTCTTTTGAGTGCCATAGTGTAGTTTGTAGGGCTGGGCATTGTCTGGCTTTTTTGAGGTAAATGTCACATTACATGACATTTTTTACTAGCTGTTTTATTGATGTCTCTCCGTGGCTGAAACACTGATTACATGAGACCCGATAGCCTACATTTTAGTAAGTTGTGCTGTATCTTTCAACATACCTTCTAATGTTCATTCATGTCCATTTCATGCTGTAACTAGTAGTAAAGAGAGAGAGATGACCGGTTAACATGACACTTGAAACTGAAGCGCAACAACGATCTGTTACTCCACGTTTAAGTGCGACAAAACATTTATTGTTTGAATTTTGTCATTACATTTTTGCACACACATTTTTTTCAAGTTTTGTTCAGGCATGAACTCAAAAAGATGACTAAGGGTAGTACTAAATGCTTTTCCTTTGCGTTTTTCGCATACAGATGACAATGTTGTCAAAACGACCAAGCACGCTGTATTCTGCTGCCTGGCCAGAAGGTGGCGATATCACTTTGTAAAGAAACACTGTACACTGAACACGTAATATGCATGCGCATGATGTCACCGGTTTCACAAAGTCACGTTTTTGTAGTTTACACCGAGATGATAGCGCTGTCGTTTTCAAAAACTTGACTTTAAATACTGCTTTTAAAAGTTTACGTTTTCAGGGCCCCAAAACGCCATTATCGTGTAAATGAACAAACAAAACGCATACAATGTTTTCAGTTTCAAGCTAAAACAGTGTTGTGTAAACGACCCCAAAAAGATCAGTTCTTTGGATTTAAGAATCAATATCAAAATAAGAATCAATTAAAATCAAGAAAATATCGATATTTGCCCTAGTAGCTTGTAATGTTTATTGGCTATTTGATGTCAGATCATCCTGTGTCATATTATCATTCATCTGTATTAGCAATCCAATCGTCATAGACTGCTGCGTGGCATCTGTCCTGGCACCAGACGGCGAGCACAACACACAGTGGACAATGCCAGTCATCTGTTCTAGAGAGAGGAAACAGATTTATCCAATATTGTCTGTGAGCTCCACAGTCCCCATATTGGACTTGTCCTGGCACTGAGTCCTCTATACAGCACAGACAGATAGAGGAGAATTGTTCACCAACATTTCTTCCTCTTCAGGGAGGGCAGATATCAGCCCTGATTGTTCAGTAACATTGTGAGTCATTCAGGGTCATTGTGCTTGTCGCAAAACAGTCCTGTTTTATACCCAACTATGTTCTTCAGTATTGATTGACATAACACAAATATTAGGCTACATTTCATGACTACTCTCTTGAGTGTTTGGTATGAAATGAGCAGTGTCGGGCATGTTACTTAAAAAAAGTAATTAGTTAGTTACTATTTGTGTGAAGTAACTAGTAACTATGAATTATATCATTATAATAGTAACTAAATTCCAGGTAAAGTAACTATTGCGTTACTTTTTTAAGAAAATGTTTAAATATGTCAAATAACTCGGATGCCCCCAATATTAAATATGTTAAAGTCGATTAATGGGTACATAAATCAATCAAGATATGTATATAATTTTTAAAATGTCTAAAAAATGGTCTTAAAGACCAGTTTTTTACGTGTTTGGTATTAACAGGGTTTTTTTTACGCAATTCGGTGATGACGTCACGTTGGGGAGAAGTGGAGGAAAGGTAGCCTCTGCCTAGTATTAGAACTATGGCGACAGACTGGGATGAGGAAGAGGTGGCAAGAGCCAACATGTATGATGGCCCGCAGCCGTATAATTTCGAACCTGCCAGACGTGAGAGGGCAAATGAGGAATTGCCAAGAACTGATGGCCGTCAAAGCCAATTAAATGCATGGTCCGAGGAGAATGAGTGGAGAGTTGGTGAAGTGTCCTGGTGAGTTGCTATCATTTAGCAATGAGCACTGGAGCTAGTCTACGAGCAGCAGTGCACAATAACGACAAATCACTGAGTGAAAAATCAAAGTTTTCTTTATATCTAGTGGCAGTGATCATGACGTTAGTTCAGATAAGTACCGGTAACCTTTGTCATAGTGTCGTAGTACTGTCTGGTAAACTTTGTCTTTTTCATATAGAAAGCATCATGCTAGCTATATGGGCGTTTCTAAGCGTTTATTGTTGTTGCAAAATGTTGTTGCAAACGTAGCCGCCGCATGTCTGTCGCTGTGTTGTCGCAGGTGCTTGTGTGGGCGGTATAGAGAGATAGGCAGACAGCCAGATAGCATAATGTTGGCATAGATAGCTAGCTGCTAGATAGATATATAGAAATATATAGTAGGTAGATTGACAACGTAGAGTTGGTCGCACGTCAGAGGCGCCCGCGCCATTGGATGTGCAGTTGCCGCATATACTAACGTTAGCCTATCTATCTATATCTATATATCTGTCTGTGCATCTATATATTTAGTAGGGCTGTAGGGGTGGGCGATATAGCCTCAAAATTCTATCACGATATTTCAAGAATATTTGCGATAATGATATTTATGATGATATAGACATTTTTTTTTGTTGTTGAAAATTTTCTTATTATGTGTATCTCGCCTAAATGTTTGCTCACTCATTGCGTTTTTACAATGTGGTAATTTTGTTGTTAAGAGTTTACACAACACAAGGAAGCTTGATTTCAATCTTTGATTTAAATGTTAAATGTGTGTAGGTCTAACACCAGTATTCAGAAATACTACAGAAACATAATAAAGTAATCAAATGTAAAATAACACAGTCTTTTAGTTCTGTTTCCTGAATAAATTAAATACATAGGCTAATAATTCTCATTCATTACAATTAAAGCTATCTTTTGTTGTTTTGACGACAACATTAATGTCAGACGCATAGCCTATGGCTGCTGTCACTTTTACAGCTAGTGCACGGATCCATTGCTGTTTCATTATACTGTCTGTCACACTGTCACATGTGTTTTATACATAACCGACTGTGTTTATGAGTATAGTTACCAAGACCGGAAGTTTTACACAATTTTGCGTTTTTCCCCCCATTAAAGCGATATAATCCCGAAAAATAACTTTAGTTTCTCGCGAGCTGTACTCTATGTATGCACGCAGTGCAACTCTCTCAGAGAGTGCGCGAGTAGCTTACTGGATAGTTTAAAACCGCTTGAATGTTTAAACTGATAAGAATTAAGAAGACTTGAAAATTATAAACTTTAGTTACGATGCACTGATGGCCTGATTGTGCAAGAGGCCATTCAGTCATGTCCCGACTCCTAAACGCGCGCGAGAGAAGACGCGCGTCGACAGCCCCGCTGAACACTCAAGCTGTTTGTGAAATTGCTAAATCGTCATCGGAGGCTGACAGGCTGCTCTCGCACTCACACAGGTGTTGTTGTTGTGCGTGCTAGGGAACGTAAATGCGCCATACGTCATCGCGTCGCTATATCATTGATATCGCGATATGACACTTTTTTTATCATGTAAAAATGTATACCGGTATTATCGTGTACGGTATGATATGGCACACCCCTATAGGGCTGCACAATTAATCGGATTTCTAATTTCGATTACGGATGCCACGATTACGTAATCGTTCAGAGCCGCGATTACAAAAGAAAATCCACTCTGCCTGTGTGTGTTTAGAGCATAATTATGTTATGAGAGGCGAATCACGACTACTTCAGAAAAACCCAGCACAATATGACATACCAGGCAGTGACGTAAGTATACGCTGAAATAAAAAGACTTTAAACTCAGAAAAACGGACTTTACTGTCCTGTCAGCCGTTATACTGTGCTCTCAGCGCGCACTCTTCAATTGCACGCGCAAATGCGACGGCGCGCGCTGTGTATCGCTTCACTGTATAAAGTGCAAAAGAAACTAAGAGCATGCAACGCCGTTACAATGTAAATTAGTAAGTCACGAAATAAAAGTAAAATACCAATAAATCACGTGTTAGCTGAGAAGGATTTGCTTGCAGGTATGATTTTCATTCTATTCACCAGGAGCTGTTTCATTAACAGTTCTTGTTAGTATTGTGTATTCACCATGGTAAGTGTCGTTTCCATAACCCCAAAATGCCACTTTATTTTCACTTTGTGTTATTTTTTATATTTTTAAATGACTGTGGTGGCTCATATCAACATTGTATTAATAAAAATTAGTTTTGGACTGCTATTTAATTGCTTTAGCATAGTCCTAATGTTTATCTATTAGTAGTCTTTACTATTTGTCATTCTTACAATTGATGTGTATGTTAAGTAAAGGGGGACAGTACTTGTGTGTGTGTGTGTGTGTATGTGTGTTAACAATTTTTGTGTAAACATGTATTATAATACGCCTATATATATTCAATGTAAATTGCGATAATCATAATTAATAATCGCAATTACAATTTCAAGGGAATAATCTGCAATTATGATTTTTGTGATAATCGTGCAGCTCTAATATCTAGTCTATTTATCTATATCTATGTATTTATCTATAATCTGCGCTATCTGAATACTCTCGTCTACTACTCGTATCTCTAGTAGTCATTCTCAATGCTCTCAAGGCAGGGCTTTGGTAAATTCTCTCCCCAAGGTGACGTAATAGAATGCATTGTGGGGGAAAGGAGAATCGTTGCAAACCGCTGTAAAATAGTAATTAAAACATTGCAGATGATACCAATTAGGCTACAGAGATTATTCTAATGCTGCAATGTGTAATTTATTTATAAACAAACGATATAATGCTCGGACACCCTCTGTCTCTTGTATACTTTTTATGCATTTATATTTTGTGCTGATTTGTTTAATGCTATCATACTAGTTCCTAGATCCTTATTGCTTTTTTGCCAGAAAATGTTTTTTTTAAATGTAATTATTATTATTAATGTAATTTAAAATAATCTGATGATTATTTATCAGATATTGTATTTTTAAGCTTCTAAGCAATCTAGTTTAAGACAGTTCCAGTTATACGCCACCACTCACACTGACTTTTTACAGTGGCGTCAAATATGTCTCATCCAGTCATATTTGTGATGTATTCATGTTTTTCTTGTTTGTGTTTCATAATGTGAAGCTGTTTGTGCACTGATATGTTTCTTGCCATTCATTTCTTACTAATAATCTGTTGGTTTGCATAGGCCTAATTAGAATTTCCATATTTTTAAGCAATTAGGCCACTAGATTATTAAACAGACATCACATTTCATAATATATAACACATTTTGGGGTTGAATTTCCTGCAAAAGTAACTGTATGGTGATATAAAATGACTCATACCATATGATTGCGGTCATGCCACCCACTGTCTTGTACGGTTTCAGAGTAGCTTCTCCTACACTGTGCAACAGGCTAATAATACGGCGTTAAGCGTTATCATCATGGCTCATGACACGCCGTACAAAACCTGTTGTCTCGTCAGCAGATTGTAGGCCATGTTTTGTGGGCGCAGGCCAACACATTCCTGACGCGGTCTGCCATCGGCCGGCATGAAAGGAATGCTGTCGAGATTCGAGTATGTAAATGCCTGTCTTTGTCTGATCTCTTCCTGTTGCACCCAAGAGCAGAGGCTGCTGGGAAAAAAAATGTGTGACATTCTGAAGAGACTTTGTATTGGGGTTGTTTCTGGGTTAGTGAGAATTAGTGTCACAGTGCCAAAAATTAGAGTACTATGTGGCAATACCTGTAAAACTTCAGCTCACTGTACACATTTTTTTTCCATTGTAACTATATTATTTGAATAGTTCTTTAACTAAAAATTAATTAATAAATTTGAGTAGTTTATTATTAATCGTGTTTACAAGACATTAAAAAGTCAAAAATGTAAAAAGGTCCTCTTTAAGTATCGACTTGGTACTGAAGTAATCACTAGTGAGAACTAGGGATGTCAAAATAGCTGAAGAGCTAAATTCTAATTTCTTTCTTAAATATTAGCAAAATTGTCTCCTATGCTCAAATTAGGTTAGGAGTGCATAAAACTGTGTAAGTGCATCAGTAACCTCAGAAAACACGCTTGCGTCATCATGTCTCGCGCACTTCTTGACACAACAAAAATTCGAATGCATGGTTTTTCACATTCGAATGTGCAGTTTGTTTTTTAATTTTTATCTGACAGCCCTTAGTGAGTTAGCCCATAGTTATTTAATTAAAAAAATATGAAATAAATGTGATAAATTATTAATGCTGTTCGATGGATGGATGGATGGATGGATGGATGGATGGATGGATGGATGGATAGATAGATAGATGGATAGTTTTTGTCCTCGAGAGGAAATTTGTTTCCACCGCAGATGCGTACATAACACATAACATGTTAAATTATCGGCATATCATAATACAATCAAAAACATAAAAAAAAAAGTAAACCAGTGAATGCATTATAAAGTCTAAAATGTAAATAGGTCCTCTTTAAGTATCGACTTGGTACTGAAGTAAACACTAGTGAGAACATTCTTGACAGTCCATCTTCCTGTCTGTTTTTTTAGTCTCCACGTGTACGGCTGTTTGTAAGAAGGCTCCTCCTCCTATTCCTCCACGCACCACCTCCAAACCCTACATCTCGGTTACGGTCCAGAGCAGCACCGAATCCGCCCAGGACACGTACCTGGACAGCCAGGACCAGCGCAGCGACATCAACAGCCAATCAGGACGCAGCAACTCCTCCGACAGCCTCGCCAGCTCTCGGACTGGAAGTTTGGCCAAGAGCGTCAAGCGGCCGCCCATCCCTGCCCCGCGGGAACCCGTACATCTGCCCAGCGCGAGAGTGACCACGCCTCCTCCCGCTATAGTCCCGCCCTCGCCCGCCCCGGACGCCAGAAACGAGCCTGTGAGTCTCACGCTGGCACCTGAAGACCTGCAAGCTCCGCCCAAGAGGAAACTCTCATCGATTGGTATTCAGGTGCGTGCATAAATATGTTTGAGATGTATGCATAAAGATGTGATGTATGCTATTGGATTGCAGTTTTGGTTTCCGGTCATGTGACGTCACTTCGGTAGTCGCTGCTCATTTGCAGTTAAGCTTGAAGTCTGCTCCGTTTTATTGCATTGTTTTTTTGATTTTGTAAGCACTTTGAGATTTGATGTCAAATGTATAGGGCATTATAAATAAAATTCATCATCATCATCATCATCATCTCCTGTAGTTGCTCATTTGGGCTCAAAGCAACTTCTGGTTGTCATCGTGAGCACAGTTTTAGATATTAAAAAAGCTGCTTTTGCTACTGTACATTTAAGACTTATAGATATTTAGGATTTTTCAATTTATTATTGTGATAAAAGAAATGCCCTTCTATACTGTGGAGGGCCATTTAAGATATTTGTAAAATATTTAAAGAAAATACATAATTAAATAGTGAATAAACATAAAAATGGGTTAATTATTAAATCACCAAACTAGTTGCAAACTAATTACTAAATCTGTTGCATTTAATTTTAATTTTATGCATCAAGAAAACACGTATCCAAAGTGACGTGATCCAAATCTATTTATTTAGTATTATTTTGCATTTTCTTTTTTATCATTTGGCCCTCTATGCTTTACCCTTTTATTTACAAAAATAAATATTAACCATATATAATGAAAATGGTAAATGATACATTTTATTGGTTATGCAAAATTTTATAGTATTTTACAATTCTAAACATTTCAATTGTTTTTTATTATAATATTAATATGCATTATTATATATAATATATAATGATATTTTGATATAATTAGAAATGCATAGTCATGTTTAGGAACAATTTTATGGGTATCATTTTTTTTTAATTTATAAAAATGTTTTATAAAGTCATACTGTCTGTTTTTTTTTTGTTATAACGTGTAAAATCATCTTATGATGTTATGTGTACAGTTCATACGGTCATTCATCAGAACAGGTACTTCGGTACCAAGTAGGTACTGAAAGTTTGAAAATGTGACGATACCAGCATTTCTGTAGTAGCCGCCACTAGCCTAACTTTCAAATAGATGAAAAAAACATGAACGCCCGGTTGTGGTGGAGCTGTCTGGCTCTGGACATCCGAGGCTTTGGGCGTTCCTGATTCACCATCGTCTGTCGCGTCTGGCCTCTGAAAAAAGCTTTTAAGGCTAGTCTGGCTGGGCCTGGCCATATTTGAATCGTCTCACTCAATCGTTCGTTGTTTAGGTCTATATTACAGACATTTTAGGCGTGCGCTTTATTTAAAATGCAGCATGCGATGTTGTTTCATAACTTCCAAACGGTAAAGCCTGTTCCTTTATAACATAGCAAAAGGTCGGTGTATTTTTGCTTTATAGATTTTAGGCTTATTCTCAAATTCAGATTGTGACAGGGGGGCGGGATTATTAGGCTTTTTTTCACGGCCAATGTCCGGTAATTACCAGACAACGGGAACCCTGGTCTGTGGATATTAAACTGCAAAAAAACTAGGCTAATAACCCTGCATGTTCTGCTTGTCTCTGTGTGAATGAATGACGCAGACGCATGGTTTCATTTACCACACAGACAGACACACACACGCACGCGCGCGCGTGGCGCTCACGCCGGTTTCAGTCTCTGCTAACTCACGATATGAGGACATGATGCACTTCCTCTCCAGAGCCGATCTGAGTCACTTAACGAGCATTTTACCGTTTCATTTGAGAAAAACTATCGGCATATTATCATACAGAAACTCAAAGGTCTTCACGGCAACCCGTCAAAATAATAGTTCGGTTTAACTTGAAGAAATTGACGGAAATAATTATATTAGCCTACTGTTGTACAGTAGATTTAGCTACGTCTTAATGTAATAAAAATACTACTAATAATAACATTGTGTGCATAGAAGTTTGCTTATTTTTTCACTTGATCTTTTTATAAGCAATGTTAACCTTTTTAAATGGCATGTAGCCTTCAACGCTTATATGTATTATTTACTTATGATTACCATCATAAATATAATATAATTTTAATCATAAATCATAGATTTTTTGGATCCTTTTTTTTTTTTGCCGCAGGTGGATTGTGTGCAGCCGGTTCTGAAAGAGGAATATACTCCCACGACCAGGTTCCAGTCCATCGGGGTTCAGGTTGAAGACGGCAGGCCGTGAGTTTCCTCTCTGACTCTCTGAAATGTTGGTCGTCCGTTTAGCGCTGTGGAATTTGATACGGCAGCACTTCTCTCTGAGAGTCTGTGAGTCAGCTTTCAAAGCCATGTATGGTGCAGGAAGCTCTCTCAAGTAATGATTCAGTGTAGACGGCAGAAAATAATGAGATTCGGCTCGCTTTGCGTTTCAGTCTATTTTCATATCTTTGCATCTCTCTCTCTTTAAGTATGCTGTCTCCCACACACCAGCTGTCTGTCTTTCTCCCGGCCTACGTTCTCTTTTCTGCTCCTCTGGTTAGTTTCTCGCTGCTTGTTTTCCTAAGACGGACAAATGAAATGAAGCATATCTAACATCTTGCTATTTTTTTCTACTTTATTAACATTTAATTGATATCCATAAATTGATTTAAAGTTTAGTTTGTTTGGTTTTTGTTAGAAACGATTATATTAGAGAAATAAATAATGTTGAAGAAAATGGCAGAATTTTGGAGGATTGTTAATTGGTTTTTGTTTTATTTTTCCTCCTTTCTCTCATCTGCTATTATTTATTTTTTATTAAACATGACATTGATTTTAATATATATATATATATATATATATATACATACACACATACAGGTGAAACTTGAAAAATTTGAATATCGTACAACAGTGCATGTATTTCAGTAATTCAAATTAAAAGGTGAAAATAATATATTTAGTATATATAACTATATACATATGCATGATTATACTTTTCACAGGGCCGACATTTCTGTATTTGAAATCCTTTTTTTTTTTATTGATTTCATGTAATATTCAAATGTTCTGAGATTTTGAATTTGGGGTTTTCATAAGCTTTAAGCCATAAGCATCAAAATTATAACTTTTGCACGATATTCAAATTTTTTGAGTTTCCCCTGTATATAAATGTGTGTGTATATAAATATATATATATATATATATTAGGGCTGTGCTCAGAATATCGATACGACAGTACATCATCATGAACTCCTGACGATGCACGTATCGATGCAGCAACTGCCACGCTAAACATCTTACCACGCTAAACATTCATCCGATTTTAAACTATTCAGTACTCGCGCGCTCTCTGAGAGATGGTTTTCTGTGCATGCATAGATTGAGTAAAGCCGCCTCACAAACAGCCTGTGAGTAACAAAAGTTCTTTTTTCACGGATTATATCGCTTTTACAGCCAAAAACAAGCAAAATGATGTCAAAAATGTCGGTGAGTATCAACACAGTCGGTTACGTCTTAAATAAGCATAAAATGCATGTGATGTGACCGTATAATGAAAACAGGAATCTTAAAGTGACAGCAGCCACATGTGTCTGTCAGTAATATTGTTGTCAAAACAACAAAAGATAGCTTTAATTATAAGGAATCTGGATTTATAGTCGATGTATTTAATTCAGCCAGGACTAAAATACTACCCAATGTTATTTAACATTTAATTACTTTATTAAGTTCTTAAAATTAAGACCTATTCAAAAACTTTTCTCTTTATTGGTAGGCTATCTTTATTCTATTGAATTTATTTGTTTAAAATGATTTCAACATAATGTAAAGAAATTACTGTGTTTGGTGCACATTCCAACACTTATTTAATTTAACTCTCATTGTTTTTTAATGACAAAAACTAAATAGTTTTTCCGTTATGACAACTGTTATAACACTGTTTATTCAATAAAGATATTACTGTCACTAAACTCTGCTCAAAATAATTTTAAATTCCAAATTGATCCATATCGTGATACGTATCGTATCGTGGCTTTAGTATCGTGATGCGTATCGTATCGTGACATTGTTGGTGATACACAGCCCTAATATATATATATATATATATATATATATATATATATATATATATATATATATATATATATATATATTAGTGCTGCACATTTAATCATATCGCAATTGCGATGTCAAGCCTATGCGATTATATGACACAAAATGCTGCGATTTTATTAAATAAATAAATGTATGTGTGGACATGACAACTCATTCTCTCTGAGACTGAGAGCTGTTTGCCCATTTTCTACACCGCTAATAAAAAGACCAGTCAGTTTCAGTTTAGGCAGTGGCGTGTGTGACGCGTATGGTCACCTCGTGAGTTACTCCTGTGTGCAGCGCGGAGAACAGGTGAAGATGACGCCAAGCACACAGACATTGAACTGGTGGCCAGAAAACATTCTACCTCTGATATATGGTGATATTTTGGCTGTAAGATAACCGACACTGAGCAGAGAGAGCAGGGCTGCCAACTCTCCCTCATTCAGCGTGAGACTCGCGCAATCGACACTTTCCACGCGCTCTCACGCCACACATCCATTTCCTCACGCAGAGAAAAATCGCGAAGCAAAGAGGACACTGACACTGACAGACCCAACAGAGCAGGATACTTTTGATCTGAAACTAATTCTCCGCTCTCAGATTCTGTAAATTTTTTCTGTCAATTGAACGAAATTCAGACAATAGCGTTTTGGCTCTTGTAAATGTGACGTGACTGTCAGATCATGGTCGTGATCCGAACATCTCTTAGCCTACTCTTTAGTTAATAGTAAATAAACATGAATGAACAAAAGGTGTGTTGATAGATACAGTACAACCGAAATGTTTATGCCTCATAAATATCGATCAATCAGTGTTTTTTTTTTTCAACATCGGAAAGATGTCAATAAAACCGCTGGAGAACAATGTCACATAATGTTACATTTTCCTCAAGAAAGCCATTTAATAGCATGTTAGTTGGCTTAACAAATTATATAGAGAGAGGAGTAGTTTACTAAATATGTGCACTATATTAAATATTTATTATATTTTTACTTATCATTAAAATGTTGTAAAGTTGTTATTATAGCCTAGTAAAAACCACATTACATTTAATTTGAGTTGTTATTTTTGACCTTTAATAATAATACCAGCTGACGGGGCTTTCTGTATATTTACAGCATTAGGAAAGATTTTTTTTTCTTGAGAAATATGAACATGCATCTACTGTTAGCTACCTAATATTTATCCAAATGAATCGATTGATTCAAGATCGGAATCAAATCACAAGATTTGAATTGAAATCGTAAAATTTGTGTCAAGCAATAATAAAAAACAGTAGCCAACAAGACATTGTACCATGTTGTAATATGTTGTGTCACTACACAAAATTCAGTTTAGTTACCAAATGTTTTGACAATCACAATACACTTATACCAAAATTGATCCACAGACTGAGTTTACAAAAGCATGTTACATCCTGCTTAAATGTCCCTGCTTGTCTGGACCGAATGTTCAAAAAATTTTATTTTCATGAGCTTACAAATGTTCTTATTTATTGTTCTATTTATTTTATAATATTTTACTATTGAGACAATAACAAGCTTGCAGTAATGCAAAGATGTCATTCATTTTGTAAAAAATATTATTTTAATTTGAAAACACTGCGTTTAGTTGTTGTTGCTAGTTTGAGTTGAGAAATACACATTTCAGCATTATCACTAATCTGTGTGTGCATTTTCCTTGAAGCAAGCAAGTTGACTCATGAAACCATTTGTTTATTATGTCGCAATATTGACCTCAATAATCGCAATATTACATTTTCCCCAAATCGTGCAGCCCTAAAATATATACAATTATATAACTAAAATGTACTCATTAAAGTGTATATATATATATATTATGATTATTTTTATTTTTTGCCCAAGTACTTTCAAACAATCTCCCAGGATATCGATTTTTATATAATGGATTCATAATGGAAATGAATGTACGTGTCCAGTAGAGTACCGTGTGGACCTCGTGTTGAACTGCTGTCAGTTTTGGTCAGGGTCTCTTCTCTCTCTGTGTGTGTCTAGACTCAGTCGCTTCACGAGCATGGCGTCGAGACAGGAGACGACAGAGACCGAATCCCAGGAGCAGAACGACGGAAAACCCTCGGAGAATAAGACGGCCAGCCGGTCTCTGGACGGGATGCAGGAGAAGCTGGACCCGGCGCTCGACCCGTCCACCCTTCCCCCCCCGGACCCCTCTCTGCAGGCCGGGACGGGGAGCGTGAACGGGTCCGCGGAGCAGCCCGGGGGGTTGGCGGGCCTGAGGGACGGGCGCTGCTTCCAGAAGCTTCTCCAGGCCGAGACGGACCGCATGGAGGCCTGGTGTCGACAGATGGACCTCGAGACCAAAGACAAACAGCTGTCAGAGGAGGGTGAGATACTCACTCGACAAATAACTGACAAGGAGTTTCATTAAAGGGATTGTTCACCCAAAAATGAAAATTATCCCTTGACTCACTCTGAAGCCATCCTAGGTGTAAATGACATTCTTCTTTCAGACGAATACAATCGGAGTTATGAAAAATGTCCAAGCTCTTCCGAGCTTTGTAATGGGAGTGAATGGGTTTTTGTTTTTGGAAGTCCATCAAAGTGCATCTATCCATGATAAAAGTGTTTGAAACGGCTCCCGGGGTTAATAAAGGCCTTCTGAAGTGAAGCGATGCGTTCGTGTAAGAAAAATATCCATATTTAAAACTTTATCGACTAAAATAAATGGCTTCCGGCAGATGGAAAATCATGGACTAATTTTCATTTTTGGGTGAACTATCCCTTTAATCAAGAAGTTTCTGATGGATAAAACCAAATTAAGTTAATTCACTTCACTTGGATTATTAAGGGCCGAGCACCAATGGTGTTTCAGGACCTTATTGGAATTGCTCTGTTTATTCAAATATGTAATTCATTTGAGGTTAATTTTTCTTTTAGTCAAAAATCGAATTACTCAACTAATTAATAATAAAAATAACTGACTATTAATTTAATTAATACGTGCATACATGCATACATGCATACATGCATACATACATACATACATACATACATACAGAAGAAAATTATACACCCAACAATTTTGTTTTTGCCCCCCATTTTTCATGAGCTGAACTCAAAGATCTAAGACTTTTTCTATGTACACGAAAGGCATGTTTATCTCAAATCTTGTTCACAAATCTGTCTAAATCTTTGTTAGTGAGCACTTCTCCTTTGTCGAGATAATCCATCCACCTCACGGGTGTGGCATATCAAGGTGCCGATTAGACGGCATGATTATTGCACAGGTGTGCCTTAGGCTGGCCAAAATAAGGCTCTGTGCTTTTAAGAAGAATGTCACCCTGACGTTACCAATGTGAATAATTACCTTAACCTTTTTTACCATATTTAACTAAACCTGATTTTAGACTTACTTACTAAATCTTAATTCAGACTTTTATAGAGCATTTTCAGTGCCATTACTACTGATATAAATGTGCAGGAATCTGCTGGTAATTGCAGCAGGTTTATCTTGATGTTCTGGCCCTCGGATCTCAGAAGCTTCCCTTTACAGACGCGCATCAAATGCCCTGCGGATCCATGAATAAAGGATGATATCACTCTCTCTCTAAACGTGCAGCCTCGTTATGAGCTTTAATCAGAAACGGCTCTCTGTTGCCTGCTAATTTTGGCTCCTCGAGCCTGTGATTAAAGTCATTAGGTTTGAACCTGGCATGAATACAGAGAGAGAGAGAGGAAAATCAATGGCAGCTTCTTTGACATGATGATGCAGAAATGATTATGTGTTTCTCACTCCTCCACAGCAAGCAGATGCAAACGTAACGAATCAATGTTTCTGCTGTCTGTGTGGTTTGATTGACGGCACACTGTCATCATAGAGATAGTAGGGCTTAGTATTGACACAAATTTCACGTTTCAGTTCGATTTTGATTCTCAAGCTTGCAGTTCGATTCGATATAGATTATTTTGGATATATATCAAGTACAGAACATGGCAAATGTTCTGGAGGAAAAAGATCTCTCAACTAATGCTGTAAAATTAACTGATTTGTATAAATTAATACAGTTATGATACTAACTTTATAATGGCATAATTATGTTTCTATTCCAATTCATTTTTTGAAATAAAAACATTAGGGATGCACTATATATCGCCACCATATAGTTATCGGCCGATATATGGGAAAAAAAATGTTTGTTATTGACCCGATAAGAAAATTTGGACGATATATTAAAGCAGATAATGTATTATTTCCTTCAGATACGCACTGTTCGCCATGATGGTTTTGAATTACTTGAAATGTGATTTGAATCGCTTTAAAAAGGGGAAAATACAGTAAAGTGCAACATGTGCAACACAAGTCTGTCATATCTGCGACATAAAATTATAAAAACATCGTAATTGTGTGATTGGGACATGGATTTTAATGGTGAGACATTTGTTTATGTAATCAAGCCCTCAAGAAATATATACAAATTTAGATTTACCGCCCAACAATATCGGTTTTCGGCTTTTAAAATATAAAGAATTGTCTGTATCGGACAAAATTTTCACCTCGGTTCATCCCTAAAAACATTTATATAGGGGCTTTCATAAAAACTTTAGTTCATTAAAAATTGGAAATTAAATATTGAAGAACAACTAAAATAAATAAAATGAATAGTACATATGTGCATATATTTGTCAAAATGCTCTCTAGATTTAATTTATCTCACTAATGAGTTTATGGTCATTGAATGGCTTTTTTGATGTTAGGGTTAGGGTAACATTACATAAATACTATGTTGTGACACTGTTTACAAGCTGTTTTATTGACGTCTTTCCGTGGTTAAAACACTGATTTAGTGATTTCATGAGATATGATACAGATATCAATAAGTGTTACTGCATCTTTCAACACAACTTCTGATGTTCATTAATGTTTATTTGATGCTGTAACTAGTAGTAAAGCTGAAGAGATGATGGGTTCATGTGCTGCTTGATCTGAGGCACTACAGTGACCTGTCACGCCGCATTAAAGAGCAACAAAATGGACAGAATTTGAAATCTGAGACTGTTTCATATCAAAAGTAACAAAGCACAAAGCTTATTGCGATTAATCCGGTGTCGGTACATAGGAATGAGAATCGATTAAAATGTATAAATGGATATTTTTTTGCCCAGCTCTAATAGATAGCAGGCTTACGAAGAGCGTGTGTGTGTGTGTGTGTGTGTGTTCCTGTAGTGTTGGGAGAGGTCCGCAGTGCCGTCGGATGCGCTCAGCTCTTGATGTCTCAGAAGTTCAAGCAGTTCCGGGGCCTTTGTGAGCAGAACCTGGTGAGTATCCCGAGAGCCGATCACTTACAGGGCGGTCCTGAGGTCATGTCTCACATCTCACCCTACATATAAATGTTTTTTTTTTTTTTTTTTTTTTTAGGGAAAAAGTATACATAATTGTTGTGAAAATTTCACAATGCAAATTTTAATGTTTATACAAAAATATAGAATAATAAAAATAACTGTTTATATTAGGGCTGAGCGATTTTATAGATTCTGCGATATAAATCGTTATTTTTTTTCCCAAGAAAGTATCGATTTTGAGGCCGCGAGTATCGATACATAAGTCCCATTCAAATTCCCCGTGTTAACCCCCGTTCGCCTTGCATGAAGAGTGATTTGGTCAGCCAGCCGCTAGTGGCCAGCTGCGAGCGTGCATCGATATTGACGAAAATCCAGCTGTATTCAAACAATAACTTGGCTCTCCTTGTTGGCTAGGCTAATTGCATGCTGGCTAGTAGCTTTTTTAAAAGCTGGGCCTCCGAAATTGACAGGGCTGTGTTGGACAGATTTGTGCAGTGGTGTTCCGTGAGTGAGAAAGTGCGCGAGGTACAGGTGAGTGAGTGAGAGAGAGAGAGAGAGAGAGAGAGAGAGAGAGAGAGCTGCGCGAATGTGCTACGGTGCCCTGCAATCAAATACTATTTTAAATAGGCTTAGTAAAAAAAAAAAACGTTTTCGGTGGTGGTGAACGCGATGGAGCCCCGCTATCCTATTCCAACCCGCGAACACCTCATCAAGGTTTGCATTCCCAGGCTGTACACTCAGACAAGGGCACACGTCAAAACCTCCCTGGCCAGCGCGGAGAGAGTTTCCCTGACGTGCGACGGCTGGACCTCGCGCACAACTGAAGCATATGTCACATGTTCAGTGTCAAGCTAAAAAAGCTGTCAAAGAAAATTCAGTGCAAAGAAACTGTTTAGAACAGGCCACTTGCTGCACTTTTTAACTCTTCATTGTTAATTGCAATACTGCACTTTATTTACTTTTCAAAGGCTTGTAAGCTACAGTTTGCACTGTTGTGTTTCAATAAATAGAACTCATTTTCTCAACACATATTTGATTCATTTTGTCCAGCATTTGCAAGCTGTACTCTCTGTCCAGTCAGAGACATATATTGTGTAATTGATGTTTTCAGTTTTCGGTTTTCAGTGCAATTAATTCAATCCAAGTAAATGGAAGACTCACAAGATGTCACCAAAATCACTCTGTCCCCTTTAAATCTTTCATAAAATGATGTAAGTGTATCGAATTATATCGAATCGTATCGTTGGCTGAATATCGTGAAATATATCGTATCGTCAGCCAAATATCGTGTATCGTATCGTGAGATTAGTGTATCGCTACAGCCCTAGTGTGTGTGTATATATATATATATATATATATATAAATATAAATATATATATATATACACATAAAAGGGTTTTAGAAAGGTTGTTCTTTACATTGAATTGAGTGTGCAAACATTTATATCTGACAACTTTCATTTCTATTTAAAAAAGAGAAAAGAAAATATTGAAGAGGGAAGGGATTAATGTGAAGATGTGAAATGTACAGACTGAGAACGTTGTCCTATTAGATAAGTATATGTGGACAAAGTTTTCCTTTTGGGGACATTTGCAGTTAAATAAAAGGTGAAAAATCGCAATGTGAATCAAAATTTGTGTTACTGAAAAACATAGCACATCACAAAATGTTTAAAATCTCAATTTCTTATTGTGGCTTTTTTCTGCTGATGTAACTGAGGCCGCAGGATGAGAAGAAATACCATTAAATAATATCTTGCATGATTCTATTACTTCCAATCTGTTGGTTAAAATCTAGTCCCGCCATTCTCCTTTCCTGCTTAATACTTTCTTTGACTTGGAAATACAGCAGGAGTGCTGATCATCAACCCAGAACTGGTCATGTGACTCACAGATATGATATCATGCTGTAGAAGCGCCCTCTGCTGGCACTCTGTCCTCATCACCTCAGTTCAGTTCCTTCATCTAACATCCATTGAAGATTTCATAAGGTCATATCAGTGCTGTAGTGTGTGTACCGTTACACACAGGGTTTGAAATTAACTTTTTCCCTCACCGGCCAATTTAGCTATTTACCGGCCATTCAGAACTTCTACTAGCCCCCCTGCAGATTAACTACATCACGTTTATAAATAAATAAGTGTGTGTGTGTGTGTGTGTGTGTGTGTGTGTGTGTGTGTGTGTGTGTGTGTGTGTGTGTGTGTGTGTGTAGATCTCCAAGCGCTGTGTAATAACAGTGTTGCGCGATTCAGATCGGCCCACGAGTAAAGCAGCTCAAACTAATAGCGCCGTTTTGGTTGATGTTTCTCGTATGTAACAGAAGTTGCAGCTCTTATCAATTGGACAACGTGGTGGTCACACTAGTGCACTACTCTGGAGCCCTACTTGCATAAAGTGTGGCTCTTATCCAGGTCCTTTTTCCCTTCAGCTTAATAAAGTGGCTGAATTGCGTTCCGTTAACATTACGTAATCAACATTTAGAAAATCAATTTTTGACATTTGTGGTTTGAATCAGAATCGTCCGCATCGTGATGCATCTAAGAAAACATTTTTTTCCCTCACCTTTTTTTTTCTAGCGTAACCCACCAAGGTTTTTTTTACCCGCATTTGGCCAGTTAGCTAGCCTGGGAAGACCCAGACAAACTTCCGGCAAATTTAGATTTCCTCTGCAAGTTAGCCTGGCGAAGAGCCCATTCAAGCTCATTAACAATCTTTCCAAATCGAGGCTCCAATCATAAGCGTTGAGGCTCCAATCACAAGCGTTGAGGCGGGCTTTACAAGAAGACGATCGATCTGATTGGTCTATCCAATTGCTTACAGAGGCATTTGAGCGACGTCCGTTGGTGACGCCCCTTTGGAAATGAGCTGTCGATGAACCTTCCCCAGACCCTGACTCAGTTACGACTGAGAAGGGTCTGGTTTTAACCAGGCTACCGGTTAGCAGGTGTTAATTTCAAACCCTGATTACACAGTAGTAAATCACCATTGTGCAGGTTTCTCTGTTGATTTGTCTTGTATTGTTGTGGCAAACAGAAACATTGTAAGCTGTTTCAGAAATAAAATCATAATGAAAATGTGTCATTTTGACACCAAAACCAATTTGATGGACCTGAAGTGGATAGATGTTCTCTTCCAGTTTCTTGTTTGTTTCTATTAGTTGTAAGTGTTTAAAAGTGCACTCAAGCTATGAAATGAGTGTGTGATGTGTCTGTTTCCGTCAGGATGTGAACGCTCAGCCACGACCCACTGCGCAGGATCTGGCCGGTTTCTGGGATCTACTCCAGCTGTCCATCGAGGACATTAGCATGAAGTTCGACGAGCTCCACCTCCTCAGGTCCAACGACTGGAAGATGTCTGAGACCCAGGACAAAAAGGTCCAACTCATGTACCTTTCCAACATCCTAACGCTTCCTTTTGCTTGTTTAACCAATGTGAAGGTAGAATGAAGTTCTGGTTTCTGGTTATACTTCAGTGTTTAGATCTAGAACCGTTCCCTTGTTGGAGCTGCCCATCGTCGTAATGAGGTCATGTGACGAAAATGTAGTGCGTCAGATGCTACTTAAAAAAAATAGTAGGCATAATTAGTAATATCTAGTGCAAATGGAGTAAGTGTAATAATGTATTTATTCATTTAATAATTGCATATTAATTTAATATTTATTTGATATTTGATTTTATTATTATTTTATACATGCATTTAATATACTGCACATAATTAATTTATTCCATTGTTTTTTCTATGTGTATTTTATAAATCACTTTTCTATTCTATAGTTATTTTTAAATCATTTAAAATGTAATGTATATTTTATAAATGTATTTTATATTTGCTTTAAATGTAATTTTTATTTTAACGTTATAAGCTAGCATTGTGTATTTTAATAGTTAAAATTAATGTTAATTATTATATATATATATATATTATTTTTTTTTTTTAAATTAATGACTTCATTATCATTAATTATTTGTTTTACATTTCATTTATATTGTTTTATTTAAATTAATGTCCATACATTATTTGCTTTATATTTCATTTATATTGTTTGATTTTATAAATGAAGTATTTAGTATTTATTTATATATGTATTTATATTTTTTAAATAAATGTAATATTTAAAATAGTGTAGTGTATTTTAATAGTGCTAATTAATATTAATGATTTAATACTTATTTTATTATTTTTATAATGTATTAATAAATAGTTAAAAATAAGGATTACATGTTATTGCGAAAATCAGGTCATATATATATATATATATATATATATATAATGTTTTTCTGGTAACTGAGGTTGCAGGATAATATTTAATATTAATGATTTATTATTAATTTTTATTTTATAATTAATTAATAATTATTGTAATGGTTAAAAATTGTAATACTTGAAAATCATTAAAAAAATTATAATCCTATTTTATTTGTTGAATGATTGTCCTCAGGAGGAGAAGAAGCCTGCTCCAGCCCACACACCAAAGAAGACTGTAAAGATAAAGTCCAGCGGCGGGAAGGAGAAGAGCCTGGATTCTGTGGCAGATAAACAGCGTCAGGAGGCCAGAAAGCGTTTAATGGCTGCCAAACGTGCCGTTTCCGAGCGGCAGAACTCCGCCACCGAGAGCGCCGAAAGCATCGAGATCTACGTCCCCGAGGCTCAGACGCGACTCTAATAAATCACAAAACCATAAACTCCTCCCAAACCTAGAGACGCTTTCTGGCGCTTATGGGCACGCTCACACTTACGGAGCCGGAGCGCACCACGCCTGGATCTAAAGGTGAACGGCCGGAAACAACGAGCAAAAAAATACAATAAAAAGAGCGAAAAATTGAATTTGAACGCTTCCGCGTCGCCGCTGCCACTGAAGAACCTCCTGTTGACCGTTTGTTTATATGGTTTCCCCTTGTTATAATTATAAATGTTATAAAAGTTAACTATCTCATGGAATATATCAAGACTTTGTCTGTAAATTGTGCTAATATCTCTGATGATGAAAAGACCGCGTCAGATCTCAGACCCTTTACTCGCGTCACATGACCCGCTTCACCCGTCACATGACCCACGGACCGCATGCACTCAGGATCCTGCACGTGTGCACTTGTCTTTCATCAGCGCAGTCTTCCCGTTCTCACAAACACCTTTCTTTTCCTTTTTTTCCGGCTGTGTGGAGCGCCGTCACCGGGAGCACGAACACGTGACTTTATCACTCGAAGCGTTTGAATGGCGTTGCGTATGTGAATGTTCAATGCCTCTGGATTTCTGCGGTAGATGTTTTGATGGTACAAAAGATACTTGAAGTCTGAAGTGAATCACCGTAGGAAGTCGTAGAATAGCACAGGAAGCAGATTTTAGCACTGTTTGTTTCACGTCACTTTACACTCCAGTAAAATGTAATGCAGAAACGCATTTCAGCTTGATTTATTTTCCACGTCAAACAATCCATTTTTATTTAATAGGGTCCAAATATGACCACTCGACTTTGTTTTTATGATGAATGTTTTAAAACTTCAACAATGACAATGTCCAGATTTTGACTTGGACCAACAGCCTGTTTGTTTTGTAATATTATTATTATTATTATTATTATTTTAATTTGAAAGGTTTCAGTTGTTTTTTTCTGTTGTCCATTCATTCCATGTGTTTTTCAGCACGGTTTCCTGATGCAATGGCTTCAGTGATGACCGTACAACCGTGTCTTTGTGTGACCAATTAGAGCCCATCATTTGTGATCAAATGTTTTTTTTAATTATTATTATTTTCTTTGACAGATATTAAAAACTTCCATTACCCAAAACTCAGCTGATTTTAGTTTGGAATAGTTGTTTCAGTGTCAGATTTCCACACATTGAGCCCAAAAGTGTCACAGTGTTTACTCTTTTCAGTGTTGATCAACAAATGGTTTACTGAGCATATTAAACCGGGTTCAAATATGTTTAAAGGATTAGTTCACTTTTTAAAAAACTTTTGGTGATAATTTACTCACCCCCATGTCATCCAAGATGTCCATGTCTTTCTTTCTTCAGTCGAAAAGAAATTAAGGTTTTTGATGAAAACATTCCAGGAATTTTCTCCATATAATGGACTTCAATGGGACCCAAACGGTTCAAGGTCCAAATGACCGTTTCAGTGCAGCTTCAAAGGGCTTTAAACGATACGAGACGATGAATAAGGGTCTTATCTTGCGAAACGATCTGTCATTTCAAAAATAAATAAAAAAGTTTAAGTTTTATAAGCACAAATGCTCGCCTTGCTCTGTTCTGTGATGCGCGTTCGTGACGGCACGTAATACGCAATTACGTTGAAAAGGTCACGCTTCAGTGTTTACAAATGTGAGGAAGGAGGACAATATACACATTCAAATGTCTTTGTGTCAGTTTACCGTTTAAAATGCCCATTTAGTGTGTGTATCCTGGGTGTTTTAATATTAAAAAGGCTAAAAGTATACATTTGTAAACACTGACTCGTTATGCAAGCGTGACCTTTTCAACGTAATTGCGTATTACGTGCCGTCACGAACTCGCATCACAGAACAGAGCAAGGCGAGCATTTGTGCTTATAAAACTTAAACTCTTTTATTTATTTTTGAAATGACAGATCGTTTCGCAAGATAAGCACAAATGCTCGCCTTGCTCTGTTCTGTGATGCGAGTTCGTGACGGCACGTAATACGCAATTACGTTGAAAAGGTCACGCTTGCATAACGAGTCAGTGTTTACAAATGTATACTTTTAGCCTTTTTAATATTAAAACACCCAGGATACACACACTAAATGGGCATTTTAAACGGTAAACTGACACAAAGACATTTGAATGTGTATATTGTCCTCCTTCCTCACATTTGTAAACACTGAAGCGTGACCTTTTCAACGTAATTGCGTATTACGTGCCGTCACGAACGCGCATCACAGAACAGAGCAAGGCGAGCATTTGTGCTTATAAAACTTAAACTTTTTTATTTATTTTTGAAATGACAGATCGTTTCGCAAGATAAGACCCTTATTCACCGTCTGGTATCGTTTAAAGCCCTTTGAAGCTGCACTGAAACGGTCATTTGGACCTTGAACCGTTTGGGTCCCATTGAAGTCCATTATATGGAGAAAATTCCTGGAATGTTTTCATCAAAAACATTAATTTCTTTTTGACTGAAAAAAGAAAGACATGGACATCTTGGATGACATGGGGGTGATTAAATTATCAGCAAAAGTTTTTTAAAAAGTGAATTAATGCTTTAACACACTTCACCTTTCAGATCTCTGGAGAATCACTGTCGGTTTGTTCGTTCATGTGCCGAATTACATATAATCATAATATACAGTCTCTGTTTGGATTTAAATAGGCAAATGCTTAAGAATCTATGATTGGATCATTATTGCAGTGATTATTATGTTTCTAGCATGTTATATGTTTGGCAACAGTTCTTCTAACCCTAATGGAGTGAAACATCCATGTAGGAAGACACATCATGACAACATCCAGTCCAAAGCTTACATTTATTGAAAGTGTTTGGGATGTGCTGGAGGAGACTTTACAGAGTGCTTGACTCTTGCATTGACAATACAAGATCTTGACCAAAAAATGTATTGAAATAAATGTTGTGATGTCACCCTGGAATATGGTCATGATGTGTTTTCCTACATGGAGTGTGTAGCTTTTCATGTCTTAAACAACCATCACTCCATTAGGGTTAGAAGAACTGTTGCCAAACGTATAACATGCTAGAAGCATAATAATGTAGTGAATTAGCTCTATGAAATATTAATAACCAATCATAACTTGTTATAATTGATTATGAATATCTGGGTCAGTTAATCAGATAAACTTGATGTAGCTACATTAACATTACAACCAATTACTCAGTTCATTCTGTGAACCCTCAATATTGGTTATTAATTAATTAATAGAAATGTACATTTCCGGGGAATGGGAAATGTCTTTCTTATTAAGTACTACTAAAAGCAAATAGTCAAGATCGATATGATTATTGACTTCCAGATATGAGCTTGAGGCACGGACAACTTTACGTGTGACATGAACAAGACTTTATTAACTAGACTAAACATGTAAAGTACTCTAACATACACATACATACATGTATACAGTTTACCAAGGGAAAGAGAGCTGAAGAAGAATACAGGAAAGCATGAAGTTATAGCATTGTTTGAAGTTCAGCAGATCAACAGCCTTCAGCAAACCATCAGTTTAGTTCGAACACGTCCTTTAAGAGGTGTAAGGATACTTAATGTATCAAATAATGAGACTAAGTTTGATACTTGCATGTCTCGCCCATTTGAATGAAACTGTCCTGATGCAATTTGTTGAGGCTCCAGTTGATCTTTGCTGATGTTGTTTTGATGAGAGAGAACCGGTTGAAGTCAGAGGATCTTTGGTGAATGGAAAGACAAGGCCGCAGCCTGGCGCAAGCAAGGGGTCCTTATAAAACTTCTAGTTTAGCATCATCTTCACATCAGGACTTCTCAGGAAGGACCAAGAGAAAGAGAGAGCTAAGAGAAGCTCAGAGCGCGAAGAGCAAAAAAAAGGCAAGCGATTCAAAAAGCCAAGAGAGTGCAGAGAGAGAGCTGATCTTGTGTTCAGTGAATTTAAAGGGTGAAGATGTCATACCCTTTGGAGGTGTGTGAGCCAATAAGAAGTTGTCCCTTTGGAGGGAGATTTTACGACCCTTTGTTTTCTAGCAAGGCGTTTGAATCTGTAATTTCATTGGGTGTTCAAGAAAAAGAATCTTCAAGATTCTTATAATACCCATGCGGCACACAGTTAGCAAAATGTGATGTAAATTAACAAATGGGGAACAAAGATTGGAGTTTATAGAGATCAAACATGCCACACATATGATTTTATGCAAAGTTTGAAACATTAACCCATTAGAGTTTACAAGAAAACATAGGCCAAAACAACATAAGAAGGAACATCATGAGATGTGAAAATTAGATGCATGTTTATACATTTCTCAAGTGGTTATAGAATATATATAGGATATAGACAGGGTTTATTTCTCCTTCTCAGAGGAATTAAGTGAGTGTCACAGATCTTTGTTGGGAGAGTGAGTTTGCCGGACTATTCATTAAATATAATGAATAATTTGTGTGTTTGATTGGTCGAGACGCTACAATAATCACTGCAATAATGATCCAATCATAGACTCTTAAGCATTTGCTCATTTAAATCCAAACAGACCGGCAGTGTATGAGGCCTTTATTTCACAAGCAAACCATTTTCTGAAGCTGGAGGAAAATTGTGTTTGAATGGTGAGTGAGTGTTTATGAAGGAGATTAGATGGCACTATTATTAATAATTCATACATTTTTTAGAGTTTGTATTCCATTATAAGAACTAAAAGCATAGTTCACCCAAAAATGAAAATTCGACTTGTTATAAAGCTCTGACCGAGAAGATGCCAGTGTTTCAGAAGCTTGATTCTCATGGTTTGTGTGTGTGTGGTGTGTGTGTGAAGTTAAGACTTGCTTCATTTTGAACTCAACATGTAGAAGAACGTGAGTCATGTTCGTTAAATCTTTCCTTTGTTCACATGATGACTGAGGCATGAAAATGATTCAGTTTTCTTAAGATCTGGATTTGATCAGCCCCTCCTGTCCTCTCGTTATAGGCCATTATAATTATATAGTATATATCTTTTTTGTGTGTGTGTGGAAACTGTACCATTCAAAGGTTTGGGGTAAATATGGTTTTTAAAAAGACTAAAAGTGAGATTAAAAACATTTATAATGTTACAAAATAATTCTATTTACAAATAAATACTGTTCTTTTGAATTTTATATTCATCAAAGAACCCTTAAAAAGTATAATTGCAAAATATATATATTACGGTTTTATTAAGCAGAAAAACTGGAAACATTGATAATATTAAGAAATGTTTCTTGAGCATAAATTATCATATTAGAATGATTTCTGAAGGATCATGTGACACTGAAGACTGGAGAAATGATGCTGAAAAGTCAGCTTTGATCACTGGAATAAATTACATTAACATAGAAAACATCTATTTTTAATAATAATTTACCGTTTTCCCTGTAATTGTTTATCACATAATGCAGTCTTGGCGAGCAAAAGAGACTTCTTTCAAAAACGGCATGCGGGTGAGTAGACTAAAAGATGACTGTTTTATGGGAATGTTTACATGCACTGATATTCCTCAAATCCGAATAAATCCAATGCAATTTTAGATTCTGAAAGTTGTTTACATAAACTTTGCAGTCCGTTTCCAGCATTCTTTGCATCTGTTCCGAACTAAATTTCAGAGGACACAAATATTAAATTGTATCCAATGCGACTGCGATTATCATCCCTGTTATAGGCTATTTAACTCATATTTCATACTTATTACTCCGATTTTGACGTTTAGAATTGGCTTTCTGATTACGTGAGTCCTGACAAGTTTATTCTTATCCAGCGTTCTCACAATGTCGTGTTCTTTGTCATCTGAGCTGTCTTTCACACCAAGAACGATATCTATAAGTGAACGATATAGTTAAAAAAAATCGTTCTAAATATAAACGAGTAGGCTAACAGAGTCCACAACACAACTGTAACGACAACGGCACAGATAAATGATATGGTTTGAATCACTTTCAGAACGATTTTTCCCCGCTACCGAACGATAAAACATTCACAGCCAATCAGAATCCATCCTGCTTGAAAGAGCTCGAGCATTTTTAGTGACAGACGTAGAAATCGAAGTAAGAAATGATGTGATGAGATGAAGTTTGTTTGGAGTTCGTTTTGGGAGATCAGTAATAAACAACGAAATTGTGCAATAGTGGACACAATATAGGTATCGTTCTTTGTGTGAACAAACTTTAGGTTTAATGATCTACAACAAAACAGCAAGCGTTGGTGCCGGTTTTTGCTACAATAGTAATTTCTAGTTAGAAATAACATCAAAAGTGGAAAAAAGTTGATCAAAAACGTACATTTAGGCCTACCACAAGTTTCACTTTCAGACGCCACATATTTTTTAGCTCTGCACTGTTGTATAAAAACAGTAGGCTTAACGTTTGCAATAGTGCTGATATTCGTGAAAACGGCATCCTCAGTTATAAACGTTTAAATATAGGCTATTATAAAACTTAAAAACAAGAACTCATACAAGGACTTTTTTATATATATAACTTGAATTTGGGCAGTATTTTATAATTATTTTGGTGGCATTTTTGCCTCAAGCCACGATAATTTCCGACCGGGTGTGTGTGAGGTGTGATGCTCTTTTTCAAGGCCGTTTCAAGTCAAACAGGTGTAACATAGCAAATATTAATAAATATTATTATGTTTAAACATTAGCAATATTGGTTAAACTTATTTGTTAAGAGTAGTTGAATCATTCACATTCAGGCAAATTGACTTTTTTATTATCTGACCACAGTTGTTTTTCTAAGCATGACATTTTATGATGGATAGGAATGATTGTCTTAATGAACTTCTGGACCAATCACAGCTCAGAATGCTCGGATTCATCAAACCTTTTACACAATTGACTCGAGCAATAAAGTAGCATCTTATGTTACTGTTTGTTATAGATGAAAAGTGTTCAATCGTCCAGTCGTGTGAACGGTGACTTTACATTTTCAGCCTGTTTGTTCTTGTTCATCATGTTCAACTTCTCAAGTTTCCTGACCTGCTTTTCCAACAGATACTGAAACTCAGCACACATTTCTGAACTCTGCATGTCAGCAATATCAGAGTCTTCAAACCTTTGTGTTCTGGTGGAAGGATTGATTATTTGCTTTGGATTGAATATCAATGAACTCAAATGCATTGAATCTTAATAGGGCTAAACTGGACTGAACACACTTATGGACTTTCAGTGGACATCTCGCCTGCCTTTGTGTATTTTATTTATTATTTTTTTCTTTTTCTTTTTTTTTTATATGTGATGCCTCAGATTTTATTGAAAGGATATTGTTGAACTATATATATATATATATATATATATATATATATATACATACACACACACACACACACACACGTGTGTGTATGTGCCTGTCAGATGCTAATGGACTAAAATCAAATGTACTTGTTTTTATGCCAACTTTGGAGAGTAGAGGGCCGACACTGACGCTTTCATGCACAACATCTTGTATTTGTTCAATCCATCAGGTTGTTTCTTGCACTTTTTTTTGTGTGTGTATAGTGAAAAACCAGGGTTAAATGAACTCTTTTAGTGGTAAATGGCACTTTCCATTAATAGGCGGAAAATTTGTGTTTAATTGTCACTTAGTTTCAAAATACAAATATGCTGTATTCAATATAGATAAAAATATAAATTTGAGTTAATTTATTTTTATTTAACTGACTAAAATTTAGCAGTGTTAAATTATTTCATGATCTTCCCCCAAATGACAAAATTTGAATATTCTATAAAATTGCGACGCACAGGAAATTACATCATATACCATATACAGTATGTAGCATACCACACACACACTCACACACACACACTCACACACACACACACACACACACACACACACACACACACACACACACACACACACACACACACACACACACACACACACACACACACACACACACACACACACACACACACACACACACACACACACACACACTTGTGTTAGATGATATATATATATATATATATTGGATACACATATACACACATGCATATATTTAAGAAATACTTGCATATATATATATTTATACATAATTTATATTATATATAAATATTTAATATATAAATAACACATTTTCTTAAATATATACATGCATGTGTGTGTATTTATATATACAAAATAATTATACACAGTACACAGAGATATATCGTGTAAATACAAACTTTTATTTTGGATGTGATTAATCATATATATATATATATATATATATATATATATATATATATATATATATATATATATATATATATATTGAAATGGATTTCAAACCTTTTATAGAAAGTATCGAAAATTGTAGTTTGTCATTCTGAGGTCGTAAGCTCCTCCTTTCACTGAACATTCAGACCAAATGACTTCATAAAGAGTTTTACGCATTTACCCTTTTTGTGGAAAGTGCCAAAACACGATTAACTGGTTTAACACTGATGAATTTCTCTGTGTGGTTTGGTTTTGAGCACCAATATATTAATGAACACATGAAATCTGATCTTGGATCAGTGAATTCAATATGCATACAGGGCCAAATCTCATCCTTACGTCTCCAGAGTCCAGAGAAAGAGAGATTTACTATATATCTATCATTGATGGTTATTATTTTTCAGAACTGACATGTTTTAAAGTAATATAGATATACAATGTTACACTCTGTAGATTGTAGGATTGTTGTGGGAATATTTCTTTTACAATCAAAATAAAGTTTTATTTAACAAGAACAGCAGAACAACGGATGGAGTGTTTGTTCTTCGAGCCCTATTGGGTGGCATTGCTTTTATATTGTTCATGTTCATTTATTATTGTTCAGCACTGTAAAAAAATTATATTATCAATTAATTATCAATGATATTATCAAAAGTCATGACAACATATGTTTTCCTTAAGTCGTCAAAACAATTTAACCAATTGGAAAAAAAAAATTTTGTTCAAGTTTAAACCAAATGCAAGTTTTTTTTTAATTAGTTGAAATTACTTTTTGATTATATTTAAAAATTTAAGGCAGCAACTTTTTTTTTTAATTTTCACATTTTTCTTTTTACTTTCAAAGTTCAGTTTTTTTTTACAGTGAGTCCATCTCATGAAATCTTGGCTCATATTTCACCGATTTTGTAGTAAAATGGGATTGAATTGTTTGTTTTAAAAGCTGGAAAACATATTTATCTTGTGTTTAATTTTGTGTGATGATGCAGAAATACTTTGTATTTCTATTTAAAATGATGCTTGTATTGGCCTAAGTGCCGATCCGTTTGCAGAACAAATAATGAGTCATTCAGATTCTTATAGAACCTATTCTGCAATGTACAATTTTTATTTTCAATTGAGAAATTCAGCAAAATGACATTGTGGAGATTGGACTTCTTGGTATCTTTTTTGATAACTTCATATCTTTAACTTCATGTTAAGAAATGTTTTTGTCTTCTGCAGATTCAGTCTGTTAACTTACACAGGTGATTTTATCTGGAGAGACAAAGAAAGAAAACAGATCAAATACTGGATCTTTATTTTGTGAAGTATGTGCAAAACTCACCACCACATTGTGAAATATATGATAGTGGTTTTTAGTGCATTGCAGTGTGTTTTCCTATAGTTTCCTACAGGGATGATGTCAAAACCCGGAAAACTGAGTGCCAGTTCACACAGAACATATTTGCTCTTAAAGACGCGAGAAACAGGTCAGTATAACGAAAGGAACCGCAAGCCGCTCTGAGCGCCGTGTCAGACTTTACAAAAGACAATTAACACTTAAAGATATGGGAAGCCAGAAGGGTCAGAATTACCCAATAGATTAATCGTGTTTACATCCAAAACGCCTTATTTGACCAACACAATCTCATGGAAGTGCGTATCTATACCACAAATGTTATTTCTCATGCCATTTATACGGCAAAAATGTTTTTTGCGCGCATATGCTACGCACTGAAAACACCTTGGTTAGTATTAGGGATGGGCAGTGCGTATCATATGCACGCAAAACTATTTTTGGCGTATAAATATCATGAGAAAAAACATTTGTTGTATAGATTCGCACTTTCATGAGATCGGGCTATTTGAAATAAAATTGGTTGTAGCGGTGTCAAATATGCTCCAAACGCTGTACAAATAAGTGTGAATTAGACGGCGCTTTATTGTTTGTGAAAAGCGACGCTTTTTATGGCGTTTGGCTTGCCACAAGACAAACTGGCTGTTCTAATTCCTTGTAGTAGGCTATGATGAGCCAAGTTTGATAAGTTTAAAATGTTCTCACCCAATCTATGATGGCCTAAGTCAGCAACACGATGCTTTTGAACAATATCCATATTTATAACTTTATCGACTACAATAAGTTTCAACAGACGGCCATACTCCTCGATTTACGGCGATAGAGTAAACCTTGACCTGACGCTATACGTATTGACGAACACGGAAGCGCAGAGGATAGAGCAAAACAAAACACCAGTCAGGAATTAGAAGTCTAAAACGAGAGTTTTTAAAGAAATATGTCAGAGGATTTCGATAGAAGAGAAGAGGAGCTTGAGGTTGTTGCCCAGACCTATTTGTTTGAACCGCGAGAGGCATCAAAGCTCACACTACTCCTACATCGCGTCAGGGGTTACGCTCAGTGTTGTATAAAGTTCTTGAAAGCAATACTTGAGTAAAAGTACAAGTATCGTCCTAGAAAAAGACTTTGGTAGAAGTGAAAGTTACCTTTTAGAATATTACTTAAGTAAAAGTCTTAAAGTATCTGATATATACTGTACTTACGTATCAAAAGTAATTTTCTGATATTTAATGTACTTAAAGGGTAAGTTCGCGTTTTACAAGTAAAGCCCTGTATTAAGATCGTTTCTGATGAAATCGAACGGTTAAGATTAAAATTTTGACAAATGCTGCTGTTCCGAGAATTTTAGGTTTTTGTGTTAGCATCCCCCACACCTCAACAATGGTTTCATAGGTGCATTGGAACAATCAATCATAAAAACGCATTAAACTTTAGTTTACAAAGACGTGAAACTCACCGAGTGGTCTGGGGTGTTCACTGATATGCTCACGCAAAAATCGCTGCAAAAGATGCTTTCCAACAGGTGTTTTACCATTCGTTGTAAAACTGTGGACCTATTTTTCCAACGCCTCACAACCGGACATTCTTCCAAAAACTACGATAAAACCTGTTGGAAAGCATCTTTTGCAGCGATTTGTGTGAGCATATCAGTGAACACCCCAGACCACTCGGTGAGTTTCACGTCTTTGTAAACTAAAGTTTAATGCGTTTATATGAATGATTGTTCCAATGCCCCTATGAAACCATTGTATAGGTGGGGGGGTGCCAAAAACCTAAAATTCTCGGGACAGCAGCATGTCCAAATTTTAATCTTAACCGTTCGATTTCATCAGAAACGATCTTAAAACAGGGCTTTACTTGTAAAACGCCGAACTTATCCTTTAAGTATTTGAAGTAAAAGTAAATTTTGTTTTTTTCAAGCAAGCGGTTAGAACTTTGATTGTGAACTTTATTGTGGCCCTTCGAAAGGGAACAACTCGGTTACTATCGTAACCTCAGTTCCCTGAGAGAGGGAACGAGTATTGCGTAGCCGGCCGCACTATAGTAACCTGGCGAGTTGTCGCTTCAGTCGTTAAACCTGCTATAATGGCGAATTCAGGGGACTATTATAGGCTAAGGCCACGCCCCCTTGGCGGGCTCTGACGTGTAATGACGTAGGGCTAGCTCATTGGTCGCACGTCAGAGGCGCCCGCGCCATTGGATGTGCAGTTGCCGCAGCACAGCCGATGAGCGAGCCAGACGCTCAATGTGCTAGCTGTGCAGCTGCAAATGCGAAAAAAAGTTAAAAAGTTGACATACATTTAAAAGTGAAAGTTGACATAAATTTAAAAGTGAAAGTTGATATAAATTTAAAAGTGAAAGTTGACAAATTTAAAAGTGAAAGTTGACATAAATTTAAATAGCGAAGTAAAGTACAGATACGTGAACTTTCTACTCAAGTACAGTAACGAAGTATTTGTACTCCGTTACATTACAACACTGGTTACGCTTTTGGATTAAAGGTAGCCTACTCTAAGCAATGTCGGGCGATGGATGAGGAGGAGGGAGGGTCGAGCTAGCCTCCGTTTCGTTTGACAATACAAGAACAACAAGAAGTGACGTTTAAAGTATTGTCAAACAAAACGGAGGCTAGCTCGACCCTCCCTCCTCCTCATCCGCACACTAAACCCCCAAACCCCGCCCCCAAATCCTTCTTGTCGGTTATTGGCTGGAACAGTTTGTTATGTCTAGTGGTGTGGGTTAGCCCAGTTTGTTTTTGTTGTCTTTTGTGGAGCCTGGGGTTTCTGCAGAGACCGCGTTATTTTACAGTGTGTTCAGGGGACAGGCAGCTAGCGGATAGTGAGGAGATGTTTGCTTTATGTGACTAAAAATGTTGGAAACACTTCCTTTTACAGTATTTTAACTTACGTCTACTTACAGTGTACTTACCTAAGAAAGTACTGGGTAATAATGCTTATTTTTACATTGCGTTAACTTACGCGTACTTACAGTGTACTTACCTAAGAAAGTACTGGGTAATATAAGGTAAGTACATGGGTTAAGGTTAGGTTTAGGGGTAGCTTCAGGTTCAGTACCTAGTTATTGTAATTACTATAATATGTACATAGTATATACATGGGGAACATGACTGTAAAAGGAAGCGTTACCAAAATGTTTTGGCCTAAAAAACGTGTGACATCGCTTAGAGTACCTTTAAGTCGACTTGCCTAGGCCGTCTGCCGGAAACTAGTTGTTCTAGTTTATAAAGTTTTAAATAAGGATATTTTTTTCCTACAAAAACCCATCACTTTTCTTTATTAACCACCTTGGATTAATCAATCCATATGGATTACTTTTATGATGGATGGATGCACTTTTTAGTCCTTCAAAACCAGGACCGCCATTGACTACTATTATAAAGCTTGGACGAGCCAGGATATATTTTTTAATATAACTCCGATTGTGTTTGTCCGAAAGAAGATAGTCATATACCTGATTGAGGGTGAGTAAATCATTGGATAATGATTAGTGCGTTCATTTTTATTGCGTTTATATTGAAAAACAGTAGAAATGTAGCGCAGTGGAATAAAAAAATACATGTATTGTGTGAACGGCCAGTAATTGCCACTGGTTCCCTCTAAATTTGTTTCTATTGTTTAAAAAAAAAGTTTTGTCCTACAACGGAAACTGCACACACTCACATCCAAAACGCCCTCCTAGTTACTTATAAAAAAACATAGCCTACATTTTTAAAAAAATAAACTACAGCTTCAAAATTTGCTTTCTAGTTTCTAGATAGTGTGTAGTTTACATTGTAGAGCAAAACGTTCAAGTAACAAGTTATCAAGTTATGTTTACCACAGACCTTATATTGAAAACGTCTCGGTTACATATGGTAACCCTCGTTCCCTGAGGGAGGGAACGGAGACGTAGGTCATGACTGACCAATAGGAATCTCGCTAGAGAGGCCAATCTACTTCGAGTGAAACTAAAACAAGCCAATACACATTGGCGTGCAATCATTTGCATCAGCTGCGCGCCCTCGTTAGCGCGGGTATAAACGAGCAGCTGGTGCGATTGCACACTAGTTTTTTGCTGAGGAGCCAAGCCTGAGAAGCTGGCCGCCCCGGCGGGCGGCAGCGGATGTGGCGACGGGACCTATGTCTCCGTTCCCTCCCTCAGGGAACGAGGGTTACCATATGTATCCGAGACGTTCCCTATCGGTCAGTCACTACAACGTAGGTCATGACTGACCAATAGGAATCCCTACCAAAGCGCCACAGCCGCTGCACCCCATCCAGCGCCCCCGTGCAGGCCTCTACACCTTCTTGCCTGGAAGGACGATAGGCGGAGGCTTACACAGAGTGAGTCTGACACTGTTGTTCCGTAATAACCCATACAGTGAGATATTGGATAACACTGGGAAAGCGTGCCCTTTCTGTTTAGGAAGGAACGCTGCGGAAGCCACTTCTTCAAAGAGTTATGTGGAAATGCATATGGACTAACCCGAAGGCTGTACTGCATATGAAATAAAGGGTGACTTAGCCCAAGGGAAAGACACGGGCTTCCGATAGGAGCAGCCGTGGAATATACACATATGGGATCCCCGTAGGGTCACACAAATGGAACCCAGCCCAGATCCGGTTCTCAAGGATTCAGCGGATAAGGGCCTGGCGCCGGACGCTCCGCCAAGTCCGGGCCGAGGGGTTTTGGAGGACTCAACAGGTTTTACTCTGGAGCAATAAGGGTGCACAGTAGGGTGCAGCAAGCCGACAGAGCCAGACCTCTCAGTGCTTCTACCCGTCTAGGGTGAGAACACGGGAGGACACCGGCTCTACACGTAGGCTATAGTATCTAGCGAACGTGTTGGGTCTGCCTCCTCCAAAGGCAGCGCTTGCAGGTTCACTACCTGGTCTTTGAAGGGAGTGGTAGGAACCTTGGGCACATAGCCAGGCCGGGGTCTTAGTACCACGTGGCTGCCACCCGGCCCGAACTCTAGGCACGATTCGTCGACCGAAAATGCGTGCAGGTCTCCTACCCTCTTGACAGAGGCCAGTGCAACCAGCAGCAAAGTCTTCATGGAAAGAAGCTTTAAGTCTACTGACTGCAGAGGCTCAAAGGGAACATCCTGAAGTGCTCGAAGCACCAGGGAAAGATCCCAAGAGGGTATGGAGGGGGGTCGAGGAGGATTTAATCGTCTCGCCCCCCTAAGAAACCTGACGACCAGGTCGTGCTTTCCCACTGCTTTGCCATCTATGTGGTCGTGATAAGCTGAAATAGCGGCAGCATGTACTTTGAGGGTGGAGGGAGACAGTCTACGCTCCAACCCCTGCTGCAAGAAGGAAAGCACAGACCCTATCGGACATCTTCGGGGGTCTTCTCGGCGAGAAGAACACCACTTGACGAACAGGTTCCACTTCAGGGCGTAAACACGTCTCGTGGACGGCGCCCGTGCTGAAGTGATGGTGTTAAGTACCTCAGGGGGTAAGTCACCTAAAACCTCCGCGTCCCGTCCAGGGACCAGACATGGAGTTTCCAGAGGTCTGGATGCGGGTGCCATAGGGTGCCCCGTCTCTGAGTCAGAAGGTCCTTCCTCAGAGGAATGGGCCAGGGAGGGACTGTCACAAGGAGCATGAGTTCTGGGAACCAAGTCCGGGTGGGCCAATAGGGAGCCACCAGAAGGACCTGCTCCTCGTCCTCCCTGACTTTGCACAGTGTCTGCGCAAGTAGGCTCACTGGGGGAAACGCATATTTGCGAAGGCCCCGGGGCCAGCTGTGTGCCAGTGCGTCCGTGCCGAGTGTTCCCTCGGTCAGGGAGTAAAACAGCTGGCAGTGGGAGGTCTCTGAGGAGGCAAACAGGTCTACCTGAGCCTCCCCGAACTCTCTCCAGATCAGCTGAACCGCCTGGGGGTGGAGTCGCCATTCTCCCGGGAGCACAGCTCGTGATAGCTCGTCGGCCACACGGTTGAGCAAGCCGGGGACATACATGGCTCGAAGCAACCTCAGATGCTTCTGACTCCAGAGGAGGAGATGGCGGGCGAGTTGCGACATGCGACGGGAGCGTAGACCACCTTGTCGGTTGATGTACGCAACGGTCACAGTGTTGTCCGTACGGACCAGCACGTCCCTGCCCTGTAGCCGTCTTTTCAAGCGGGTCAGGGCGAGATGTACTGATAGCAACTCGAGGCAGTTGATGTGCCAACGCAGTTGAGGGTCCGTCCTCACCCCTGACACCTTGCTGCCCGTTGTACGTGGCACCCCAGCCGTTGGCAGAGGCATCTGTGAATACCACAGCATGCCTGGACACCTGTTCCAAGGGGACTCCTGCCCGCAGGAACGAGGGGTCTGACCACGGGCTGAAGGTCTGGCGGCACGCCGGTGTGATTGCCACCCGGTGAGTGCCATGACGCCACGCCCATCTCAGGACTCGGCCGTGAAGCCAGTGCTGAAGCGGTCTCATATGTAGCAGGCCGAGCGGGGTTACCGCTGATGCTGCTGCCATATGCCCCAGGAGCCTCTGAAAGAGTTTCAGTGGGACCGCTGTCCTGCCCTTGAACGTGTTCAAGCAGTTCAGCACCGACTGAGCACGCTGCTCTGTGAGGCGCGCTGTCTGGGCGACCGAATCCAACTCCATACCGAGAAAAGAGATCCTCTGCACAGGGGAGAGTTTGCTCTTTTCCCAGTTGACCTGAAGACCCAACTGGCTGAGGTGCCTGAGCACTAGGTCCCTGTGTTCGCATAGCTGATCTCGAGAGTGTGCTAGTATGAGCCAGTCGTCAAGATAGTTGAGGATGCGAACGCCCTGTTCTCTCATGGGAACAAGGGCCCCCTCCGTGACTTTCGTGAAGACACGGGGGGACAGGGACAGCCCGAAGGGTAGGACTTTGTACTGATATGCTCGACCCTCGAACGCAAAGCGCAGAAATGGCCTGTGTCGAGGAAGAATCGAGACATAAAAGTACGCGTCCTTCAGGTCGATCGCTGCAAACCAATCTTGGGGACGGATACATTCGAAAATGCGTCTCTGCGTGAGCATTTTGAACGGTAGCTTGTGGAGGCTCCGATTCAAAACTCGCAGATCCAAGATCGGTCGTAACCCACCACCTTTCTTGGGTACAATGAAGTAGGGACTGTAGTGCCCTGACCTCATATCGGCTGGAGGGACCGGCTCTATCGCATCCTTCGCCAGTAGGACTGCGATCTCCGCACGCAAGACATGGGCATCGGCTGCTCTCACTGTAGTGGAGTGGATGGCCCGAAACTTGGGGGGACGCCGGGCGAACTGAATCGCATAGCCGAGCCTGATGGTTCGAATGAGCCAGCGAGACGGCCTGGGGAGCGCTAACCAGGCTCGCAGAGACCGTACAAGCGGGACCAAAGGGACCGTAGGCGTACCCGGAGTGGGGCAGCGAGGTGGAACACAGGGACGCAGCTCGGGAGGCTCTCTCTGGGAGGCGCCCGTAGCGGGGTCTGAGTGTGCTGTGCAGCACTTACCTGGTTCCACGGGGCAGGAGGTGCGGGAGGCGGCTCGATGGCGTTCTCGGACCGTACGCAGCTGCCGGCTGGCGATAGAAGAGGCGGATGAGAGTGGTGAGGATTCTGACCCCCCACTACTCTCCGGGCCCTCTTCGGACCCAGAGATGATAGAAACTGCTCTTTTATTGAAAATTTGGGTACCGCTGGTTTTAAGGCCAGCGGCGGAACACAAACAAAACGAAACAAAGGATTTTCCACCCGGCCCTCTTCCGGGGGAGGGAGCGATGCAGTCATCGTCTCCTGGAGAGCAGTCCCTTCCACCTCTGGGTCGCCCGTCCTAGGGCCGCTTACCTTTGGCTTTGCCGCCCCTCTTGGCGGGGGCCTGGACGGGCGGGGCGCCCTGCCTGCGACTGGCTCCACGGTGCCGCTTGGATGGAGGCTGCTGCTGCGGCGCGGGAGCAGGGGCAGACGCAGGCGGACGCCCACGGCGACGAGCAGACCGAGGAGCCGCGGGCGGTGGGGTGGAGGCAGCAGCTGACCGCCGCGGCAAGATGTGTCTAATGGCCTCAGTCTGCTTCTGTACAGCCGAGAACTGCTGGGCGAAGTTCTCGACCGCGTCGCCGAAGAGGCCGGTCTGGGACACGGGGGAGTTAAGGAACCTGATCTTGTCGGTCTCCCGCATGTCAGCCAGACACAGCCAGAGGTGGCGTTCCTGGACCACCAGTGTGGACATCGCACGACCCACTGACCGCGCAGTGACCTTCGTCGCACGGAGCGCGAGGTCAGTTGCGGCACGAAGTTCTTGGAGAACTTGTGGATCATGACCACCCTCGTGCAGGTCCTTCAGTGCCTTAGCCTGATGAACCTGCAACAACGCCATGGCGTGCATGGCAGAGGCAGCTTCCCCACAGGCCTTGTAAGCCTTGCCGGTCAGGTCCGACGAGTACTTACAAGCCCGGGAAGGAAGACACGGTTCTCCACGCCAAGTGGAGTTAGGGCACAGTTGCATAGCAACGGCCCGTTCCACTGGCGGGATACGCGTGTATCCCTTAGCTGCCCCGCCATCAAGGGTGGTGAGGGAGGAGGATCCACCGAGACGGTTTCTGGCAGTAAAAGGTGCCGTCCACGTCCCTGTGAGCTCCTCATGCACTTCCGGGAAGAAAGGCACTGGGGTGGGTTGCTGAGAACCAGCGCGCGCCACCCCGAGATACCAATCGTCCAACCTCGAGGGCTCGGGACACGGTGGAGGGTTCCACACGAGGCCGATCCTGTTGGCGGCCCGGGAAAGCATGGCCATCATCTCCGGGTCCGACTCGGGCACCGCTGGCACACCTGAAGGAGGCAGCGGCTCCGAGCCGTCGTCCGCGGAGAGGTCTGACCCACCCTCCGATGCAGCGATCGACATCTGGTCGTCGCAGGGAGCGCCGAACGAAACGACCGGTACACATCTCGAGGACGGTCCAGAACGTTCCGTTGGCAGCTCAACTGGTTGCGGAGCATGAGAGGAGTGAGGGTTCCTAGGGGGTTGGTTCCCCGAAGGAAGCGCGCTCACTGTAATCCTCAGGTCACCCGTGTCACTGCCCGAAGCAACCCGCGAAGGGGGGTTGGAACGAGGTGCAGGCACGGGGACTCCGCCCCTTTGCAGGAACGTGAGTCTCGACCTCAGCTCCGAGATGGTCATCTTCCCACAATGGGTACATGACTCATCCACGAACTCTGCCTGTGCGTGTTCGAGGCCCAGACACACAAGGCAGCGATCGTGACCATCCCGCGACCCCAGGTAACGACCGCATCCAGAAACACACAGATAGAATGTCATCTTGAAAAAGACGCAAACTATCTGTGTAAGCTCTTTTAGAGACTGCTCTCCTTGGTGCTGAAGCACGCAGGGGAACGGTCACAGCGAACACAGACAGGAATGTGCACCTGTCTGTGCGCGATTCTCTCTCGCTGGTCTTACCAGCCGTAAAAACGGCCGTTGAGCGCTTTAATCGCGCACCTTACCAGCCGTAAAAACGGCCGTTGAGCGCTTTAACCGCGCACCTTACCAGCCGTGTAAACAGCTTTTTTGTTTGCTCAGTTTTAAAACAACAAACAAAGAAGAGAGAGAGAGAAGAGAAAAAGACCGCTCGCGCTGTTGTGCCGTCACGCCCGCACCAAAGTGGAGAGATCCAGAAGAGGCTTGCTTTCAAATTCACTCTGTTCAGCATACGAAGTGCTTGGCTCCGAAGCAAAAAGCTAGTGTGCAATCGCACCAGCTGCTCGTTTATACCCGCGCTAACGAGGGCGCGCAGCTGATGCAAATGATTGCACGCCAATGTGTATTGGCTTGTTTTAGTTTCACTCGAAGTAGATTGGCCTCTCTAGCGAGATTCCTATTGGTCAGTCATGACCTACGTTGTAGTGACTGACCGATAGGGGACCTCCATTATAAAAACGCATAGAAAAATCTACAGGGAACCACTGGTGATAAAGTGATAAAACTGAACTACTAGATCATCAAAATCATTAGATGTAAGGGATCAGTACCTACATAATAAGTTGCTAAATTAATCTGGCTGCTGGTTTTTACATGTCGTCCTTGTCTTTAGCGCCGTGTTTGAGGATGCGAGTGAACTCGACGTAGTTGAAGTTCCCTTTCTTGTCGATTGGCGCCTCTCGGAAGAGCTCGTCCACTTCTTCATCTGTGAAACGATCACCCATGGTGGTCAGCAGCTCTCGGAGATGATCCTCGTGGATGAAACCTGTTACAGACGGAAGATTTCAGGCTGTCTGGCTGCTTTATATCAAGATCACAACCATTTAAGAGCTCAGTTTAAAAAAAAAACGTTTTAAAATACTTCAGGGTCAGTCTACTAACAACAAAAAGTAATCATTTATTAAAATTTTGTTGAAAAAAATACATTTTATGGTTTTAGTTAGTTAACTATAATAATCATGTTTAGATTTTAGGAATAATATGGTTTTAGTCATATTTCAAGGTCAAATTTAAGCCGAAAATCAAAAGAAAAATATTCATTTAAAAATATATATATATATATATATTGTGCATTTTTGCTATTATTTCTTAGACTTGTACCTTTAACCTATGCTGTACATTTGAATATGAACTATTCAAGAAGCTGTTACTGTCATTTAACTCTGTCAAAACTGTCAATCCTGTGAACTTTATGAGGGAATAATTACACCCCATCATATTAAAATGCATTAATTTAGCTTGAGATGCATGGTGCAATGCAGTTTATTAACACTTGAACACGTTATTTGTCTGCCAGATTAAAGTCCTCGCTGTACCAGAAGCGTCTTCATCGAAGCATGTGAAGGCGTTTCGTATGACGTCTTCAGGGTCAGTCCCGTTCAGGCGTTCTCCAAACATGGTGAGGAACATGGTGAAGTTGATGGGACCTGGAGCTTCACTCATCATTCCCTCCAGATACTCGTCAGACGGGTTCTTCCCTGGATCAAACAATCACATCGATATAAACACACACACACACACACACACACACACACACACACACACACACACACACACACACACACACACACACACACACACACACACACACACACACACACACACACACACACACATTCCAGTGTGGTTGATGACAATGGTTGATATTGTGTATGTTATTTGGCCTGCAAAATATTACTGACAAAATACATTATTGGAGGAATCCTATAAAACCTCATCTTACATAAGGTCATATTTCAGCCCAAAATCAAGAGGAAAACAAAACCTATTTAAAAAACAATTAGGGGAAAAAGATATTATTGCATTGATCTTACGAACCCTGTTCTTACTCTCAGGCTAAATTCAAAAGAAAATGAAGCATATTTAAAAAAAAAAAAAGAAAGAAAATATTTATGATATATACGCTCACCTAAAGGATTATTAGGAACGCCATACTAATACTGTGTTTGACCCCCTTTCGCCTTCAGAACTGCCTTAATTCTACGTGCCATTGATTCAACAAGGTGCTGAAAGCATTCTTTAGAAATGTTGGCCCATATTGATAGGATAGCATCTTGCAGTTGATGGAGATTTGTGGGATGCACACAAACAATGCTCAGGTAGGCCGTGGCATTTAAACGATGCCCAATTGGCACTAAGGGGCCTAAAGTGTGCCGAGAAAACATCCCCCACACCATTACACCACCACCACCAGCCTGCACAGTGGTAACAAGGCATGATGGATCCATGTTCTCATTCTGTTTACGCCAAATTCTGACTCTACCATATGAATGTCTCAACAGAAATCGAGACTCATCAGACCAGGCAACATTTTTCCAGTCTTCAACTGTCCAATTTTGGCGAGCTCTTGCAAATTGTAGCCTCTTTTTCCTATTTGTAGTGGAGATGAGTGGTATCCGGTGGGGTCTTCTGCTGTTGTAGCCCATCCGCCTCAAGGTTGTGCGTGTTGTGGCTTCACAAATGCTTTGCTGCATACCTCGGTTGTAACGAGTAGTTATTTCAGTCAAAGTTGCTCTTCTATCAGCTTGAATCAGTCGGCCCATTCTCCACTGACCTCTAGCATCAACAAGGCATTTTCGCCCACAGGACTGCCGCATACTGGATGTTTTTCCCTTTTCACACCATTCTTTGTAAACCCTAGAAATGGTTGTGCGAGAAAATCCCAGTAACTGAGCAGATTGTGAAATACTCAGACCGGCCCGTCTGGCACCAACAACCATGCCAATCATATTTCAGCCCAAAATCAAGAGAAAAACGAAACCTATTTAAAAAACAATTAGGGGAAAAAGATATTATTGCATTGATCTTGCGAACCCTGTTCTTACTCTCAGGCTAAATTCAAAAGAAAATGAAGCATATTTAAAAAAAAAAAAAAAGAAAATATTTATGATATATACGCTCACCTAAAGGATTATTAGGAACGCCATATTAATACTGTGTTTGACCCCCTTTCGCCTTCAGAACTGCCTTAATTCTACGTGCCATTGATTCAACAAGGTGCTGAAAGCATTCTTTAGAAATGTTGGCCCATATTGATAGGATAGCATCTTGCAGTTGATGGAGATTTGTGGGATGCACACAAACAATGCTCAGGTAGGCTGTGGCATTTAAACGATGCCCAATTGGCACTAAGGGGCCTAAAGTGTGCCGAGAAAACATCCCCCACACCATTACACCACCACCACCAGCCTGCACAGTGGTAACAAGGCATGATGGATCCATGTTCTCATTCTGTTTACGCCAAATTCTGACTCTACCATCTGAATGTCTCAACAGAAATCGAGACTCATCAGACCAGGCAACATTTTTCCAGTCTTCAACTGTCCAATTTTGGTGAGCTCTTGCAAATTGTAGCCTCTTTTTCCTATTTGTAGTGGAGATGAGTGGTACCCGGTGGTGTCTTCTGCTGTTGTAGCCCATCCGCCTAAAGGTTGTGCGTGTTGTGGCTTCACAAATGCTTTGCTGCATACCTCGGTTGTAACGAGTGGTTATTTCAGTCAAAGTTGCTCTTCTATCAGCTTGAATCAGTCGGCCCATTCTCCTCTGACCTCTAGCATCAACAAGGCATTTTCGCCCACAGGACTGCCGCATACTGGATGTTTTTCCCTTTTCACACCATTCTTTGTAAACCCTAGAAATGGTTGTGCGAGAAAATCCCAGTAACTGAGCAGATTGTGAAATACTCAGACCGGCCCGTCTGGCACCAACAACCATGCCACTCTCAAAATTGCTTAAATCACTTTTCTTTCCCATTCTGACATTCAGTTTGGAGTTCAGAAGATTGTCTTGACCAGGACCACACCCCTAAATGCATTGAAGCAACTGCCATGTGATTGGTTGATTGGATAATTGCATTAATGAGAAATTGAACAGTTGTTCCTAATAATCCTTTAGGTGAGTGTATATAACTACCTTATATATATACCGGGAAGATTTTAAAATGAGCGCTTCATTCATAAATCCGTAAGATCTTGCCTGCTGTGGAAACACAAACCGGAAGACAGCGAAGAGCTGAAAAGAGGCGGGGCTACATTGTGTACAGTTGACCACGCGCATTTTATAAATGACCCCATTATAGCTATCCAAACGTAAAGTAAAAAAAAAATGTATAGCTATTGACCTATAGAGAGTCCGGAGAATTGCACTGCGGTGGTTTTATTGAGGTGGAGCAAAAAAACGTATGACTAGCTTTTGGTTTATATATATTTATATATAAAATCATAATTCAGCCCTTTGAACCTACACGACCAAAGTAAAAAGAATATACCTCAAAGCATCTGTTGAGTACACTGACGTCATTCCCCATGTTATATAAAACTATTATATATGTATATTACCAAGAGAGGCCAACATGTCGTGCAGATCCTCCTTATCGATGAAGCCGTCTCGGTTCTGATCGATCATGTTAAAGGCCTCCTTGAACTCCTGGATCTGTGATTGGTCGAACATGGCGAAGACGTTGGAGGTGGCCCTCTGCGGGCGCTTCTTTGTGGTCTTTCCTTTGGCACGCTTGGCTGCAGACATTATGACTGGTAGGTTTGGTTCTGCAGAAGGAAGAGATGCGAGATTAAAGTCATTAGAGTCGGCTTATCGCAGTCTGGAGGGAAATGCAATGCAATAGAGCAATGCCATCGACTCATAAGATGGATGAAGTGGTAACACTTTACAATAAGGTTCATTAGTTAACATTAGTTAATGCAGTAAATAACATGAACTAACCATTAACAATATATTTGTTACAGAATTTATTAATATTAGTTAATGTTAATCAAAATATAGCTGTTCTTTGTTAGTTCACGGTGCATTAACTAATACAACCTTTGATTTGAATAATGTAGTAAATGTTAACTTAAATTAATAAATGCTGAAGATGTATTGTTCATTCTTAGTTTGTTAACTAAGGTAGTTAACTAATGTTAACTAACTAACCTTATTGTAAAGTGTCACTGATGAAGTACACTCTAAAAAAATGCTGTGTTGTTTCAATCCATGTTTGGGTCAAATATAGACAAACACAACCGTTGGGTTTAAAATGCATTTTAAACATTTAAATCCAATTTAAATACCCCAACAGGGATATAAAAAACCCAGCATTTTTAGAGCATGTTTTCAATCTTATTCAATGGGCAAATATGTACGAAATGTGTATGAAATATGCATCCAGTCTTATATCATAAAAGTTAGAGGGACATTTGATGCTTTCAACATTAAATTGACATGAATTTTCAAGCTGTTTCAGCAGAATCCTGCGGTGTGACATGCTATGATTCATCTAAAACTTCATTTTTTGTACTGCATGGAATATTTTACTGAAAACTATTTATTTATCAAACCGCAAGGCCAACAAAATCAAGCCAGAAAAGACTGAAAATGGCGACACTTTACAAAACGTCTGATTTGACTTATACATACAGTATATGCACTTTATATACACTTTATTTTAAGGTATCAGTATTACAGTGTAATTACACATTTATGTACTGAGTAATACTATTTAACTACATGTACCAACTATAGGCTTAGGGTTAAATGCATGTAATTATGCATAATTTATAGTTATTACTAACAGACACTTGTAACAGTAAAATAGTGTCACCGATATTTAAACCCAAAATCTTGATGTTGAATTATAAAATGTTTATTGTTATATGTGAACAACAGAACAGAACCCCATTTCAGACTTTCAAATGTAAAATATCATATTAAATCAGTTTTGAAACTATACATGTTCTCTGCCAGTATATTGTTCAGACGGTAACTGTATTACATCTGTTAACAAAACCAACAACGATTGACAGTTCTTAGAGTACGTGTACCTGGTTTAGCTGTTGAAGACGGTAGAGAATGCCGTGTGTGTGTGTGTGTTGGATCTGTTCCTCTTTGGGCTGAAGGGAAGTTTGTTTGGTTTTTCAGGCTTTTCTCCACACCTCCCTGTTCCTGAGCGGCCAATGAGGTCAGCCTCCCGTCTGGAGCCTTTAGCCATACAAGGCAAAGGAATCTGAGAGCCGCAGACCTCGCATATCCTGAGAAACAGCAGAGCGTTTTCACAATGGGCCGGCTCTGGCCAGAACGAGGCCTTATTTAGCAAATAAATGAATAAGTGTGCAGGACAAAAGAAACATTTCCTTTGGCAGGCAGTGCAGATGAAGACCAGGCCGGCTTTCTAAAGTCATTTCAGGCCCTGCTCGGGGATTTGCATTAGAGGGAAAAAAATATGCAAATGTATGAGCTGCTGGCTTGATAACAGAGATATATCTTCGTTCTTCTTCTTCTTCTTAAATATTTATATACACAAATGAATGGAGAGATATATAAATGTTCCTGCTGCAAGCAGTATCTATTGTTTTAAAAAGTAGACTAAACAATACATAAAAAACAGTGTGCACAAAGCTACTGTGTTTATTGAATAAAAAAAACGAGGTGAAGTTACAAAAGTTCACACAGTATTTTTCCATATTTATGTTTTTTTTTAAGAAAGCCAATATCATTGTAAGTCTATACACCAATGTTCAGCTGAACAATGACACTATTGTCTTTTTAGAGCTGCTTTATGGGAGAATTGACCTCTGTTTGCATCATTGAATCATTATTTTCCTGTTTATCCCTGCAAAGCTGCTTAGAAACAATCTGTAGCCTATAGTATAAAGTGCTATAGAAATAAAGGAGACTTGACAATGTCCTTATTAGACTAAACAACATTCATACTCAATACTCAACAAGTATTATAGACAAAGCCTAACCCTTACGAAAATTAACCATGGTTTTACTACAAATTAAACCAAAAAACATGGTTATTATTGTAGTTAAACCATAAATCACAAATTAACCATGGCTTTGCTACACTATAGTAAACATTTGTAGTAAAACGTTCAATCAATCAATCTGCCAAAAAAAACATGGTTGCTACACTTTTACTATAATAAAAAACACGGTTAAGTTTCGTAAGGGAAGGTTTAAGATGTTTTAATTTCATAAAATAATCAATCTACCATCATGATCGCTAGATATTGCACTGCTTTACTGGCACCTCACACTTTCTGATTGATGTAAAGTGTAACCAATTAGATTAGCGCAATAAACCCCGCCCCCCAGCATCTTCATCGCAGTGATTGGTTCAGACGTTGAGCGGCAAATCTTACTGGCTTATCATTATAACAGAAATTCTTCCTACAGAGGGCGCTTTACGGCTCACCGGTCTGATACCTCTATGTCTGATCCATGAATAATGCTCATCTCATAATTTAATCCTCTTTAATAGTGACATTTGTTAACTAAAACTTTAAAAATAGCCAAAACTTAAAAACAAAAATCATTTATTCATACCTGACACACAAATAAAAATGCGCGCAACTCTAAACTACAATTTTTTTTTGAGAAGCCTCAACCAGTTAATCAGCGCTGTGAAAAGTAACTTGTATCACGAGACAACGGGTTTCCCCCCCAGAGGTGTTCTGGACATTTTTGTGCACCTGAATAATGATACTGAGAAACAATAATAGTGTCGAATCGTAAAAAAACACAATGAAAAGTAAAGATAAAATAATTATTATTTACAGCCATCGCGCCTGACCAATCACAGACAATATCTGTGCCGCTAACCCCGCCCATTCTGTCACTCATATGCTAATCACCCTTCTAGCATTTATTCTTTTTCAATGGGTTGGATCTTTTGCCGTGGAAAGCTCCAGCAGACACAAACACTTCCTGAATCGCAGCGGTCACATCAAATCTCTTCTTTTCCAGAGCTCTTAAATGATTTTTTTTAGTTGAGTTTGAATGGAAAATGTGCCGTGCGTTTGAGTTCTCTCCGATGCAGGGTTAGTAAATGCTGCTTTGGTTTTTTTAAAAACTCTCGGAGACTAATAAAGCAGTAGATGTGGAATGTTACCAGGCCATTGATGATCTTATCTTGAGTTGCGTGATACCTGCGCAGGTGGACTGACCTCTACTGACCTCCGATCACCTGTGCTGACCCTCACACCTGTCCGTCAAGCTGCCGATCAAAGTCATGGACAGTTCAAATGACAGCAAGAAGGCGGAGCCCAGAGTCAATGAGAAGAAATGCTGTGAGTTATTATTATTATTTGTGCTAATTTTAGTAGGCCTACCTTGTCTTCATAAAATGCTCAATGGTGGTTCAACCTTTGTGGGGATTCAAACTGGTAACCTTTTGGTCACTACCCAATTATTAGATGTTATAAGGTATGCTTTTTTGAATTTGCTGTTTTGAATTATAAAAGCTTATTAAATGACTCATTTAGAGTGTATTGATGTGGTTATGAATGTATTTTTCTGTAAAAACATAATTTATATCCTTGTATTATTATATCTTCTGCACTTCTGCCTATGAAAATAGCCCCTTTCTGCACTTCAAAACTAGCCGTGGTTGAAAATCCCCCTGTGGTGAAAATCTCCTTTGTCTCATTTGCATATTCATAGGCAAAAACGTTGAAATATGTCATTTTGGTGATCAAATATGAGTTTTAAGTGATAAAATTATTGACTAAAGGTGGACTTTAACAAAATGAGCCCGTCGTTCAAACGCAGAGCAGAGAGTTGAGCTTTAACATGTTCGTTCGAGCTGAAACAAAATCTAAATCAGATTGGAATTTGAGCTCTGGTTCCAGACAGGGTTTTTATGGAATGTAAAGCCCAGTTGGATGGCGTGCCGGGTCGTGTTTCTGTGGAGTAATATACTGATGATTAGTCAGAATATCAAAGAGAGCAACCACCTAACAACAACCCAGAACATCATAGCAACACCCTGGAGATCATCCCGAACACCTTAGTAACCCTATCCTCCTGAGACCCTGCAATAGAGTTTTATCCTCTGTAATGTTTTAGCGAATTTCTCTGACAACATACACGCCACAGTTTTAAGTCTTGATGTCGTGTAAAGAGCACATTCAGGGCTTTGCAGAGATACCAAATGTTTGGCGGTGTAACCATGACAACTCCCTCTCCTCGGACTTTACAATGACTTAATGATCAAATGTAGCACTCTTATGGAAATATGATAATGGTTTGTAATGATCATTTAAATCGGACTTATTTTCAAATTTTTTGTGGATCATTCCTACTATTTGGTGCCATTTCAGCTTGGTAAATTTCTATTAAAAAAAAGTAAAAATGTCCATGATTTAATAATTTTATCTGAATAATGGCTTTTTACACTACAAGAAAAATATATTGGTCCACCTCAGGATATCACTCTTTAATAATTTGGACCAAATTCTTCACACACGCAAAGGCGAAAGTCCACCCTGTTACAGGACATTCTCATCTAAATTAATAAATGTTTTGAATTCACAGTTATTGTAATATTGACATTTTCTAAGAGCTCAAATGTCCCTCACTTTACCCCACAAATGTATTTTAACAAAGTGTTCATTAACGAGCATTATCTTGAAAAAAGTTGTTTTATTTTAAGCCACAGTGGTAATTTCAACACATTTCTTTTAGAATAAAAAGACATTTCAATGGAATTTTGCCCCATTTTTTTAATTATTTCATTTTGCCATTTCATTCCCTAAAATTAACCACAAAGATATGCATAACATTTGCTGAACTTATTTTATTAGCTTAAAAAACACACAGAGGTAACAGGGTGGACATCACACCATTGAACAACACAAAATTTCTACATGCATACCATTTAAGCTACTCTTTCTTGAAGGTTTATAACAAATACATGTATAATTAATTAATTATAAGTACCAATTCAAGCTGTAAACTCTCACAAACAGTAACAGGGTGGACAGTAACAGGAGGGACATTTTATGCTAAAGCTAGCCATTGCTACAAATGTAATGAAAAACAAGCTAGTGCGCAGTGATAACTGAGGAAGATTTTACTTGTTTATTAACCATATTTTCAAAATTACAAACAATTATCAGTTTCCACTATAAATAGGCATAACAGGGTGGACATGTTATGCTTTACCACTTCAGTGAATCATTCTAAAACATTGAAAAAAGAGTGAATTAAGGAGTAATACCTACTCTGCATTTTGAAGATAATTTGCCATCAAAAAGTATTCAAATTCTTGAGAGACATGTGATTAGAGGAACGGTCAATGGGCGTGTTCATTTTCCATCAGAGTAACAGGGGGGACATTCAATTCAGGGACACAACATATTTTAAAGACTTTAACCATTAAACATGTATAACTAACAGAAAATATATTTTGGTGAGGAATATTATAAATAAGAATATACAACAATATTAAAAAATCTGGAATTTATTTGATTTTTATTACTTATATTTGTGGCTGAAGTTGTGCAAGCTTACTTGGGGACATGGCAGTTTAGTCTACTTGCACTAAAATCAGAGTATTTTTTTTATTTTTATTAATCCTGTTTACATTTCTTGTGTTCTATGGTAAAGGAGGATTAACTATTTAAGATTATCATTTAGAAACAAGTGAGCCCATTTTTGTGCCCATTTTTTGAGAAAATGAGCCCATTTTTACTCCAAATATACCACCTTATGTCATGAGGACTCAAATGGCACCGAACGCTAAGAATGACCCTTGTCATAAATCAGCATCTCAGGTAAATGTTATGGTTTCTAATTAGAATATGACTGACAGAAATTCTGTTAAGAAACAGGGCATTGATCAGGACTTAAATCATGTTTATCAGGAACTCTGGGAGACACAACAAGTGAATAGGGAAAGAAATGATCTATCAATATCCCTATGACATATTAGATATTATTATGAAAATATTCCGAATTATTACTCCCATTATTACACGTCTTAGACTTTATTCATTAAATGTTGCTACAAGAACACATTCATTTGCAATTTAGATACATTGCATTGAATGGGAATGGCATTTATGGCCATTTTTACACGCATATTGCATAAAGTAAAATGGTATATCAGATCATTCTGTTAAATCTAACGTAACATAGTTGAGAATCGTATTTATACAAAGTTTTGATAAGAAAAAGATTGAAACCTAATACATTATTTGTGAATTATGTATTTTTTCTCAATAAATGTGTCCTGGTGTCCTCTACAGAGATCATAGCATAACATACGAATAAAATATCAAAAACGTATATTCAATTTGTTTCTTATGGTCCAGAACATGTCATGAATTTGCATTTCCTTCAGCCTGAGGCTTATTTATTTCAATGTTGGTGTGAAACGGCCTTTACTTTTGCCAAAAATACAATAACTTTTTCGTTACTAAAAAACAAACAAGCAAGCCCAGCCCAGAAGAGAAAAGTGAAAAATGTATAAAAATAAAGTGAGTTTATGGTTAAAACAATAGAAACAAATCTGCCAATGGGATCAGAAAAATAGATGTAATTCAAAGGGGAAACAAGCTTATTTTTCTTTCTCCATTGGCAGACATTTTATCCTGTTAACCTGTCATTTAAAAAAAATTTTTTATCAGAATGTTATATCTTAGGACATTTTGCTTCTCAAGTAAATGCATCTTGATTTAAGAATGTTTCTAGAAACCAGAAAACAAGACGAAAATACTGTGTTGGAAATTCATTGTTGCAGTTTCATTCTCAGAAAGTTATGCAAGGTTATGCAATAATGTCAATAACTTCAGTGAGAGCGTAGTGGCTTCGGTCCTGGTGAAATCTTCTCTTATTTCCAGCAGAGAAACTCTGAAACATCTGAAGTGTGGAACTGTTATGAGCATAGATATGGTGGGATCTGATTTCATTATACTGGTTTGTGCAGCTCTGAGTCTGAGAAGAACATTGGCAGTAAATCGTGTGTTTGTTTCATAGCATGGGCATCATACATGACCAACTCGCCCACCGTGATCGTATTGATCGGCCTTCCCGCCAGAGGAAAGACCTACATATCTAAGAAGCTGACGCGCTACCTCAACTGGATCGGGGTTCCCACGAAAGGTGTGTGTGTGTGTGTGTGTGTGTGTGTGTGTGTGTGTGTGTGTGTGTGTGTGTGTGTGTGTGTGTGTGTGTGTGTGTGTGTGTGTGTGTGTGTGTGTGTGTGTGTGTGTGTGTGTGTGTGTGTGTGTGTGTTTACAGACCAGACCAATTTTCAGTGGTGCTGCTTATTCTATAGCATACTTCTGTACTGATTCTGCCAGCGAAATGTTATTATTCCTGGGGTTGATACACCAAAATGATTTCTTAAATTGAACAAGAAATAAAAAATAAAAAAAATAGTCATTTGGAATTCATTATGATTATTACAGGATTCCAACTGTCATGTAAAACTAAGGAAAAAATTTATCAGGGAATTTTAACAGTAAATAAAAAAAAAAACATAAATTTTTTTTTTTTTTTTTTTTACAGCTCTTCAATATTAATACAGCTTGACTACTTAATGACGTCGTGCAAATGTGTTGTTCAATAGATGTGGGAACCCTAGTTTAACATTTCTAACATTTCGTACTGCTATTAAATATTATACTAGCTTTATGGCCCGTTCACACCAAGGACGATAACTATAATGATAAAGATAAAGTTTTATAAAAATCGTTCTTTATGTAAAAGAATAGTTAACTATAACGATAACATCACAGAGGAACTGGAATCACTTTCACAACGATTGTTTCCCGCTAATGAACGATAAAAACATTGACAGCCAATCAGACTCAATCCTGCTTGTAACAAGCTTGAGCATTTAAAGTGAAAGATGACTATAGATTATAGTAATCGTTCTTAGTGTGAACGGGTCTTTACGTTGAAGTTTCCCAAAAGACTATGTTGTTGTATGTTCGTAACAGTTGTGTGTTTCTGTCAGTTTTTAACCTGGGCGTTTACAGACGCGAGGCGGTACAGTCGTACAAGTCTTACGACTTCTTCCGTCATGACAATGAAGAGGCCATGAAAATCAGGAAGTAAGTATTTCCACAGCGTTCTGTGTACGGTTTAAACACAAGAGGATGTTTCAGTCAGGAAATGTTCAGGGGAGGAAGTTTTGAGGTGGATTATGTGACTTTATTGTAATATTCACAACAAACTATGTTTGTGGACCTATATGCCCTTTTACAGTCTTGAATTTGGCTCGGCTAGAATAGGTTTTCATGCTTGAACGTTACATTTTTTTTTTCATAAATTTGACTATGAGTGAATTTATAGGGCCCTATGAAATCCATTTGATTTTTTTCCAAATTCCGTTTGAATTTTTCTGGATTTCGGGGTTTTTTTTGTGGTAATTTTTATTTTTTTTACTATATTTTATTGGTTAAATAAAAATATTTAATAATCAGAAAGCTTGTATAATTAATTAAAACCATGAAACTTGTACAATTTTACAATACTTTATTAAAAGATTTACAAAAATTACATGTTTAGTGACATGAAATATTTTTTTGTCATATTCCATTTTTGTTCCCTCCAAATTCTGTGTTTTCTGGATTCCATTAATTGAAAAGAAAAAAAAAAACATTTTAATTTTTAATTTTTTTATATAAATAACTACAATGGAGGCGTTTCAGGGAGTTCAGAAACAGTGACACTGATATAGAGAATAACTCCCGCTGGAGGGACTTTGTTACTTTGCAGAGTTTTTTCATGCTCAAACAGCAACATTACACACTAAAGGAAGATGGTCATGTGAAAAAGCACAATAGATCCTCTGTAAATGATTTGACAAACGCTGGTTGTGTGTGTGTGTGTGTGTGTGTCTCAGACAGTGTGCCATCGTGGCTCTCGAGGATGTGAAGTCTTACCTGAGCGAGGAGGGGGGGCAGATCGCTGTGAGTTCTGCTCTTTACACGGCTCATCTGTGGACTTCACACACTCAAACACTGATTACTCCATCTATTGGATCAAATATGATTCACATGTATTGTTTTGTGTTATTTGTGTTGCATAAATACGCAGTTGTTTCACAGTTTATAGTGGCATCTTGTTATTGTTAACTTCAAATAAAACTATTAAATAAAAACGTTAACACTTTACTTACACAATATTTTGCTGTATAAGAAAAAAAACTTATACAACTACTAATTTAGTAATTTAGCCTTGTAATGCAACTTATAATGCATTGTATGGTCTTATGAATAACTGTGACCACAGTTTTAATACATCTAATTATTGAACACACCTTTATAATGCATTAAAATTCATGACAAACAATCAATTTCAGAATCTAAAAAAATATTATAATGCAATGCATTTTAACTTTGGTTACAATTATTTGTGAAAAGACATAAAGCATTATAATGTACACTATGAATACCTTTATAATGCATTATACAGAAGGGCTTTCAGTAAAGTTAACAAAAATCTACTGAAATATAGTTTTATATTTTGTATTTTAGCTTTATCAAATGATTAATATATGCTACAATAGTATATCAATAATTTTAAAATGATTAACATCATTAGATCATCATGCATCAGAAAAAATGTCTCTTTCTGTTCACTTTTTTCCTCCATCTCTTTTATTCAGATGGAGTTTTACTGATTTATAATGGATGCATGAAGTTATATTTCAAAGTCTTTTTAAGCATGAATGCATTTAGGATGAATTTGAGATGTTCTGCTATCACATGTTCATCAGAAATGCTTATATTCAAATATTTGCTGTCATGTTTGGACTATATTCCATACCTGCAAAAAAAGCATATAAATAAATGTCATTACAATAAATAAAATAACTATTTCCTTGTTATTATCTAATTGCAGTTGTATCATAAACAAATAGCTATAATATTTCCTGTATGATTGTGTGATGTGATTGTGTCTTATGAAGCATTTGTCTCTGGCAGGTTTTTGATGCCACAAACACAACGAGAGAGAGACGGAAGCTCATCCTGAGTTTTGCGCAGGAGAACTCGTATAAGGTGATTGTCAGTCGCATGAAATATTAGTAGTTGTTTGAAATGTTACGCTGGAGAAACATTTAGTCTGCTCTTTATAAACCTGTATAGAAACGTCGAGAGAGTCTTGGATGTGATCAGTTTTGCTTTCGTTTCCAGGTGTTTTTTGTCGAGTCACTCTGTGACGACCCAGAAGTCATTGCTGCCAACATACTGGTGAGTGTCAATGCTGAAAATATTCATATTCTGCAATTAATTCCATCTGCTTATCCCTGCTGTTACATCATAAGATATTGATCATGAAATGTTTTATTATAATTATTCAGCTTTTATGCACTCATATTAATTGAGACTAAATGGAAATATTTGTACATTTAAAAAACTATATTTATCACACTGAAAGATTATTTCATATCATTGTTATTGATTAAAAATGAACAAACTAAAAGTAACACCTAAAATATACACACGTTCCATGTATTTATGTCAATTATACATGAGCTATTATCTTGATGCTGATAAAAGTTAATATCAGTGCAATTTGGGATCAGGATGTGAAGGTTTCCAGTCCGGATTATCCCGAGAGACACAGAGAGAGCGTGATGGAGGATTTCCTGAAGAGAATCGAGTGCTACAAAGTCACATATCAGCCGTTAGATCCAGATGAACATGACAAGTAACATCACACTTTCATGTATCTTTCAATCCATTTATTAAACATAATCTAGAAGCTGACTGATCTTGAAAGAGACTTTTCCTTTGGGCAACTGTTAAAAAAAATAAAAAAAATAATGAAATAAAAAGTTTCCTCTTTGTATTTTACAGTTTTTGGGAAACTATATGATAATATTTAACTTCATCATTTCATCTGTGTCTTTAACTTTGCTGTTGTTATGTCAGAAAGCTTCCAGCAGAGAGCAGTACAGATTCAGTTCAGTTTGCTGGATTTACTTTGTTCAGTTGTAAGCATGTGGTTTTGTTTAATGATCATAATAATATATCATAAATACCTTCCAGTAGATTAGGTTACATTCAAATTTTGTTGCTAATCAAATATCAACCCAGAATCTTTGAAAAACCTGTTTGGACAGTCAAAAGCATTCCTCAGGCGTAGCTTTTGGCTTCATCTTGAGATAATCTTGCTGGAAAGATTCAAGCTCTCTGTAGCACTTACAGACAGAGCCATTCAATCTGTCCTTGCCTTCAGACATGTTGGATTATCTTTTATTCTTAAAGGGACAGTTCACCCAAAACATTTTGTCATCATTTACTCATCCTCAAGTTGCTCCAAACCTGTATTTTGATTTTATACTATGGAAGTCAATGAGTCCCTTCAACTGTTTGATTACTCATATTCTCCAAAATATCTTTTTTTAAATATCACACTTTTTATGTGTTTAGCAGAAGAAATAAATTAATGCAGGTTTAGAACAACTTGAAGGTGAGTAAATGATGACAGCATTTTCATTTTTGGGTGAACCATGACTTTAAATCCAGCATCATGAAAACTGTTAAATTCAACTTACAACCTACAGCCATTTATTCCTGACATTTATTTGTAATATTTAACTATTGTAAGCTACATTCTTAAAAAAATAAAAAGATTTAATTCGGTTTTAATCAACGGGGTTATTTTAGTTGTATTTAAATTAAACTACTATTAAATGTAATATTATATTACAACAGAAATATTATATAGAAAATTTAGCCTAAATTATATAGAAAAACCATTTTTGCCAGCAGATTTACAGAGAGCACTGTCATCATATAATATAATTTAAAGGCCTGTCCACACCAAGAACGATAATGATAATAATGATATCGTTCCTCTGTGACTTGGATTGTGCTGTTCTTTTATATGTATACAAATTTTTATAAAACCATATCTTTTTCATTATAGTTATCGTCTATGATGTAAACGGGCCTTTAGTCCAGCATTTTTGTGTTTATACAGTTACTGTAGCAGAAGCTTATATCCATGACTTACAAATGAACTAATCAATAGTATGACCTACTATAACACCACCTATTTTTAACTAAACAACATATTAACAACAACTTTTATTAATTGTAGTGTACAGATTGCTCAATCATGAATAGGCTACTTTATAAACAAGAGAAGGGATTGTTATTGAAGTTAATCTTAAGATTATATAACATTGATTGTTTTTCATTCGGCCCGTCTTGTAGATAATTAAATGCAGAAACTGTGGACAATAATAAGACTCAACTGTGATTATAGTAACTCTCTTTCTGTGTATATCCCTGAATCATTAGGCCACAGACAAGCACATATTTAACAGTTTGCACATTTGACGGGGTGTTTAACACGGATCTTTCTCTGGCTGTTTCAGGGACCTGTCCTTCATCCAGGTGATTAACGTCGGTCAGCGTTTCCTCGTGAACCGAGTTCAGGATTACATCCAGAGTAAGATCGTCTACTACCTTATGAATATTCACGTTCAGAAACACTCCATCTACCTCTGCCGGCACGGCGAGAGCCAACACAACGTCCAGCGCTGCATCGGCGGAGACTCGGAGCTCTCCTCCAGAGGAAAAGAGGTATTCCTTTCAATAACTACATGATGGATGAGAAGAACACAGCTCATTTAAATAGTGTTGGTTTTGTTATTCATTAAACCTGAGAGTTGTTTACAATGTGTGCTTTTGATCATTTCTGTAATGTGGGTTCCCGCGGGTCATTAAAAAGCTTTCAAATGAAAATATAGCATTTAAGAGGTTCAAAATTTGGGGATTGAAAAACAGGAGTTGTGATACGGCGAATGCGATTATTAAAGTTTCAATTAAATACATGAGCGGCAGTGCACGTTTGAAGTGAGAATATTGATGAATCTTTTATTATATTAAATGCTGCAATATCCCATAATAAAATAAGAATTGTCAATAGGTATGCACTGATACCGATAATTATTTATACTTAAAAGACGATAATTGATATATTGGCCAGTAAATCTAAATCCAATTTTTTACATAATTTTTGAGAGCCTGATTACAAAAACAAAAGTCTCACCATTAATATCCATGTCTCAAGCACACAATTATGATGTTCTCATTATAGTTTTATGTCACCTATAAGACAGACTCGAGCTGCACATGTTGTACTTTACTGTATTTTCCTTTTTGAAGTGATTCCAATCATATTTCAAGTAATTAAAAACCATCATGTTGAACAGTGCACATCTAAAGTGTCTCAGCTGAAGGAAATAATCCATTATTTATCGGTTTTAATTTATCAGGCAAATTTTCTAATTAGGTCAATAACGATAACATTAAATATGACTGTATATCAGCCGATGCCGATATGGTGGCCGGTATATCGTGCATCTCTAATTGTCAATTTTGTTGACTTTAATGAACTACTCTTGATGAATTATGACAATGTTTACTTTATGGTTTTGATATTGTAATATGTTGTAGATGATTGTAAGTGCATATTTAATCTCTCTCATCTTTTTGAATGAGCAGCTGGAAGTAGTTAAGCAGACATTTCAAAATGAGATTTCTGAAAGTCGGGCTTGTTTATAATTAAAAGCACCATATTATATACTTATAATAAAACATGTCTTGGGAATTTTAAAGTCGGCATGAAACAGAAGTTGTGATAGTCTTCTTTTCTCTATTGTGACGTATATCCGAGTGAAACAGCTTCTCAAACAAGAATAAATATAGGGCGGGGCTTGTGGAACTGATTGGATGGTTGTGGTTTGCTATTGGTTGATCTCATGTGAGTGACAGGTTGCCCCGCCCTCGTCATCAGAGAAGAGAAGAGATGTTGCTGAAAGAGAGAGGGAAAGTTAAAGATTAAATTGGATATAGTATGCCCTTTTACAAAGTCTTGATTTTGTTTTTGGACTCTACTAGAACAGGTTTTAATTCTTGAATGTTAAAAAAACACATTATTTTCCTCATGTTCTCCATTGTTGCAGCTCCTCTCTTCCCAGTCTGTCAGTAACGCTCTGTTTAGTTCCTGTCTCTATGAAGCCCCTCCTTCTGGAAAGCACACTGTGCTCTGATGGTCAGCTGGATCAGTGTGTTGTGATTGGTCAAGCACTTTGAGTGTGTTTGGGAAATGTCCCACTCCTTTCCATAACCACGAGTCGAGTACACAATACAACTTAACACACTACTAACTAACTCAACCAGGCCCCGCCCCTTTATTCTGCGTTTCAATTATTTAAATGAGGAATATTGCGACGTGTTCGTTCCCGGAAGAAACTCAAGACAACAATGGAGGCGTTTCAGAGTTCAGAAACACTGACACTTTTTCCTGCTCAAACAGCAACATTAATTGTGAAAGCACAATAGAACCCCTTTAAATGTGATTTAAATCTGCCGATACCCTGTAGTCACCCTGTGTCGATTCCCAGCATGCTCTGGTTCAGTCCTTTACCACAAACAGGTGAGAAATGTTTGGAGGCTTGTTAACGTGCTTCCCGCTCTGTGTTAGTTTTCTAAAGCCCTGCGTGGGTTCCTGGAAAACCAGAAGATTCCCGACCTGAAGGTGTGGACCAGTCAGCTCAGACGCACCATCCAGACGGCGGAGGAGTTGGGCGTCCCGTACGAGCAGTGGAAAATACTCAACGAGATCGACGCCGTGAGTTATGCACCGCTGGGTTTATTAGAGAAGTTTCATGGTTTTCATATTAACACTGGCCTACCCTGATAAAACGGGTGTTTTCTGTGAACATGCAATTAGTCAATTTGAGTCAGATGTATCATATTTAACTCATTCACCACACCAAAACTAATTCAGCTATATAATTCTGTGTCATGATTGCAATAAAAGTCTCATTTATAACCGTTGCGTCACACAAAACAGGCCCTGAAAGAGGCGTGTAAGTTCTTCCAACACATAAGTTGTGATTTATAAAAACAAACGTTTTAATTTGCACACCTGCATGCACACTCCTACCCATGTGTACGAACATTTTGGAGATGGGGCAGTTTGGCGACACTGATGGTTGATAGTTGAGGGGCTGACAGCAGATGAAGGAAAACCACTCATAAATACAGTGCATGTTCACAATATCAGTTTAAATAAATAAAAGAATTATTTAAACTATGTTTTACATCTGATATAGACATTTATATTAAATATTCCATTCTCATTAATGGAGGTAAGCACTTAAATTACATGAATTCATTACTGAGCAGTTACAAAAAAAATTATATTCTACAAACCGAATTCCGGAAAAGTTCAGACATTTTTTTTAAATTTGATTAAAATTAAAACTAAAAGACTTTCAAATCACATGAGCCAATATTTTATTCACAATAGAACATGGATAACATAACAAATGTTTAAACAGAGAAAGTTTACAATTTTATGTACAAAATTAGCTCATTTCAAATTTGATGCCTGCTAAAGACTTCAAAAAAGTTGGGACGGGGGCAACAAATGGCTGAAAAACCAAGACATTTGGAAAATATTCAGCTGGGAGAACATCTAGCAACTAATTACGTTAATTTATATCAGGTCTGTAACATGATTAGCTATAAAAGGGATGTCTTAGAGAGGCAGAGTCTCTCAGAAGTAAAGATGGGCAGAGGCTCTTCAATCTGTGAAAGAGTGCGTAAAAAGATTGTGGAATACTTTGAAAACAATGTTCCTCAACGTCAAATTGCAAATGCTTTGCAAATCTCATCATCTACAGTGCATAACATCATCAAAAGATTCAAAGAAACTGGAGAAATCTCTGTGCGTAAGGGACAAGGCCGAAGACTTTTATTGGATGCCCGTGGTCTTCGAGCCCTCAGACGACACAGCATCACTCATCGGTATGATTGTGTCACTGACATTACTAAATGGGCCCAGGAATACTTCCAGAAACCGCTGTTGGTAAACACAATCCGCCATGCCATCTGCAGATGCCAACTAAAGCTCTATCATGTAAAAACAAAGCCATATGTGAACATGGTCCAGAAGTGTCGTCGTGTCCTGTGGGCCGAGGCTCATTTAAAATGGACTATTTCAAAGTGGAAAAGTGTTCTATGGTCCGACGAGTCCAAATTTGACATTCTTGAAAATCCCGGACACCGTGTCCTCCGGGCAAAAGACGGAGACCTTCCAGCGTATTATCAGTGTTCAGTTCAAAAGCCAGCATCTCTGATGGTATGGGGGTGCATAAGTGCATACGATATGGGCAGCTTGCGTGTTTTGGAAGGCACTATGAATGCAGATAGGTATATAAAGGTTTTAGAGCAACATATGCTCCCCTCCAGATGACGTCTATTTCAGGGAAGGCCTTGTGTATTTCAGCAGGACAATGCAAAACCACATTCTGCAGCAATTACAACAGCATGGCATCGTCGTAGAAGAGTACGGGTGCTGAATTGGCCTGATCTTTCACCTATTTGAGAACATTTGGCGCATCATGAAACGAAAAATACGTCAAAGATGACCACAAACTCTTCAGCAGCTGGAAACCTATATAAGGCAAGAATTGGACCAAATTCTAAACCCCAAAACTCCGGAAACTCATTACCTCGGTGCCCAGACGTCTTCAAACTGTTTTGAAAAGAAGAGGAGATGCTACACCATGGTAAACATGCCCTCATCCCAACTTTTTTGAGACCTGTAGCAGACATCACATTTCAAATGAGCTCATTTTGTGCCTAAAATTGTAAAATTTCTCTGTTTAAACATTTGTTATGTTTTCTATGTTCTATTGTGAATAAAATGCGGGCTCATGTGATTTGATAGTCTTTTAGCTTTCATTTTATTCAAATTTAAAAAACATCCCAACTTTTCCCGAATTCAGGTTGTAATAAATAGAAACGTTTGTAGTGGATGTGATGCTTTTAAACACTATTTCCTGTGGCATTGCTGTGTTTTAAATGTTTTAACTACAGCGAGGATTGCTTAGCACATGATAATAGCAGAACTCTTGGTCTGAGGAAATATTTTCACACAAATAATGATCAATAATGCACAATAAGGCCTATCTGTTTCCATTAAAAATATAAAGCAATTAAATTTACTATTGGCCAGTGGAAAAGATTGAGAAAAACTTTCTCTGAAATGTATTTTACACTATTTGATTTATTTATTCAAAAACAAGGCGAGGATTGGCTACTAAATGATTTTTAGCAATGTAATGTGACGGCACATCCGTATCTCGTATTTTCGTGTTGTCTTGTACCGTTAAACATGTGGATGAATATGCATATGCAAATGATATGCAGATGAGGATATGCATAGTAAAACTAGGCGTTATCTGCTCCATATATGGTTATTTCGGCAAGGAGACGCATGTGTGCATAATCTTTCACTGACTGGGATTTATAAAGGGAATTTTGCACTGGTTCTGGCGTATGCCAGACTTTATAAGTCTGAATATTTTTTGCCATTTCGGGTGCACATACTCTTTTAGTAAGGATACTACGCACAGTTTTTAATTGCAAAAGTAAAAATGAAAACACGTTATTGCAACAGATCTGAGTTGATGATGGAGAAATTGTTGATGCTGTTTGTTAATTATTTTTTTTCTGCATCAGGGCATTTGTGAGGAAATGACATATGAAAAGATAAAAGAAACGTACCCGGATGAATATTCTCTCAGAGACCAGGACAAGTACCATTACAGATACCCAGGAGGAGAGGTATGTACACTGTAGAATTTACAGGAAAATACCATTTCAGTCTTTCTATTTAAAATTTCACTTTTTATTTTCTTTATTATTATGAGTCAGTGAATAATCCTACAACATTTTTTTCCCCCAGTGTACCATTATGAGATCAATTTTGCAATGACCAATTTTTCATGACATTTCCAGTTATTTGTCATTACTGGATACGTTTTTTTTTAATGAGTTTTTTAAAGATTAATAGAGATTCACCAAATGAATTATTCAGACAAAAAGAATGATTAGCTCCCACTTCGGACATCTCTGTGAGCAAGTTTTACTCAACACAGTAGTGATACAGTCGTGCTCAGAATTAATGGCGCCCCTGGTAAATATGATCAAAACTGGCTGTAAAAAATAAATCTGCATCGTTTATCCTTTTGATCTTTCATTCAGAAAATTGCCAAAAATCTAACCTTTTATTGAAGGAAAAGAATTGAAAGTGGCGGGGAAATCACATTATGAAATAAATGTTTTTCTCCAAAACACGTTGGCCACCATTATTGGTACCCCCTAGAATTTTTTACGAATAAAATATCTCTGAAGTATATTCCCATTAATGTTTACCTTTTTTTTTAGCACACCAGGGTGACTAGGAACATGAAACTGTCTAGCTATGACTTCTTGTTTCACAGGAGTTTAAATATGAGGAAGCACAAAGATCAAATTCCCTTAATCATCCATCACAATGAGTAAAACCAAAGAATATAGTTCTGATGTGCATCAAAAGATTGTTGAGCATCACAAAATAGGAAGTGGCTGTAAGAAAATAGCTAAAGAATGGAAAATCCCCCTTTTGACCATCAGGGCAATAACTAAAAAGTTCCAATCAACTAAAGATGATACGAATCTGCCAGGAAGATGACGTGTGTCTATATTGCCCTTAATGCACGGCGAGGAGGAGAGATTGAGTGGCCAGAGACTCTTCAAGGATCACAGATGGAGAATTGCAGACATTACTTGAGTCTTGGGGTCAGAAAGCCTATTAAAAAAATCAAACAACCCCTACATCACCACATGTTGTTTGGGAGGGTTTCAAGAAAAATGCTCCTCGCTTGTCCAAAAATAAACTCCAGCATATTCAGTTGTCAGAATGACTGGAACTTTAAACAGCACAGGTTTCTGTGGTCAGATGAAACAAAAAAAAGAGCTTTTTGGCAGCAAACAAACTAGATGGGTTTGGTGCACACAGGGATAAAAAGTACCCCATGTGTACAATTTAATATACTGTTGGATCTTTAATGTTGTGGGCATATTTTTCTGCTGTAGGTCCTTGACTTCTTGTTCCGATACATGGCATCGTGGATTCTATCAAATATCAATAGATAAAAAATCAAAACCTGATGGCTTCTGCTAGAAATCTTATAATGGGCCGTGGTTGGATCTTCCATCTGGAGAACGGTCCAAAACAAACATCAAAATCAACACAAAAATTTGTTACGGGGCACAAGATGAAGCTTCTGCCATGACCGTCCCTCTCCCTGACCTGATGAGTGGAGTGAACTGAAGAGAAGAAGCACTGTATTAATGTTCAGGGAAGAAGGAGGCGGGAACCGGCGAACATTTAAACATACTTTATTAAAATAAAACCTAACAAACTAAAATACCGCCAGCAGCCCCTCGCGGACGACTGCTGGCTAAAATAAAACACAAATACAAAAAACAAAACTCAACTAAAATACAGGCCTGTTCCTCTCTCGATCATCAACGTCGTCGCTCCTCCTTTATGCTTCCGCTCCTCCGTGAGAGATGCGAGACCGGTGTGCTTCACAGGTGTTGCTCATTAGCAATCGCACCACCGACCTCGCGCCGTTCTCTCACGTCCCTCGGCCGTCCTGTTCGCCACAAGCACCAACATGGATCTGGGAATCAGTTTCTGTATGGAGGAATGGTCTCTGATCTCTTGTCAGGTGTTCTCCAAACTCATCAGGCATTATAGGAGAAAACTCAGAGCTGTTATCTTGTCAAAAGGACATTGCAAAAAGTATTCAATAAAAGGGTGCCAATAATTGTGGCCAACGTGTTTTGGAGAAAAACATTTATTTCATAATGTGATTTACCCGCCACTTTCAATTCTTTTACTTCAATGAAAGGTTAGATTTTTGGCAATATTTTGAATGAAAGATCAAAAGGATAAACAATGCAGATTTATTTTTTACAGCCAGTTTTGATCATATTTACCAGGGGTGACATTAATTGTGACCATGACTGTACATTGAAATATTATGCATTTCCTGTTCAAAGGTTTGGGGCTGGTAAGATTTTTTTAATGTTTAAAAGAGTCTCTTTTGCTGCCCAAGGCTGAAGAAAATACAGTAACATTATAAAATACGTATTACAGTTTATAAGAACTGTTTTCTATGTGAATATACAGTAGGTTAAAATTACATTTATTCCTGTGATCAAAGCAATGGAAAGTTAAAAAACAGCATTTATTTGAAATTAGAAGTGTGGAACAACGAAAAATGGGCTGGCAAGACCTTTGGTCAATGGAAGAGAGTAGGATCAGTTTCCTTATTAGGTCAACATATGATGTTCTCCCATCACCGCAGAACCTAAACCTCTGGGTAGGAGAGGATCCCTCTTGTCCTTTGTGTTCATCACCTGCCACATTAAGGCACATTTTGACAGGATGTAAGGTGGCTCTTAGCCAAGGTCGGTTTACTTGGCGCCATGACCAAGTACTGCGATGTTTGGCTTTAGCATTGGAAGGCAAGCGTAGTATGACCAATAAGTTGCCGCCTGTTCTAGCAAAACATTACACGCAGAAGACAATATTCCTCCGCCCAGGCGTGCAACCACCAAGAAAAGGTGCTAACACCAATTCTCGCCCAGGACAACTGGAAGCTGCTAGGGACTGGAAGATGCTGGCTGATCTTGATCAACGGCTTATTTTTCCACCTGAGATTGCCACCACTAACCTACGACCAGATATTGTTTTGTGGTCTGGATCAGCACGCTAGATAGAGCAACTGATAGAGTTAACAGTGCCATGGGAGGATGCGGTAGATGAGGCATATGAGAGGAAGAAACTGCGGTATGCTCATCTGGCCACTGAAGCAGAACAGCGAGGATGGAGAGTCCAGGTTTATCCAGTGGAAGTTGGTTGTCGAGGTTTTGTGGCACACTCTACAACCCGGTTCCTCAGAGACGTCGGATTCAGTGGGCAAGAGTTGCGTCGCACAGTAAAGAACTTATCTGAAGCAGCAGAAAGGAGCAGCAACTGGCTGTGGTTGAGACGGAAAGATTCTAGCTGGCTGAGTACAGGCCGCCATGCTACGGTTTCGTTGAATTCTTGAAAACTTGAAGGGTGTTGGTTTATTTGTATAGGTTGTATAGTATTTACAGTCATTACGTTCCTGTGTATATTGCGTGAATGACGGGTGGTTGGGCAGATATTGTGATTTGCGGTAGGTGGTATGCCATACGGAACCGTTGCCACTGAAACTGCATATTAACGCACCAGTGGGGCTCGACAGCCTTAGTCAAACGGGTTGGCGCGTATGGTTGGGTTGCGGAGAGATTGTGAGATTGTGGTTAGGTCTCAGCAGCACTGTTGGTTTATTTGTAGAGGTTGTATAGTATTTACAGTCATTACGTTCCTGTGTATATTGCGTGAATGACGGGTGGCTGGGCAGATATTGTGTTTTGCGGTAGGTGGTATGCCATACGGAACCGTTGCCACTGAACCTGCATATTAACACACCAGTGGGGCTCGACAGCCTTAGTCAAACGGGTTGGCGCGTATGGTTGGGTTGCGGAGAGATTGTTAGATTGTGGTTAGGTCTCAGCAGCAAGAGGGAAGTAGAGGTCAGTAAGCTGGGCTGAGTTGAGTGGGGGACGGAGGGGGGTGACTCTGGGACGCCAGAGTCACTGTCGAGCCCTCTTGAGGTGTCGTGGGCTAGTCGACGAAACACTGAGGACGGAAGGTGCCCACTTGAAGACCCTAGAGATGTTCCCTACTCCGCTCAATCCAGAGGGTTGTTATGGGGGGACCGCACTGTGGTTGCAGCTGTTGTTCGTGCTGACGCGCAAATACACTATTAACACCAGACAGAAGGAGATTCACGTCACCAGATGGAAAGAAGCGTAAATGGATGGAGAAGCATAGGTTACTGTAAAGCTACGTCTTAGTTGATGCTTATCTTGGCGAAAGCCGAGTACAAATCAGCATGAAGTTTTAACATCTACTCTCGTGTAATGGAAATCAGAATCTTTTGTAACATTATTAATGTCTTAACTGTCTCATTTGAGCAATTTCATGCATCCTAGCTGAATAAGATTATTAATTTCTTCAACCAAAAAAATAAATCTTACTGACCCCAGACGTCTGAAGGTCTAAAAGATGTGGCGATACTGAACTTTAACTTGAAACGTGCAGTTTGTTTTAAATCTTAGAATACTTTCTCCTGTCTCTGCTTAATATAGAGAGTCAGCTGTAAATAAGCCCTTCTTGTCACTCTTCTCTTGCCGTAGTCCTATCAGGACCTGGTGCAGCGCTTGGAGCCTGTTATCATGGAGCTGGAGAGACAAGGCAATGTTCTGGTCATCTGTCACCAGGCCGTCATGCGCTGCCTCCTCGCCTACTTCCTGGACAAGAGCGCTGGTGCGACACACACACACACACACACACACACACACACACACACACACACACACACACACACACACACACACACACACACACACACACACACACACACACACACACACACACACACACACAATCAAAGCAGGCCTCTTGTGACTTCAATCAGATAATGAGAGACACGAGTATGTCTGTTTCTGAGTGCTGGTGTTCAAGCATCCACAGAAGTGATCCTGTGACAAAGACTGCGGGACTGCAGTTGATGATTTTCTCTGAGCGAAACCCTTCCATTCATGACATGTTTGAATCAATTATGTATTTAAAATTAGCAGATCTTCTCATATTTGAATGTGCTTGTGTTGTACAGATGATTTGCCGTACCTGAAGTGCCCCCTCCATGCAGTCATGAAACTGACACCAGTGGCTTATGGTATGTGTTGATTTTCATTCAAGTAGACCTAAAAAAAAAAAGTTTTTATATATATTATATAAAATATTTATATATTATTTACATTTCAAATATTTTGTCTAAATTGTTTCCATATTAAAATAACTATTAAAAAAAATAATAGTTAATGTTAAATAAGAAATAATAATACAAAATATGTATGTGTATATGTGTGTGTAAATGTTTATTTTTATTTGTTTATTTATTTGAATATTTAAAAAAAATTCAAATTTGTATTAAATGTTAAATATTTGTTTTAAATGGTTTCATTGTAAAAAGTATTTAAAAAAAATATGAATATGTGCGTGTGTGTGTGTATTTATTTGTATTTATGTTTATTTATTAAAATACTTTGAAATGCTATTAAATTATTATTTATTTAATTTAAATTGTTTAATTAAAATAACAATTAATTAAATATTAATTAAAAGATTTTAAAAAATTGGCATGTTTATGTATAATGTTTTTATAGTATTTTTTATTTATTTAAGTGAGATATAAATACTGTAGCAAAATTCTGATCATTTTTCAATATTGTTGTTTGTTTTTTTCCTGTTACAGGCTGTAAAGTTGACAAGTTTGACCTGAAAGTAGAAGCTGTAAACACACACCGGGACAGACCACTCGTAAGCAAATTTAACATTTAACCGATTTTTGGGGACTTTGCTAAAGCAGCATCACTGTTATTACTAACAACCATTTACTAACACACTGTCATCTTGAGGGAAATTTATTTTTATTTCGTGAACATAGTTTCGTTTTTACCATCATTTCATATGCATTTTTTTTGTGGTGAATGATTCTGCATGCTTATTTTGCAGTGATATTTTTAGAATCATATGCATTATGATCAAGCGGTCTATCCAACACAAATAGATCTTCTGTAAATCAGCGGCTGAAAGGAGCCCTTAACAAGAATAACCTCTTGAACTCTTTTCATGTTCCTCTAACGGAAAACTAAAGGCTGACTGTCTGCGCGTTCAGTCCACATAGTTTGCTCGTAAAGTGTGGTCTGTTTTTGCTGTGTAAGTCTGTAGGTGTGAGTTTGCCACTGAAAAACACAGACCACAGGTATGCGGAGAGAGATACAACAGCACTGAGATTCTCTCAGTATTTCTGGCTTGTTTTTGTTCTTTATTTGGTTGTGGATGAGATCGGCATGTGATTATGGGTGGCAGTGTCGGGTACAGACGACACAGGGAGTTTACTCAGTCTGAGCTTTAATTTGATTTGATTTTAAAGGGCCCATATCATAAAAAACTTTTGACCTCAAAAAGTTGGATGTAATATGTTGACATACTGTGACATTCTCCAATCCACCCAGAGGATTTATAGTCAGGAAGAAAATCATACTGTCTGGATAATGAGGACTTTAATTTATTTATTTAAATCAATAAATCACATTTTATTTTTTTATTTTCTTATTTACATTTACATCTACTTTTTTCTGTTTAAATAACTATTAATAAACGTAACAGTTCATATTAAATATATTAAATGAGAAATAATAATTCAAAATAAAAATATGGATGATGAATATCATGTACATCTATTTGTTCCATCTATCCATCTTCTTCCCCTTATCCGGGGCCGGGTCGCGGGGCAGCAGTCTAATCAGAGACGCCCAGACTTCCCTCTCCCTAGACACTTCCTCCAGCTCTTTTGGGGGATTACCAAGGCGTTCTCAGGCCAGCCGGGAGAAATAATCCCTCCAGTCTGTCCTAGGTCTTCCCTGGCATCTCCTCCCGGTGGGACGCGCCCGGAACACCTCCTGAATCCTGTTCCTCCTGAATCCGAGGTTTTACTGTTGGACGAATTCTCCTCTCCAGTTCCCTGGCATAGACTTTCCTGGGGAGGCTGAGAAGTGTGATCCCCTGTAGTTGGAACACACCAGCCCAGAGGTACTGCCGCCAACAGCCACGTGATGTTGCAGAGGCGTGTCAACCAAGACAGCCCCACAACATCCAGAGACTTGAGGTACTCAGTCCAACCCTGGTGCCTTGCCACTGAGGAGCTTCTTGACTATGTGATAGACAAGTCCACCTCCGAGCCCTCGGCCTCTGCTTCCTCAATGGAAGACATTTAGGTGGGATTGAGGAGATCCTCAAAGTATTCCTTCCACTATCCGACAATATCTTGGATGTACCCCAGTTAAGGTCAACATCTGCCCACCTCCAGTGTAAACAGAGTTGGTAGGGCACTGCTTCCCCCTCCTGAGGCGCCGGACGGTTTGCCAGAATCTCTTCGAGGTCAACCGATAGGCCTTCTCCATGGCCTCACTGAACTCCTCCCAGGCCCGATTTTTTTGCCTCCACAACCACCTGGGCTGCAGTCCGCTTGGCCTGTCGGTACCCGTCAGCTGCCTCAGGAGTCCCACAAGCCAGCCAGGCCTGATAGGACTTCTTCATCTTGACCGCATCCCTTACTTCCGGTGTCCACCAAGGCGTTCGGAAATTGCCGCCTCGACAGGCACCGGAAATCTTACGGCCACAGCTCCGAGCGGCCGCATCGACAATGGAGGTGGAGAACATGGTCCACTTGGACTCAATATCTCCAGACTCCCTCGGGATCCGGTCGAAGCTCCGCCGGAGGTGGGAGTTGAAGTTCTCTCTGACAGGGGACTCGGCCAAACGTTCCCAACAGACCCTCACAGTACGTTTGGGTCTGCCGAGTCTGTCCAGCTTCCTCCCCAGCCATCGGATCCAACTCACCATCAGGTGGTGATCAGTTGGCAGCTCCGCCCCTCTCTTTACCCGAGTGTCCAAGACATACTGCGAGAGTTCAGATGAAACGACCACAAAGTTGATCATCGACCTCCGGTCTAGGGTGTCGTGGTGCCACGTGCACTGATGGACACCCTTATGCTTGAACATGGCGTTCGTTATAGACAAGCTGTGACTAGCACAGATGTCCAATAACAGAACGCCTCTCGAGTTGAGATCAGGGGGGCCGTTCCTCTAAATCACGTGGGCATTGAAGTCCCCCAGTTGAACGATGGAGTCCCCAGTCGGAGCACTCCCAGAGACTCCAAGGTACTCTGCACTGCCGTTCAGCCTGTAGGCACACACGACAGTGAGAGACCTGTCCCCAACCCGAAGACTCAGGGAAGCGACCCTCTCATTCACCAGGGTGAACTCCAACACATGGCGGCTGAGCTGGGGGGCTATAAGCAAACCCACACCAGCCCGCCGCCTCTCACCATGGGCAACTCCAGAGTGGTAGAGAGTCCAGCCTCTCTCAAGGAGTGTGGTTCCAGAGCCCAAGCTGCACGTGGTGGTAATCCCGACTACCTCTCAACCTCCCACACAAGCTCAGGCTCCTTCCCCGCCAGCAAGGTGATGTTCCACGTCCCTAATACCAGTTTCCGTGTTCAGAAATCAGGTCGTCGGGGCCCACGCCTTCGACTGCCGCCCGATCAACTATTTACCGGCACCTACCGTCGTCCCTCCTGCAGGTGGTGAGCCCACGGAATGGCGGCCCCTTGTCACTTGTTCGGGTTGAGCTCGGCCGGGCCCCATGGGGGAAGACCCGGCCACCAGGCACTTGCATGCGAGCCCCAGCTCCGGGCCTGGCTCCAGGGTGGGGCCCCGGCTGCGCCATGCCGGGAGACGTCTCGGTCCTTGATTTTTCTTTCTTCATAATGGGCTTGTGAACCTTTATTTATATCTTTATTTTTTATATATTTTTAAATCAATGCAATGTAATTTTTCATTACTAAAATAACTATTAATACAATTTTAATTAAATAATAAAAATGAATACATAAAAATTTGGCATATTTATGTATAATGTTTTATATTTTTTTATTTGTACCATTTTATTTGCTATTCATTTTTTATTTATTTATTTAATGGTTTAATGATTTATTTATTTAAAATAAGCATAAATTAAATTCTGTACATAGATAGTTGTTGATCGTAGTACTTAAATCGTAATACAGAGAATAATCTTTGTTTTCTTCAACCCAAATATAATTTATTCAATCTTTTGATTTGTGTGTAAAATGTCCCAGACCTTTTTTGTGAGACACTAATAGAAACTAAGCTTCACAAATTTGTAATTCAGAAATTGTCACGGTCATAATGTCAAAACCATGAGTACATTATTATATGACCGCCCACATTTACACATCAACACCTTCATTTCTCAAAAACTGTTAGCCAATCACAACAGATGTCATTTACATATTAAAAAGTCTAAGAGGTACAATAGCAGAAACAGCATGTTTAATGTTAAGGATCAAATTTGGGTGCAAGAAGCTTTGACTCATTTTAGCCCTTTATATACATGCCTTTGTCACAGTGTCACCCAGATATGTAATACCTACTTTGTGTGTTATCAGGGAAGCACAAAACAAGAATTTCTGCCCACTCTGCTGAGGAGAAACAACAGCTTTACACCACTGTCTAGTCAGGATCAAGTCAAACGACCTCGTCTCTTCAGCGTCGGCAACCCGCCCCGAATAAGCAGTATTCCTGCCGTATCCTCCTCACGACTCCCTCAGGCGCAGGAGAATGAGGAACTGAACAAGAGCCAGGTTCTGTTTAATTATAGGTTCAAATGTGATTTATTCCTGTGATCAAAGCTGAATTTTCAGCATCATTACTCCAGTCCTCGGTGTCATGTGATCCTTCAAAAATCAGTCTAATATGATGATTTTCTGATCTAGAAAAATTTCTGATTAATATCAGTGTTGAAAACAGTTGTGCGGCTTCATATTTTTGTGGAAACCGTAATACACTTCTATTCGACAGTAAGATTTCATGTTTTTATTCAGCAAGATATTAGATTGATCAAAACTGACAGTACAGACATGTATAATGTTTCAACATTTTCTATTTCAAATAAATGGTGTTCTTTTGAAGTTTCTATTCATCAAGAATCCTGAAAAATAAAATATATATATATCAGTTTACAGTTGTGATGCTGAATATTTGTGTGGAAACTGATAGAAACCAGTTGAGCTGCCTACTGTCAAAGTGTGTGTGTGTGTGTGTGTGTGTGTGTGTGTGTGTGTGTGCGTGTGCGTGTGCGTGTGCGTGTGCGTGTGCGTGTGCGTGTGCGTGTGCGTGTGCGTGTGCGTGTGCGTGTGCGTGTGCGCGTGCGCGTGCGTGTGTGTGTACTGAATTCGTCCCTGCAAACTAAAAAATATATATTTATATTTCCTGCCAATTTGTAATTATGAAGAAAATTTTATATATATATATATATATAAACACACACACCATAATTACAAATAGGTAGGAATATTTTTTAATATACATATAATATTATGTGTTTTTCAGTCAGAAGTGGTTGTCGAGAATCTCTCAAGCATTATTTATGTGTATGGTGTCAACAAAGTAACCTGTGTCTCCTGTGTTACAGGAAGTACTGAACTGCTTCAGACCGGCAGACTCCATCCAAGAGTGACAACACAAACCACAAGTTGTGTGACACCCCTCACCAATTAAACCAATTTAAACGCTTTCTCCAGACATGATTCAACTGTTCCTGACGCCCACTCAAAATCAGCAGCATAAACACTGCTTTATGTAACGCACATGATTAACATCCATCCATCCGTCTTTTCAACCTTAATCCGTCCACAAGCGCTTGGAAGTACGATAAAACATAACAACTACAATATCATAGTTGAGTCATTGGTTAAAATACTTAACAATTAATGCAAGGACGATTCACTGGCAGTGAATGGATTGACATATATTTAATAGATTGACAGCTTGTGGAACCAATTAGAGCACAGTTGAACTGATTGAGTGGGCGTGTCTTGTGCCAGTCAAGCTGATTAGCTCTTCAGGATCAGAATTCTTAAAGACACAGTGCACTTACTGAAACTGATCTAGAAGCGAATGTTCAAGCACTCTTTTTGTTGTCGTAGCATATGTTTTGTCCCGTCTTCTTAATAATGCCTTAGTTGTGTGACTGATTGAGGCCAAATTGGACTGGATAATTTTAACTGTTAATTGTTTGTGATGTTCTTGCTGTCGTTATTTCCTCATATAGACTCATTCTGCTTTTTGATGGTTTTGATGTTGTGCAGAATGTTTTATTGAATATAATGAATGTGAAACGAGGAAGGGTTTGTGAAGTTTTTGTTCCGCTGGGTTTTTCTCCCATCAAGCTTTCTATAATTTGGAAAGGAACATCAGGGTGGTTATTTTAATAGAAAAGCAGATTGTTTTAGTTGTCATAACTGATATGCAAGGAAAACTTGTATACTCGTTCATTCAGTCTTGAACGAATGCATCCTTTCATAAGCACAGAATCAGTAAATAGTTATCTTGAGCTTTTAGATTTACAAATGTATCTGTAAGAACATTTAAAACTACTGAGAATATGGCAAGCCATACTGTTATATTAGTTTTCATGTGAAATGTCATTTAGATTATTATTTGTTATGAACAGATATTTATAAACGCTGATATTTCGGAAGGATGTTCTGAAAATTTATTGTAAAATATCTTATAACTTTGAGTTCATGTGGTCTGATTTTCACATGTCTAATTTTATAATGCACAAAGTATGGTCTTAAAGTGCTTAATATGTGTTGAATGTTAGGATGTCATTTTAAGACCATGTTCTATCAATCAAATGTCATACAAAGTGGCTGCATTGTACTTTGTCATTTTTCATGATTGGATATTATCAGATTTGCAAGTGCCTTTGCTTCGCAACCAAAGTGTAACTAATCAAAGTCAACCGATCTCTGAGACAGACTGAAGATTCTTGGACCCAAAAATATACATTTACCTCAAAGCCTTTATTTAAATGTAATAATGTTACAGAAAATAAGTTTTGTGTTCTGGTTTCATTGTGACATCATGATAGCATTACAATATCAATGTCAGTGGTGACTAACTATCTAATGTCATGCTCCTCTATTGATGAAACTTGTGATTTAATAAACCAGTCTGTGATTCAAGTAAACGTTTTTGTCATATACAATATACAAGCCATCAAAATTTGTTAAAGTAAACATATATGCATTATTTATTTTACATGCTTTGTATTGCATCTTTTTTCTTATAATTTTTGTGAAAAAACATTTTAAAAATTGCTCCACGAATTAGCTGCAAATCATATATAAGCCATTTAAATATAATAGCATTCAAAATGTGCAATATTGCAGTAATCATACATGCATTAAGTTAACATGCTTTGTCAAGTAAAGTCATTATTTCTATTGTGCTTTATACAATACAGATTGTTTTTAAGCGGCTTTACAGTGATAACAGGTAATAATGATTCAATGACGCAGTTAGATTCTTTAAAGCAGCTCTAAAAAGACAATAATTTCATTGTCCATCTGAAATCAGTTCAGTGATTCATTTTGGTTAAATGACTGTAAAGTCAATCAATTATGAAACCATCAAGTGTTCAGTGTTATTCTAGGTTACTACGTGTGGTCGATTTGAACCAGTAATTAACAGAATTTAGTTGTAGTAAAGTACTAATCTCCCAATTTTTATATCAACTATACATTCTGTTAGTTTTGTGAATTGGTAAGTTTCGTCAAGCTGCAAAGAAATGTAGGGCTATCAGCAGCTAGTATCATCATTAGAGTGAAAACTAACACCATGTTTTCTAATGATATCTCCCAAGGGTGGCATGTACGGGGTGAAAAGCAACAGTCCCAGTACTGAGCCTTGTGGCACTCCATACTGAACTTGTGATCGATAAGACATCTCTTCATTTACTGCTACGAATTGATGATCCAAATTGAACCATGTCACTGCAATTCCACTAATGCCAGGATAATTTGGATTGCATATTTTTCTTAATGATGCCAATCATAATTTTTCTTTCATTTAAAAATACTAAATTGTGCAATATTGCAGTAATCATAAAAATATTATATAAAATCATATTTTTGCTCTGGTTAAAGTTTGATTGAATTTCTGGAATGCTTAATGTTTAATTTCCTTCATAGTTTCCACAGTCGCACAAACAGCTCAGACTCAGACTGGTCTGCCATGTGGAAAAGGGTGGGTGGTTTGTGCCATCGCCTTGAGCATGGACACAACATTGGAAAAATGTTCTCTGGAATAAAAATAATGCTGTCCTTTTTTAGAGAATGTTTGTAGCTTGTCCTGAAATAACATCAAGCAAATGAGGCATTAATATTGTTAAAAATAATATTTAAGAATATGATAAATGGTCAAATACACATAGTTATTTATTTATATACTTTTTATAAGTACAGTGATTAGAGGACGTTGAATTCTTGGGAAAATCATTCCAGTTTATTATTTCCTGGCATTTTGATCCAATCACGTTATAGGCAAAACAAGGTGGCATTTGCCAAACACATCAAAGTTAAAACTGCACATTTTGTCTCCACAGTGAATTCATCAAAACCCTGAAGATGGAAAAGATCCGTCAGGGTTGGACAACAGAAACTGTGACATCATCACCATGTATTAAAACGGTGCCCCACCCACAGCAGATGTAAGGATTATGTCTTTCTCATGGTGGGGTGTCGGTTATTTGTAAGACCTGCTTGAATGTGCATTCATGAATTCTCTTTAAACCTTGGTTTTACCAGCCTCACCTCAAACCGCCAGCTTGTTTTACTGGATCTCTTAACTATTGCAGAGGCTGTTAATAATAATAACAGCCATATCATTGTTTAGCATGTCAAACATATCAGATGATTTTATGCCTCTGTTAGGATTGCCCGGTCAAGGATGAAGCTAATAAACAATTTTTTTTTATCGCAGAGTTATTTCTGAATCCAAAATGTCTCAAGGACTATGAAAGATAACCATGAATGTTTAGGCTGTTGGACCTGCAAGTAAAGTAAAACATTAACATTTTCAAAGCGAATTTGAGAAAATGGGTTTAGTTACACTTATTTTCTCCAAATCTGCCAACCATCTTGTCCACGAAGATACAATATATGATTTATGACGGAGTGATGATTCTGTAGGTGAAAAATCCTACAGACATTAAATGCGCATGTATGGGCCTGTTTTAATGATATCTTGCAAAAACCTTTACCAGATGTGAACCGCAGTGGCTACTGCTATCAAAGAAAAACAAAGCATTTAATAAAGTGAAATATAAATGAGACAATGCATTTGTGTGGTATAGTAAAAACAGCACACTGTAGATGAAAGTACTGCATTAACATTATTAGACTACATGAGAACATACTATGTAGCCTGAATGTACTGTATAATGCAGTATAAAGTGTATTGTTATTGTATTGTTATAAAGTGTGACACAGTGTATTGTTAGGAATGTTTTAACATTCCTACTATTTTGCATTTATTCCTCTATTATCTGTTACTATTATAGATTTATTCCTTCATTATTTGTTACTAATTTATTAACATATTATTTTGTTTATTAATGTATTAGTATGTGATCGAATACGAAAATTAATCATGGTTTTTACAACAAATAAAAAACATGGTTTAATTAACCATTTTTTTTATTTTAATTGTTGTAAAACCATGGTTAATTTTAGTTGAATAAAATTATTAACAATAGTATACAAATGGTAGTCAAGAAGCCAAAAAAACATGGTTACTTACACTTTTACTGAAAAAACATGGTTAATTTTCGTAACTATATTCAATTAACTGCTGGTACCTTTTCACTATAGGCCTATTTCTCATTCATTTAGGCTAACGTTAGTCACTCCTAATCAACTTGGCAGAAAGGAAAAAAGAAAAAGTAAGCTACTATAGAAATAGGCCTATTAGTATTCCAGTAGCAAATTATAGTACTGATTGTTAATATAGCCTAATACTAGAGTAACTGAAAACGCTAGTCACTAAGATAACTAGGCTAATAAAAAAAAGTTAGTTTTATTGGATAATGTTTGTCACAGAGGCTCAAAACCACGACCTACGTTCTGTTCCATTCAGAAACGCGCCTTTTCTAGTTTATTCTTGGAATGTTGATATTATTTGAATGAGTTGGTCGTTTATTATTGTTTTACAAGAACTATAACGTTACCGAAAAAATATAGAAGCGTTTCTGTGGATTTACACTTAGAGGGCAGGGTTTGATTTCGTCACGACAGCGGGCGTATGTTATAAGCACTTCAGGAGTGTAATTTGAACATTATTTGTTTTCCTTCATACAGACTCCTTTTCTTCGTCTGCAGGAATCCGTGAATATGGCGACTGTGTGGGGGATTATACTCATACTTGTGTTTGCGCATTTTGTAGGTGAGTAGGCTACCTTTTAAATGTTTACGCGACAAACTAATTTAGATCGCGTCATTATAATCAACAACTTTAAGCAATCAATGTGGCACGCTGCGTCATCACTCGACGTAGTATAACGTTTCTATTGGCACAGTGCTCCGCTATTCCAGCCACTTTATATATATTTTTCACATATTATATATGTGAGATTATGGCTATTCAGTTTATTTAAACAACTTTATTTGTCTAGTATGATGGACACCGGTCAGATCAATAAGCTGTCTCAGCTGATAAAAAAAAAAAAAAATAAAAAAAAAATATATATATATATATGTATGTATGTAGGCCTAAACAGTTTTATCAATATTCAAGGCTATTGGAAGATTCTGTACTGTCATAAATAGGCATAATCATAAACATAAAGTTAGACATAAGGTCACATAAGCTGCAGCTATAAGTTTAGTAGGTATTTTCTTGTGCATACCTTAAGAATTTTCCAGAATTTTCCACTCTTCCAGTTGCAGGTCATTAGTTATTTACAACATTTACACTTGAGACATTTTACTCAGACTATCAGTACATCATATTGGTGATTAAGTTGCAATGTTATTTTCTGTATGGTTGCCAACATGCATAATTAATAAAAGCTGCATTACCTAATCATATGAAAAACATTTTTGTGCTTTGTGCTTTTCAGTGTCCATTTCACGGTTTCAAACACATAATAAATGTGGTGAACCAACCAAATATCAGGACAAGCAGCTGGACAACAAATATCTTGACAAAGTAGTGTTCAATGACCAGGAAAAAGTGGCTTATAAATGTGTTCGGGGTTATTCACAATCAGAAGGAAGTCGATTGTCATACTGTAAGAAAGGACAGTGGACAACCTTGAACATGAAATGCCAAAGTAAGATGAATCCGTTTATCTGTCTCTATCTATTATTCATTCATTGCACTGCACCTTTTCATATTTTCTCATTTATTCTCACAGAGCGCAAGTGCAATGCGCTGGGTGACATAGAGAATGGCCAATACATGCGAGATGGACAATCGTTCGGTGATAGAGCCATTGCTACGTGCAATACAGGGTACTGAAAGCGCATTTTGATTCTCTATGTCTGAAGTCCATAAGAAAACATGGTTATATGAGAATAAATAGAGCAGGTAGAATAAGTGAAGAGTGTTGATGTGGTTAGGCATCATATTTATTTATTTATTAAGGACAGTTTAAATTAGTTAAAAATGTATATTTTCACATGAAAGGTCTGTTAAATAATTTTTTTTTCTCAACTTTGTTCTAGGTCTCCCTTTATTAAATGGTTCATTCTCAAATTAGGCTAATAATGTTTCCCTATCATGATGTTTTATGTCTTTTTTTCTGTTATTAATATACTTGTTTTCTCATGCAGATATGTTTTGAGAGGAGCAAGAGTCCGTATGTGTCTGGAAAAGGGTTGGAACGGGACAGACCCCATCTGTGAAGGTGATTTTAACCCTTTGTCATGTTAAAATCACCCCAAACCTCAATTTATATGAAATCAATTACAATACTCAATACACACACTCATAAAATGCAATTATATCTTCTAAAAACCATAAACTATGAAAAAGCATGATGCAGTAGTGTTTCACCAGACCTTTACAGTGCATTAGGTGTAAGAGGATTGCATGGCAGTAAATCCGCTCTGATCTGTTGAGTTTGACTCAAATCAGAGGTGGGTTCTCTTACGAGAGGTTCTCTCGTATTGCGTAAGTTTAGCTTACGCTACGGGAAAGATTCATCTTCTCGAGATACTGAAGCCAAAAAATTATTCTTAATTTTGTATACCTTGTCAACGCAGTGCAGCAGCTAGCAGACCTAGAGCAGGGCATCTCGCGTGCTCATTGGCTGCCCTCCGGGCAACTGCTGCAGCCTACCAGTGAGCCCCGCGTGACGTCACGCCCAATGAAGGGCGCCCGCGCCTTTATAGCGTCACAGCCCGCCAGATAGGCGTGGCTTAGCGTATAAAATAGGGGCTGTAGGCTGAATTCTCTGATTTTTCGACTCTTCAGCGAGCTCTTCGCATCGCTGGATTTGAGAGAAGCCACCGCCGCCGTCGAACAGCGAACAGCCAGCCTAGGACAGCGCTGAGGAAACCGGCCGTCTTCGCCACCTTCAGCCATCCGTGCGAGCTACGCTATCCGGCGACGTATCCTTTTTTGCTTATTATCCTAAAAGAGCAGCGAGCGTCTTTTTAAAGATGCCTCGCACTTCCTGTGGCTCGTGTAAAGCCCCGCTCAGCGCCGGAGACCGCCACCTGATCTGCGCTCTCTGCCTGGGCCTGGAACACGCAGAGCTCGCCCTCGCGTCCGGGGGCTGCGAGCTCTGTGAGGAGCTTCTGCTGTCGACCCTGCGGGCTCGACTCGAAGCTTTCAACACCACAGCAGTCACTCCGCCCCCTGTGGGACCGCGCAGAAAGAAGCGCCGTTCCCTGAGACAGCCGGAACCTGTGGCCACAGCGACGCGCTCGCCGGAGAACCTCCCTCGAGCCTCGCTCTCGCCTTCCCCACTTCTCCTCACCGACGCGCAGCTGCCGCTTGCGAGCCTCACTGCCGTCGCTTCGGAGGTTGAGTCCGAGGGACACGTCACAAGAGACTGCTGCTCTATCCTGGCATCAGACAGCGAGGAATGGTCGCTTCACTCCGCCTCCTCGTCAATCCAGGAATCCACCCGTACCCGCGCTGGGGCTGACGCGGAACTTATGCGCCTGCTGACGCAAGCTGTTGACCGTCTCGGGCTCGAGTGGTCGCTGCCGAAGGAACCCGCGCCGAACAGGCTCGACGGCTGCTTCCTTCAAAGTCGCCGCCGCGCAGTTTCAGAAACTAGGCCCGCTCCATTCCTGCCGGAACTCAATGCGGAGCTGACGAAGTCATGGAATACACCGTTTTCTGCTAGACTTCAGTCACAGGCCTCCGCGTCGCTCTCCCGAGTGGACGGCGCCGCCGAGAAAGGGTACACAGCGATTCCCCCTGTGGAAGAGGTGGTCGCAGCGCACCTTTGCCCGCCCTCCGCGAGATGGCGGTCACGGTCAGCCCTCCCGTCTAAAGCCTGCAGAGCCACTTCCGCCTTGGTCGGCCGCGCTTATGCCGCCTCCGGCCAGGCCGCGTCTGCTCTACACTCGATGGCTGTGCTTCAGATCCTGCAAGCCGACCTCCTCCGTGAATGGGATGAGAAGGGCCGGGACCCAGCTGCGGTTACGGATTTGAGAAGCGCGACGGATCTCTCTCTCCGCGCCACCAAAGCCGCAGCCCAAGCCATCGGACGAGCCATGGCCGAGTTGACCGTGACGGAGAGGCACCTCTGGTTAACGCTTGCGGATATGAGGGAAACTGAGCGAGCCACCTTTCTGAACGCGCCGCTTTCCCCCACTGGTCTCTTCGGCCCAGCGGTGAACGGGATTGTTGACCGCTTCTCTGTGGTACAAAAGACCACGCAGGCCATGAACCTCTTCCTGCCGCGACGCTCGAGTTCTGCCACAGGCCGCTCTCGCGAGAGACAAAGCCAGCCTCCTGTGCGAACCAGCACCCAGCGCCCAGCACAGCCTCAGCCTTCGCAGCGACGTCAGGGCGGCCGCCCTAGATCGCGCTCAGACAGCCGTCACAGACCGCCGCCCCCCATAGGGCCTCGGCAAAGAATCACGCTGAAGTCCGAGCACGCGAAGCCCTCCTAACAGCGAGAGAGAAAAGACGCGCGTGTCCCTCTGCGGCCGGACCGCCGTCAAAGTTCATTTCCCTGTCAGTCCCCTTCGAACAGGCTACTGCAGTGGTTCAACTAGCAGCCAACGAGCCGGTTTATTCACCCTCTCGCCTGCACACAAACGCCGTTTTCACGGCGACCCAGAGAAATCTCAAAAAGAGTATAATGTCTGGTCCGGCTCACGCCGTCAGTGTTTTAAGTGTAGTGAATGTGCCCACGCCCCAGTGTTCACCCCTACACATAAGCACCCCAAATCCCGTGTCACTCATAGAGCACACTCTCATAAAGCGCAGAAAAGCCGCTCGAGTGTTGAATGTAAGAAATGTGTCCACAGGTCTGTGCCCACTATCTGCCCGCTCTGTTACACGATCAAAGAAGCAGGTTATGAACGTAAGTCTCGTGCCCGCCAGAGAGCGCTCACGCTTGCTAACACAAACCTCCCCCCGGGCCCCGCCTGCGCGTTTAAGTGTTATCACAAAACACAGGGCGTTAATAAAGCGCTCCCCATCTATTAAGATCGAGGCGTCAGATACAGTTGTAAGTCTCGTGCCCGCGTGCGCGCGCTCACGCTTACAGAGAGCTCTTCCGCCCAGAGCGCTGCTCGCGCGTCAAAGTGTGGTAAAAGTATGTTCCCCATCCCTTATGATCGGGACATCTCACATAAGTCAGCCGGTTTCGGCTGTCAGCGAGCGGCCATTGCCCAGAACCGAGAGCGCGCGCGCCACGCTCTCGGCTCCGGTTCAGTTTCACAAGCCCGCAAATGGCGGCGGTCTGAACCCGGAGGCCATTCGCCCCCTAGCGGCTCACATAGCTGCGTGGGAAACTATCCCAGGGATTTCAGAATGGGTGTTGAGCACAATAAAGCAGGGCTATACACTTCAATTCATTCGCCGTCCCCCGCGCTTTCAAGCCCGGACCGCGACGATAGTGAATGCGGAAGTAGCACACCTACTTCACGCAGAAATAGCAAAGCTGCTGTGCAAAGGGGCTATAGAAAAGGTACCGCCTTCTCTGAGCGAGTCAGGCTTTTACAGCCGATATTTTCTCGTACCCAAGAAGGACGGAGCCTTCAGACCTATCCTAGATCTGAGATATTTGAACAAAGTGCTTGCAAAAAGACCGTTCAAAATGCTTACGACCAGGAAAATCCTCGCGCACGTTCGCCCGAGGGACTGGTTTATTTCTCTAGATCTGAAGGATGCCTATTTTCAGATTCAGATAGTACCCCTTCACAGGCAATTTTTGAGATTCGCCTTCGACGGTCAGGCATATCAATACACCGTCCTGCCGTTCGGCCTGTCCCTGGCACCCCGTACATTTACAAAGTGCATGGACGCGGCGCTCGCCCCCCTGAGAAGTCAGGGGCTGCGCATAATGAACTATCTGGACGATTGGCTGATATTGGCACAGTCAGAGACAGAACTACTATCTCACAGAACAGTGCTTCTCAGTCATCTGGAAAGCTTGGGTCTCACGGTCAACTGGACCAAGAGCTCATTACTGCCCAGCCAGTCAATTTCCTTTTTAGGAATAGAACTGGACTCGGTGACCATGACGGCTCGTTTATCGACACAGCGCGCGCGCCGTGTTCGCCACCTAGCCGCATCTTTCCAGAAGGGCAGCTTTCTCCCTTTGAAAACATTTCAAAGGATGTTGGGCTGTATATGCATCAGCTGCAGCGGTGCTCCAGCTGGGCCTACTGCGCATGCGCCCGCTCCAACGCTGGCTGAACGCTCGCGCGCCTCGCCGAGCCTGGGTGTCTGGCGGCCAGAAAATCAGAGTGACTCAGACCTGCATAACAGCTCTGCAGCCCTGGTTAGTGGCCGACTGGTACCAGCAGGGAGTAATGATGGGAACCATCTCTTATCGGAAGGTCATCTCGACAGACGCGTCCAACTCGGGTTGGGGCGCGCTGTTCGAGGGCAGACCGGCCTTTGGCCAGTGGTCAGACCAGGAGAAGGGTTTTCACATAAACTGTCTGGATATGATAGCGGTCGAGAACGCGCTGAAGTGCTTCCTCCCGTTCATACAGGACCAGCATGTTCTTGTCCGCTCGGACAACACATCTGTGGTATCCTATGTAAACCGTCAGGGCGGTGTCAGATCCAGAAATCTCTGCAATCTGACGGAACGCCTCCTTGTTTGGTCACAGATGAACCTGCGCTCGCTGAGGGCGGCGCATGTGCCTGGCCATTTGAACGACGGCCCAGACAAACTGTCAAGGGACAATGTTCCCCCAGGGGAATGGTCCCTGCACCCCCAAACGGTCCAGAAACTGTGGCGCCTATTCGGCAGAGCGGAAGTCGACCTGTTTGCGTCAAAAGACAACGCTCAATGCCCGACGTTCTTCTCGAAGGACGAGGACGCGCTGGCCCAGGTTTGGCCCAGCCTCCCGCTATATGCTTTCCCTCCGGTCTCTCTGTTGCCACAGGTGATCAAGAGGATCAGGGAAACGCGCCACTCGGTGCTCCTCATAGCCCCGCGTTGGGAGAATCAGACTTGGTTCCCGGAACTGGCACGGCTGTCACATACAGCTCCGTGGCCGATTCCGGTGAGGGCAGATCTCCTCTCTCAGGCTCGCAGCACGATCTGGCATCCCCATCCAGAGCGCTGGTCTCTGCATGCATGGTTGATCAACGGGTACTTGTTGCCCTGCCAGAAGGAGTGATGAACACGATCACGCAGTCTAGAGCCCCTTCCACGAGAAGGCTCTACGCGTCTAAATGGTCGGTGTTCTCTGGATGGTGCACCGACAGAGGTCTGGGCCCGCGGACATGCGGGGTGGCGCAGCTGCTCACCTTCCTACAAGAGCTGTTGGATAAGGGAAGGTCCCCATCCACGCTCAAAGTATACGTGGCGGCCGTGGCAGCGTTCGCGGAATCGACGCACGGCCAGTCACTGTGAAGACATGAGTTGGTCATCCGCTTCCTTAGAGGAGCTAGAAGGATGAATCCGCCGCGCCCGCCGTTGGTTCCCATGTGGGATCTTTCATTGGTCCTCGAGGCCCTGAAAGCTTTCCCATTTGAACCACTAGACTCCGTGGGGTTGAAATATCTATCACTAAAAACCGTTTTTCTGGCTGCACTGTCGTCAGTAAAACGTGTAGGGGATCTGCACGCGCTGTCTGTCAGCGCGTCGTGTCTTGAGTTCGGACCAAATGACTCTAAAGTCATCCTCAGACCTAGACATGGTTATGTCCCTAAAGTGATGGGCACTCCATTCAGAGCGCAAGTTATTTCGCTGTCAGCTCTCCCAGCATCTGACAGCGAAAGTGATGTGAATCTCCTCTGCCCTGTCAGAGCGCTGAGATTTTACATTACGCGCTCCGCCTCCTTCAGGCGTTCGGAACAGCTTTTCGTTTCGTTTGGTGGGCGCGCCAAGGGGCTCGCCTCCTCTAAACAGAGCCTGTCCAGATGGATAGTGGACGCTATATAGCGGCAGCTTACGCGTCAAAAGGTCTGCAATGCCCTTTGGGCATCAGGGCTCATTCCACGAGAGGCGTGGCCTCGTCGTGGGCATGGTCCAGTGGAATTTCTATCCATGACATATGTGTAGCGGCGGGCTGGAGCTCCCCGTCTACCTTTGTCAGGTTTTATAACCTAGAAGTTCCTGCCTTGCAGGCTAAACTGTTGTCAGTCTGAAAAAGAGGTGTATTCTGCCCAGATCTCCTGCTCAGATCACTCTCATGACTCAGCTCTCCTGGTTGAGCTGCACTAAGTAGGGTATGTGCCATATGACTATACAGACCGGCGCGCTGCTCTGTATTCCCTATGTGTGCTTATGTACAAGTGATGGCCCGCGTGGCTGGCCACCTTATTTTTTCCACTTATGGGGTTCCCCTCAAGCTCGGGGTCTCATGTGGATGCTTGGCGCGCACGGCGTTGACAAAGTGTTCCCGTAGAGAGAGAACCTCTCGTAAGAGAACGATACTCGGTTACTAACGTAACCTCGGTTCCCTCTAGAGAGGGAACGAGTATTGCGTAACCGGCCGTGCTCGCGCCACGAGCGACTTCGCTTCAGCCGTCGAAAAACCAGAGAATTCAGCCTACAGCCCCTATTTTATACGCTAAGCCACGCCTATCTGGCGGGCCTTGACGCTATAAAGGCGCGGGCGCCCTTCATTGGGCGTGACGTCACGCCGGGCTCACTGGTAGGCTGCAGCAGTTGCCCGCAGGGCAGCCAATGAGCACGCGAGATGGCCTACTCTAGGTCTGCTAGCTGCTGAACTGCGTTGACAAGGTATACAAAATTAAGGATAATTTTTTGGCTTCAGTATCTCGAGAAGATGAATCTTTCCCGTAGCGTAAGCTAAACTTACGCAATACTCGTTCCCTCTCTAGAGAGAACCGAGGTTACGTTAGTAACCGAGTATCGTTTTCCAAGATTTGGGCTCTGCAGTTTATGATCGTCCTCTAGTGGTGTTTACTGGTAATTCATCATCAGAAGCTTTTGGGGAAACACGTCAAGTTTTTATCTTTTTTTCCGTTCAAAGAACTGTGACACTGGCACAAAGCAAAGGCAATGTTCACACTCCAGGTGAACTATGTTAACTTTGTTAACTATGTTAACTAAAGTCTCACTTCACCTATTAATATGGAAAAAATAACAAGCCCAACGATGCCTATAATTAGTGGGCATGGCAACGCTGCAAATGCACGCTTTACAAACATAAACAAAACACAGCCGAGCGAGAAGAGAGCGCAACAGTCAAACATGTTCTTCAAGCGCATGTTTACATAGAAAAATAATGGAAAAGTACCTCAATGGAATGGACAAAAACCTTAAGGTTTAGCAAACAAAATTAACCAAATATTACACATGGTTGTACCCCGCTCTCTCTCTCTCACACACACACACACACACACACAGTTACATGAAATTAGTTTTATGTGTACCATTCCACATCCGTTTTTAGGCAGCCTATTACACGTAGGCTGTGCACGATCACAGTTCGCATGTTAATTGATTTTCTCTAGATTTGAAGCAGGAATTAATTTGTGGCTACGCCCCTGCCTGGTTTAGTGTCGAAGATCATCTGTTCAGCACCTGTTGTGGCAAACCGATGGATGTATCCTGGAGAGAGGACACAGTACACACCCCAAGACACTGAAACCATCTCCTGCAGTGAGGGATTTGATCTGATTGGTTCATCAGCGGTCACATGTGGGCCAGATGGCCAATGGCTGAACTTGCCTGAGTGTCGCCCTAAAGGTAATTTAGGCTGTTTTCACACTTTAGCTGCATCCAAAATCACATACTTCGTTACTATATAGAAGGCAAAAACAGTATGTGACAAAATAATTCACAGTAATAATAAAAGAGTAGGGAAAAAGACCCGGATGACCTACTTCTTCCGGCGGGATTGTGAAGTGCGTATAAGATGGACACTTTACTATCCCATGAGGCCACGGGAGAGAATATGTGAACCCAACTGTCACTGGTAGGTCACATGATGACGACAACATGGTGAATGTAGTACTTTTGGATTAAATTCATGCTATATAGAACATACTTTTTAGCGTGAAGTAAATCATTATTCAAAATAAGTACCTACTCAAGAAAGTATGCGGTTTCAGATGCAGCCCTGGTTTGAATACTTGATCTGAAACTCCACCTACTTCCTCAAAAGTTTATTTTCAAGTGATACGAAGAATGCATGCTGCTCACTAAAGGTAGTTTCTTGCTCTAAACTCAATTAAACATCAGAAAGACGTTGGACTCCATTGGGCAGATGTTCAATTTAGCTTGAAACAGGTTAAAGTCCCTGTAAAGGCAATTTAAAAAAAAAATTCTAAACACATTATAAATGTTAGAAATGTATTGCTAAAACACATTACAAAGACTGTGAACTGTGAAGTACTGAATTGTGGAGTTAGACCGTTAAACAGTTTTTCACAATTGATATTTTATGGATTTTTTGGGTGGGGCTAAAAGGGTACTCGATGACGCACCGGAGCCCCTGAGGCTGGCTGCTCCCCTAACAATATAAATAGAGCACATTAGCATCAGTTTGCCGCTCAATCGCGAGTTTCTGTCAGTATTATTAGTTACTACGGCTTACAGTTTGCTAGTTAGCTATGTCTTCGTCACGGAAATGCGTATTACCTGGATGCGATCACGTACAAAACAGATCGGTGTCCTTATTTAAATTCCCTAAATACGATCACATCAAAAAGAGGTGGATTAATTTTGTGAAGAGCTACCTTGATGGAGAGCTCAGGATCACCACCAAAACCCGCCTCTGTAGTGATCATTTTACACGGGATAGTTTTATAAACTTTCGTCGGAGACAACTGGGATTCACTGATAATCCGCTGTTACTGGTGAATAGGGCCGAACCGACTATCTCCCGCCTCGGCCTTCATCCTCCCGTCGCCCCGACAACTGGTGCCATCATCGGCAGTGCGTGCCCACCAATGAGTGTAAGTTGCCTTGTGCACTTATGTTATAATTAACCTAATAAGCTGCTAGGAGCATCCATTCCGGCTGTAGCGGGTGACAGTTGAGTGTGGCAACGGCAGCTTTACCACGAGTGGGCGTGGTTTCAGCGCAGCCAGCGGACACGCCCCCAGCGTTCGAGACCTTATTTTATGTACTTGCCGTACTTATTTTATGTACTATTTTTATCATTCAAATTTGGCTGGGTGTCTAATAACACATTTTTCTGTGATATGACAAACTCAGAACACATACTTCATTTTGACTTTACAGGGACTTTAATGTCAAAACCCAACATTGGCTTGCTGTCAGCCTACAACATTGGATAGAGATTGAATTTTGGTTGGAAATGAAAATCCCCCTGAGATCATCTTATAGTGTATGGAACGGCTGCAGTGAAGAGATGAAATCATGTTCAACAATGAGTAAATTTAAAAGACTATTTAAACTGAAGATATTAAAGGGATACGAAATGGACTCGAGGTGATAGTATCAGGTTCCTTGGTCTACATATTTAGTTTAGTATGGAGGTGTTACTATTTGATTTGCTATAAATGGATGGAAATGAATGAGATGCATCAATTTGTTTTGTATTTAATTAAAAGATAAAGATAGAGATAGGGTGTAGGACCCGAAAAGTTTGTTATGAACTTCTTCCTACTCCTTTTTGAACATGGGAAACTCTAAATGGATTTACTTACAGTAATTTTTTGAAGATTGTGCAGAGAAATACATGATTTTGTATAACCGTTATTTTAATTTTATATATGTATGCATGCATGTATGTATATATATTTGTATTTTTTTTCGCATGTTCCAAAAAAAAAAATAGTCTTGGTGATTTTTTTTGTTTTGTGCCAAAAACAATGTTTACATTTTTCATGACCATTTTCCACCCTTTCTCTGACCTTTTGAATGGCTTGAATGTCACCTTTTTTTGACGCTGCTCCTTTAAGAAACTCCCATTCACATGTGAAATGAGCAATGGCACTGAAATGTTTTTGCAACTTTGCTTTAATAAAAGCTCTTTTATTCCTGTTATCTTTAAACATTAAGGAACATTTGATTTGACCTGTTTAAATGTGCTGTATAAATAATATTCACTTCCACTCCTTCATCTCAAAAGGTCAGTTCTCAAAAGTTTTATTCTCAAGAGGTGTTGATCTCATAACATGTCCCACTCCTGAATTGGGAAAAAGTGGTTCAGTGAAAGAGCCGAAGTCTGCTTATAAGCCGGGAGAGTCCGTATCTGTCACCTGCAATGAGGGATTCAACGGATCTGGAGATTTCACGTGTCACACCAGTGCCATATGGCTCCCACATGAGCCGAAGTGTCAAAGTAAGTACAGATGATATTTGGGGATGTTTTGTTTTTATTGCATTTAATGCTGTGAATAAAGTCATTTTATCCTTATAACATTATTTTGTTCAAAATTGTATCCTGATAAAGAAGAACTTGTATCTAAACAAGCTGGTGAACAAATAGAAATTGTAAAACCTTGCATGTCAGATGTAGCCATTGCATACAAATGTCTGCTAAATGCATAAATATGAATACAAATTGTTTTTCACTACCAATACAAGTAGTAAGAGTATTTTAACCCTTGTTTATTATCAGTGATCAACTGTTCAGCACCTACTGTGGCAAATGGAAGGATACATGGATCTAGTGTTGTGTACAAACCCAAATCCATGGTGGACGTCATCTGCAATGAGGGCTTTGATCTGATTGGCCCACCACAGGTTACATGTGGACCAGACGGCCAATGGCAAGGCTTGCCTGAGTGTCGCCCTAAAAGGATTTCAGCGTCTGGTAGGTGCATTAATGTGTTGAACTTGAAACCATAAAAAAAGTTACAAACAGTGATATGCTTTGTAGTCACGTGACCTCAAAAGGTGGTCAGGACCCTGACTTGTATCACACACTGAATGGGTTTATTACGGCTGGATGTACATTGGATGTATCTTGCTTATTACACGTCTACTTTCCACATGAGTTAATGATAAGACAATATTAATTTAAATTTAAATATTTTATTAGCTCATTAAATGCAATAGAAAACAAACAAGTTCAAGGACGTTTAAGGGATAATTTATCATTATGCAGTGTTGCAATCTTGGAATAACAGACCTTGGAATGTCACGACTGACTGATATTGTACTTTTTTCAGGATTGTTTGATGAATAGAAGGTTAAAAAACAGCATTTATTTAAAATAGAAGATTTTTGTAACATTAGAAATGTCTTTACTGTCACGTTTGATAAATTAATGCTTCCTTGCTAAAAGATCTGAAGGACCATGTGACAGTAATCGCCACTGGAAATTCAGCTTTGCATCACACGAATAAATTACATTTCAAATTATATTATCCAGGAGTTCAGTCTTTAATACTGCACTATATACTGCTAAAATAGGTTAAGTTGTATGTGTCACGTGTAGTTATATAGAAGTAGCGCACAAGGAAACACAAAACAATAATCTTTTAATAACAGTCAGCAACACAATGGAGAACTGGAGGCACATGCAACCAACACATGAACACAGGAGAACTCAGGGCTTAAATAACCAGTTAGTTAATATAACAACAGGTCAACGGAATACATAATCAGACACACTGGGAAACGGGCTACGTCTACATAATCCGGATAGATTTGAAAAAAAATGAGTTTTCGTTTCAAAATGCTCTCCGTCCACACTAGCGTTTTCAGGCATTTTCCAAAAGTTTCTCATCCACACTGACACGTCAGAAAACACTAAAATCACCTTACAGCGCATGAGTAAGCCCTTATAAAAGCTCACTGAGATGATACAGAACAAGACATAATCAAGTTTTCTTCTGGCAGGATCATTTTATTTAGCAAAATATCTCAGCATTCACTTATGTGTCCAGGTCGCACTCAAATGCGAGTGAACTTTCTGTCATCTTTGCAGGACTGTGATATAAGAGTGTGCAAAGTAACATATTTTAGCAACCGTGTGAAAGTGAATAGCACATAACAGGCACAATACCAGTATAAACATGAATATCTATGGGTTCAATATGCGTCACATGAATAAACTTACATCATCGTTTTTAAACCGTATTAGTGTGGACAAGGCCTGGGTCAAATGACAGGCACAGGGAAAACATAACCTGAATTTGGAATGAAACTAACATGTATACTGTGTTTTGGTTATGTTTACTAGTGTTTCCTTCTTTTAAAAGAGCAACTTTCTTTTAGTATTCTCTGTTGTTGAGATCAGGGAATAATATAGATAAGATATAGTGCTTAAAACTCATTTCCCACAGGTAAATGTGGTCCAGCTCCATCACACCCCAACCTGGAGCTCAGAGACGGCTCCTCCACGCTGAAAGAGTACCCGTCTGGCGTTCGCATTCGTTACAGATGCGGTTTAGGATACCGGCGGGCCAGAGGGAGCGACAGCATACACTGTCAAGCTGGCCGGTGGACGAACCCGTGGATCCAATGTGAACGTATGTTGCAGGACCTTTAACTGCATATTTGTGTGTTTGTGTGTGTGTGTGTGTGTGTGTGTGTGTGTGTGTGTGTGTGTGTGTGTGTGTGTGTGTGTGTGTGTGTGTGTGTGTGTGTGTGTGTGGCTTCAGGAGAGCAACCATACATTTCTTGGTAGAGTAACTATACATCTGCTTTCATATCCAGAGACATTTAATAGGAGGCATTTAATGAAAGTTTTGGATACCAGACTGAATTCACGTTCTTGACTTTCCTCATGTGTTGGAACAATCTAACAATATGTTTACATCAAAAGGGAAAAAATGCGGATCTGCTGGAGAGATTCCCTATGGCCACTTTGAGTACACAGGAGTGTCATTCGGAGATTCAGCTAAAGCCATCTGTCAAGAAGGGTGATTATAATGCTTCTTTTTGTGTTGTGTGAAACTTACACAAGACACTATGCCTGAACTAAATCAAGGGCTCTGCTCCGAAAGCTAGTGAAGCATGTGTCCGTTGTGGAGAAGACAATCCCACAATGCACTGCAATGAGTTAGGTGAAATAATTATAATCCATCAAAATCGTGGAGTTTAGCAAAATAATTGTTGATTATATTTACAATTTTATTCAATACCAGAAAGCAAAACAAATCTATGTACAGGGTTCATGCTATTGTAAGCATTGCTAAAGCCAAACTCAATTTCATCTTTTGCGCGCTCTTTATAATGAACTCTATCACGCTCACAATAGAGTTTTTACCAGGCGAGATGGAAAAAGTCACAACTTTTAAGAACCAACCAATCAGCTTCACCCTTTTCGTAAGATTGTTCTTTTCCTCATCTCCATAAATAAATCTAGTAGGAGAGCTACTGCAAGGTATTTTTGATGCTGGAAAATCCATTTAACTTTGCTGAAACTTCCTTGGAGAAGGCGTGTGTTTTCCACACGTTTTAGACACAACATGTGAAAGGCCCTTTAAAAACAATTGTGAGTCGAATATCTACTGCATTATGTAGAGCATTCCAGATCATTTAGATAGTTCCTACACGTGAAAATTAAAGCTTCTTTTTTGTCATTGATAATTCCATTAAGAACCTTTAACATTCATGGAATCTTTCCAAATCCACTAAAGGTTCTTTAGATCATTAAAATGTTCCTCACACTAAGAAGAAAATGGTTATTTTATGAACTGATCTCTGAAATCGTCTTTGGGGAACCAAAAATGCTTCTTCTATTATATCACTGAACCATTTTGGGTTTCCCAAAGTACCTTTGATTATGGCGTTTCCATTACCCTTCAAATTGCCGCGAATTAAAATATGGCCAGTGGAAACAAAAACTCCTTTATATCGCAAAAAGTTTTTACGCTCGCATGAGGTGGTTTTTCAAACAATTCGAAAAATGAATATTTCCCAAAACTGCACTAGACAGTTTTTTGCGCATTTACAGGTCACCTGGTGTATGTAAAAGTCGATCATTCTTTTAAGATGACGCGGTATGTTTGGATTAAAGACAAGACAGAGTTCCTTATTAAACTTTTTATTAGGCTTTCCTTACCATGAATGCTTGGATAACACGTCCACATCTCCTTCGAATCAAAACAATGCCTAGTGCGGTTGCAGCGATATCCATTGCCATGATTTATTGCGAGAGAAAAAAAATTACACTTTTGTCTCATAACATCGGTTATTGGAAATGCCGTCATTTCTCAATAGTTTTTATCGACATTTAGAAAATATCGCAAAAGTTTTGCGCAAGAACCATTATTTTATTAATCTAAAGAACCTTTTTCCACTATAAAGACCCTTTTGTGGAATGGCTTCTTCATGGGACCATCTAACCCAAAACATAAAGCTTCTTGATAATATTGACGGCAGTGTTAGGAACAGAACCAATGTGTCATTAGACATTTGTCCATTTTCATTTAATGTAGTTTTCTCTTCTCTGATCGCTCTCTTTAGGTATGAACTGATCGGCCCACAGATGCGGACCTGCCGGGATGGAGGCTGGGACGGAAGGGCCCCTGTGTGCGAGCGTATGATGCTTCTCTGAGATTTTAGAGTTTTCTACTCTATTCTTGATTTTCAATATCGAAATCCCAATGTTAAAGCAACACTAAGTACGATTTTTTACCTTAAAATAATGTTTCCAAAATCGTTTCAGTGGTTCATCAAGTCGTGACATGGTGAAATGCACTTAAGCCACAGCGTTGCGGTCCTTTATCTGGTATATCCACGCTATGTAAGATTGCCAGATCAGCTCGCGCTTCTGTAGTTCTAATGAGACATAAAAAAACTACTAATTTTACTTGCTTTAAGTTTACGGCAAGCGTTACAATTTATACAATTGCTCGTTTGTGATGTCGCAATGCATCATACTTTCATAAAATCATGCATCATACTATACCTTGTGTGTGGCCATATTTGATTCCAAAGCCGGTGCTGGATAAACAGCGAGCGTGCGCGTGCGACAGTAGGCTGTGGTAGGCTAAATTATTTACGACACCGGTAATGGACAATTCCGCTTCCAACCTGTAGGGCGACCGCATAGGAAATGTTCCTTGGTGTTGCTTTAAAAACACAGTTGCAAACCAAAAGACGCCATTTACTTTACATCAAAACAGGGTCAGGAATACATTACAAGATTGCAGTCATTATTACACACTAAATGTATTATTTTTATCCTTAGCCTTATATTCAATATTCAAATATGAATTTGTCATTTTATGTTTTTACATTTTATATTACTTATTTCCTTGCTATTGTTGTTAAATCTTATGATGGTTTAAAGAGATGTTTGTCTTCATGAGTAAGAGATAAGAGAATGTCTCCATTTTAAGGTTTTTCACGTCACAGGACGATGTTGTGACGCAGTCATTTAGTTTTTCCCTTGGTATAATAACACTTTTTGGAATGGTACGGAGCAGAGGAAGTCAGAGCATTGAGTAGTGTAACATCTAGATGAAGTCTGAGCATTGAGTAGTGTAACATCTAGAGGAAGTCTGAGCATTGAGTAGTGTAACATCTAGAGGAAGTCTGAGCATTGAGTAGTGTAACATCTAGATGAAGTCAGAGCATTGAGTAGTGTAACATCTAGATGAAGTCTGAGCATTGAGTAGTGTAACATCTAGATGAAGTCTGAGCATTGAGTAGTGTAACATCTAGATGAAGTCTGAGCATTGAGTAGTGTAACATCTAGATGAAGTCAGAGCATTGAGTAGTGTAACATCTAGATGAAGTCAGAGCATTGAGTAGTGTAACATCTAGATGAAGTCAGAGCATTGAGTAGTGTAACATCTAGATGAAGTCAGAGCATTGAGTAGTGTAACATCTAGATGAATTCTGAGCATTGAGTAGTGTAACATCTAGATGAAGTCAGAGCATTGAGTAGTGTAACATCTAGATGAAGTCAGAGCATTGAGTAGTGTAACATCTAGATGAATTCTGAGCATTGAGTAGTGTAACATCTAGATGAAGTCAGAGCATTGAGTAGTGTAACATCTAGATGAAGTCAAAGCATTGAGTAGTGTAACATCTAGATGAAGTCAGAACATTGAGTAGTGTAACATCTAGATGAAGTCAGAGCATTGAGTGGTGTAACATCTAGATGAAGTCAGAGCATTGAGTAGTGTAACATCTAGATGAAGTCTGAGCATTGAGTAGTGTAACATCTAGATGAAGTCAGAGCATTGAGTAGTGTAACATCTAGATGAATTCTGAGCATTGAGTAGTGTAACATCTAGATGAAGTCTGAGCATTGAGTAGTGTAACATCTAGATGAAGTCAGAGCATTGAGTAGTGTAACATCTAGATGAAGTCAGAGCATTGAGTAGTGTAACATCTAGATGAAGTCTGAGCATTGAGTAGTGTAACATCTAGATGAAGTCAGAGCATTGAGTAGTGTAACATCTAGATGAAGTCAGAGCATTGAGTAGTGTAACATCTAGATGAAGTCAGAGCATTGAGTAGTGTAACATCTAGATGAATTCTGAGCATTGAGTAGTGTAACATCTAGATGAAGTCAGAGCATTGAGTAGTGTAACATCTAGATGAAGTCAAAGCATTGAGTAGTGTAACATCTAGATGAAGTCAGAACATTGAGTAGTGTAACATCTAGATGAAGTCAGAGCATTGAGTGGTGTAACATCTAGATGAAGTCAGAGCATTGAGTAGTGTAACATCTAGATGAAGTCAGAGCATTGAGTAGTGTAACATCTAGATGAAGTCAGAGCATTGAGTAGTGTAACATCTAGATGAAGTCAGAGCATTGAGTAGTGTAACATCTAGATGAAGTCAGAACATTGAGTAGTGTAACATCTAGATGAAGTCAGAGCATTGAGTGGTGTAACATCTAGATGAAGTCAGAGCATTGAGTAGTGTAACATCTAGATGAAGTCTGAGCATTGAGTAGTGTATCATCTAGATGAAGTCTGAGCATTGAGTAGTGTAACATCTAGATGAAGTCAGAGCATTGAGTAGTGTAACATCTAGATGAAGTCAGAGCATTGAGTAGTGTAACATCTAGATGAAGTCTGAGCTTTGAGTAGTGTAACATCTAGATGAAGTCTGAGCATTGAGTAGTGTAACATCTAGATGAAGTCTGAGCATTGAGTAGTGTAACATCTAGATGAAGTCTGAGCATTGAGTAGTGTAACATCTAGAGGAAGTCTGAGCATTGAGTAGTGTAACATCTAGAGGAAGTCTGAGCATTGAGTAGTGTAACATCTAGATGAAGTCAGAGCATTGAGTAGTGTAACATCTAGATGAAGTCAGAGCATTGAGTGGTGTAACATCTAGATGAAGTCAGAGCATTGAGTGGTGTAACATCTAGATGAAGTCAGAGCATTGAGTAGTGTAACATCTAGATGAAGTCTGAGCATTGAGTAGTGTAACATCTAGATGAAGTCTGAGCATTGAGTAGTGTAACATCTAGATGAAGTCTGAGCATTGAGTAGTGTAACATCTAGATGAAGTCTGAGCATTGAGTAGTGTAACATCTAGATGAAGTCTGAGCATTGAGTAGTGTAACATCTAGATGAAGTCAGAGCATTGAGTAGTGGAACATCTAGATGAAGTCTGAGCATTGAGTAGTGTAACATCTAGATGAAGTCAGAGCATTGAGTAGTGTAACATCTAGATGAAGTCAGAGCATTGAGTAGTGTAACATCTAGATGAAGTCAGAGCATTGAGTAGTGTAACATCTAGATGAAGTCAGAGCATTGAGTAGTGTAACATCTAGATGAAGTCAAAGCATTGAGTAGTGTAACATCTAGATGAAGTCAGAACATTGAGTAGTGTAACATTTAGATGAAGTCAGAGCATTGAGTAGTGTAACATCTAGATGAAGTCAGAGCATTGAGTAGTGTAACATCTAGATGAAGTCAGAGCATTGAGTAGTGTAACATCTAGATGAATTCTGAGCATTGAGTAGTGTAACATCTAGATGAAGTCAGAGCATTGAGTAGTGTAACATCTAGATGAAGTCAAAGCATTGAGTAGTGTAACATCTAGATGAAGTCAGAACATTGAGTAGTGTAACATCTAGATGAAGTCAGAGCATTGAGTGGTGTAACATCTAGATGAAGTCAGAGCATTGAGTAGTGTAACATCTAGATGAAGTCTGAGCATTGAGTAGTGTAACATCTAGATGAAGTCAGAGCATTGAGTAGTGTAACATATAGATGAATTCTGAGCATTGAGTAGTGTAACATCTAGATGAAGTCTGAGCATTGAGTAGTGTAACATCTAGATGAAGTCAGAGCATTGAGTAGTGTAACATCTAGATGAAGTCAGAGCATTGAGTAGTGTAACATCTAGATGAAGTCTGAGCTTTGAGTAGTGTAACATCTAGATGAAGTCTGAGCATTGAGTAGTGTAACATCTAGATGAAGTCAGAGCATTGAGTAGTGTAACATCTAGATGAAGTCAGAACATTGAGTAGTGTAACATCTAGATGAAGTCAGAGCATTGAGTGGTGTAACATCTAGATGAAGTCAGAGCATTGAGTAGTGTAACATCTAGATGAAGTCAGAGCATTGAGTAGTGTAACATCTAGATGAAGTCTGAGCATTGAGTAGTGTAACATCTAGATGAAGTCTGAGCATTGAGTAGTGTAACATCTAGATGAAGTCAGAGCATTGAGTAGTGTAACATCTAGATGAAGTCTGAGCATTGAGTAGTGTAACATCTAGATGAAGTCAGAGCATTGAGTAGTGTAACATCTAGATGAAGTCAGAGCATTGAGTAGTGTAACATCTAGATGAAGTCTGAGCATTGAGTAGTGTAACATCTAGATGAAGTCAGAGCATTGAGTAGTGTAACATCTAGATGAAGTCTGAGCATTGAGTAGTGTAACATCTAGATGAAGTCAGATCATTGAGTAGTGTATCATCTAGATGAAGTCTGAGCATTGAGTAGTGTAACATCTAGAGGAAGTCTGAGCATTGAGTAGATGAAGTCAGAGCATTGAGTAGTGTTACATCTAGATGAAGTCAGAGCATTGAGTAGTGTAACATCTAGATGAAGTCAGAGCATTGAGTAGTGTAACATCTAGATGAAGTCTGATCATTGAGTAGTGTAACATCTAGATGAAGTCAAGATTATTCAATAATTATCATCACTTTGTCTCCCGCTTCTGCTCTTCTCTGGCTCTCTCAGTCAAACTGTCAGACTGATAGAAGACTGTAAAAGAAGAGACTTTCTGTTGACATGTTTTGCTGGGTTGCACACCAGACAAAATGGATATCTTTTGACAACATCCGGTGTTCGGGGTTGGATTTAAAAATTTCTGTCATGGCAATTTCATCCGATCTGACTGTCCAAATTAGTCCAATTCACAGATGACATCACCTTGAAATGATTTGCCAATCACTGTTGTTGCCAATACCTCATTTTACAGAGGTAGAAGTTACGAGAAACAGCCGCGGATGAATATTGTTTTTGAATTAAATGAGAGCGAATGTGATGTATTCTTTAATGAATGAATCTAATTCTAACGGTTGGGTGATGGCGGATCATGGCGCTAAACATCCATGATCATCTCTTGTCTAACAGCCGCTTAGACAGGAGAGTTCAAGATACTAAAAACAATAATGTACACTAATCAATGTTTATTCTTGATGGGAGCTTTTTTTACTAGTTTGAATGATTATGAACTCATTTTAGAGTAACCATAGAAAACTAAATTAATGTCGCATTAATAGAACATCCCTGAAACTACAATGCTGGCACTGGCGCATGTATAATTACAATATGAAGTTACTATGACTGTTTTTTAAGTAAGCTACATGTAGGATAAATAACAAATTTGTCGTGTCCGAATTCATCACTTCATTGCTGATGTAGTGCACTCAACTGTCAATCATTATATAGGGTTTAGAGAATGAGTAAACAAGTCAACAAGGGTTGAAATGGGCTATTCAGAGTCTAGGATTCGATAGTTTCCCGTCTCTGATTACAGTCTGTGTTTTGCAGCTGTTCACTGTCCTCCACCCCCAGAGGTCCAGGGTGCTGAGATCTCTGACCCCATATATGACCATGTCCCCTTCGGTCGCGTGGTGTCCTATCGCTGCCGTTCTGGCGCTCTGATTGGTGCGAGAGAGATCCACTGCACACAGAAGGGCACGTGGAGCGCCCCGCCTCCTGAGTGTAAAGGTAACTATTAAAAGGTCACTAACACATTGCATGAAGTTGTGTATTTTATGATATTTTAGGTTTTCAGGTTGGGTAAGATGAACCAACCAAAGTTTATACTGTGCACAATGATTTTTTGGCCATTTATTCTGGAAGAGCCCAACATTTTTGAAGTGCCCCTATTATGTTATTTTAAAGATTCTTAGATTTTTTTTGGAGTCTCATACAACAGGTTTACATGCATCAAAACTTTCAAGCACTTTCATTTTCTCATAATTTACAGTACATCATCTTGGATTTGCTTTAGCAGTGCAGAAAACAGCGACTTCTCGAACATGAACCAAACTCTTCATAGTCTCAGGCCCCGTCCACACTACTGCGTTTTCGTTTAAAAACGGAGAATTAAAACGAAAACGATCTCCGTCCACACCAGCGTTTTAGCTGCGTATTAGAATTGATCTCCGTCCACATTAAAACGACTGAAAACTCGGATCACGTGACCATTCTCCAACACTGTGCATGCGCGTGCCGGTGTAAACAGGAAACGGATGGACTGTTCCTCAGATTTGATGAGGAAGCAAGTAACGTTAGCTACCTCTGCAAAGATTAGAAAATGTCGAAGACCAGAGATTTCTTTTCATGGACCGCCGCTGCACATGGGAATTGTCATAGATCGCTCGAATAATAGTTTGCCTCCGGCGCATGTAGGCAGTTATAGCATTGTAAAATGCAGAATTTGCTTGCACAACAGCTGCTAACAAAGACATCAAAGTCAGTAACGCTTGTAATTCGTTATCCATGTTGCACTCACTAACATCAGCTACGTAGTCCAGGATGTTTTTGTTTGTTTTCTTCCGGTGACGGGACATGTGATGGGTGGCTGACGAATCAGGGAAGGATACGTCATGGGTGATGACACCCAATCATAGAGCCGAGCGTGACCTTCTACGTCATCGTTTCTAAACTCCTCCGTTTTGTCCCGTCTACACTAAAACGCCCTCCGGAGATTCAAAACGAAAAACGGAGCTGCAGCGTTTCTAAAGTTCTCCGTTTTGGGTCTTCGTTTTTCCCGTTTTAGTGTGGACGGGAGGTGCAAACGTAGCAAAAGGTCTCCGTTTTTAAACGAAAACGCAGTAGTGTGGACGGGGCCTCAGCTACAACTACAGTGTTTGAGGGGCAAAGTAGATGTAGTTCGCTGGCAACCAATGAAGACCATATGTTGGCATTATGCAAATTTGTTACATTATGATGTAGGTTTGTAACAGGAAGTGAGACTGGAAATACTGGCGACTCGTTTCAGGCAGTTCAGAATCGCTTATTTTTTTTGGGAGACAATAACTCCATTTATCGTGAATTTTGCTGAACACATATTTGTGAAAAGTTTCTGTGGCCTCTTTATGTTTCTTCATAGTTTTAGTAATCGATTCCACAAGCTTTTAGTTCGAATACATGAATTCACCCTCTGGGGTCTGAGGTGTTTTCTGAGCCCTCGAGGTGTTCTGACATGCTCTGTGCTTTCTGTTACTTGTAACACTTTCATGGCTAAAGTCTGATTACACTGCATTCAACACAAACTCTGCTACAATAATATGTGAGCACAGCATGTACATAAAAGTTTGTAATTTTGTATCGAAAATGACGTTTATGCATGGTTTGTATTGTATGGTTATGCAGATCATTTCCTGTGTCTTTCAGACATTGTCTGTCCTCAGCCACATGTGCCTCGTGGATCAAGAATGAGGGGTTTCAGGTCTGTCTATAAATTCGGGAACACCGTGACAATCGTCTGCAATCCTGGTTCAAGGCTCATTGGAGAGAGTTTCGTCACCTGTGGCCTAGACGGGAAGTGGAAACCAAGACTTCCAGAATGTGGGAGATGGAACAGATATTAAACTGAAAGACACATACAATACAGCTGGCTGTCTCAGACATAATTAAGCTCGTTTCTTATCACTGTATTTCATTAAAATGAGCAGAACACTATTTAATAATTACTGAAGAGTATTTATTGTCATAAAAGAACTATACTTCACTGCGTGAAGATGAAACACTTTTGGAATTCATGACTTTGTATTTATGAATTCTGTTAATCTACAGCATTATGGATACTATATTTACAGCTTGTTTTCATGTTCAGTTTTTTTTTTTAATTCATTATAAATAAAAATGAGAGAACGCTGAATTTCTTTAAAAAATGCTTGGTTATATAATCAGCACAAAATGAGCATAAAGCAAAAAAAAAGGTAATAACACTTCACAATAAGGTTCCATTTGTTAGATTAGTTACCATGAATGAACAATAAAAAAAAATTTTTTAAAGCATGTTGATCTTACTTAAAGTTAATTTCAACATTTACTAATACTTTGATAAAATTAAAAGTCGTACCTGTTAATATTATTTAATGGACCTGAACTGACATGACCAATGAATAAATATACTTTACTTTTATTTATTACATTAACGAATATTAATAAATACTGCAGCAAATGTTAGTTCACGTCAGTTAATGCATTAACTAACATAAACAACATTGTGAAATATTACAAGAATATATATAGCCTGTATATTCCAGCTGCCTGTAGTGTTGCGGTCACTACCCCAAAATCTAATGTAAAAAAAGGGATATTGTTTTTTGTTGGTTCTTTTTTACAATACAGAAATAGATATTTTGCATTGTTTACTAACCCGCACACTAAATAACGCTTTGCGCATGCAGGATTCAGTTTCTTTCTCTGAGTGAAAGAAACGGGAACAGAAGGAGAGCGCGTCTGATATACCTGTTCTACAAAAACAGATTTTGAGGAATGAATGATTTTTTTAACGTTTAATGTTCTGTAACTGTGATTTTGATCGCATCTGACATTAATCACAGATGTGGACAATGCGTAATCGCGGACTGTTCATCTGGAGCACCTGGCATTAGGAATAGGATGTGCTTTTGTGAACAACATAGTTGAAATAAGGCTGCTGGAAGATGTGTTAGTGAGGCCAGCAGAGGGTGCTGCTCTTCTGTGCTGTAAAAATACACATCTGTGGTTAATATAAAGAGTCTCTTTTAGTGTAACCCTGGTGTAAAAAAAGAGAACAGAATAAAAGATGAGCAGAAACACAAGAACTACGTCTGACTTCCGGCCACAGCCTTAGATAAAATCAACTGAAGATAAAAGAAGACAATAAATCTCTCAAGATCTGATTAAACAACTCCAAAAACAGCATTCCCATCTCCCATTGAACAAGCCAGATTGGCTTTATTTCTGTCAGACGTCTACAGAAGCTCATATTGAGTTCACAGGTTAGATGTTTAATTGAAAATGTTTTGTTTGAAATCACCATTATGGTGATCGGTGTCTGCCTTAGTTGGGCTCTTGACCTTTGATTTTTCTTAAGTTAGTTTTTTTTTTTTTTTAACAATTGCAATAGTGTTTACTAATAGCATTATAAATCTCCAAGAAGTTTACTATGAAGGAGCAGAAATAGAAAGACATGACAATGGCAGAAAGTAATATTTTATTTATGTAAGGGCATCTTTTATATTATTATTAAGTACTGAAGATCAGGATCACAGATACCAATACTAATAGTGATGCCTCTATTTCATGGATTTGTTTTTCAATTTCCTTAAAAAACTGAAATTATAACAACTTTTAATTTAAGTGAACATGAACAATGTTAACATAAACCCATTATAATAGGCTAAATGTCACATTTAGCTACATCTTGTTTGCCAGTTCATTTTCCCCACTTTAATTTTTTACACATTCTTTTTCACAAGTAATACAACTACTAATTAAAAGATTTGGGATTAATCGTGAGTCGCAAATACTCATACTTTTCCTGCACTTACACCTGTGTGTGTTCATCATTGATGCGCATTACTGACAGACAAAACAAGGCATCCAGACGGAGTGCATTTTGGCATGTTGCACCCAGCATGCATTACGGCATGAACTTTTTGTTGATTGTCACCATTGTTGAGAGTTGTATGCTGATTTTTGATATATGTTTATAAACAATATAGTAGTTCAAAACTTTTTTTTGTGTGTTTTTTTTTTAAATTCTGCTGCATCACTGGGTTGGTAATACATAATTTAAATGTATTAATGACTCTTCAAGATGGTTATATTTACCATCAATCGTTAGCCAACATCACTGTCAATAATTTATTATATTTAATTTATATTTATAAATGTTTGCTCCGAATAATATTATTACACTGATAAATAAATATCCTGTGTATTAAGTTTAACTCCAAAATAATAAAATTATTCTGAAATAATGAAGGCACAAGTTTAGCTATAGTTGACTTAATATAGTTTACTTTTCATCTAACTTTGGTGTTTTTTTTTCTGCACCTGTGAATTAAGAAATCGAAATAGACAACTTTAAGAACACAAATTTCTTTCATTTAAAAAGACAATACAAAATCCAGACATTTTTACATGAGCAAAAACAAATTTCAAGTGCAAATACCATTTCCCATTCCATGAATCATTGTGGCAAAGTCATTTCTTTTTCTCTAAAAAAAAGACATTTTGAAAAAGAAAAATGGGGGAAAGACAATAGAAAAAAACAAAGACAAAAAGATTAAACAGCAACATGGATTGATCATTTATCGATGTTTGAAATGGGTTTGGTAGAGCAAAGACAGGGGGAAATTATAAAAACAATAAAGCAGCAGTCACAGACCGCCAATGACACCGACTAGTTAAGAGTAGCAAATACTCTGCATTTCTTTTAGTGAACATACAACAAAACATTGACTACTTTGCCACAAACTTTTCATCTAGGCAATCATGACTATTTCACATAATGACCCATCCTTTTTATTTCACGGAGACATCCAACCTGCAGTGCTGCAACATGTTTAGTAGTATGAACTGGTTTCTGCAAGTGGGGCAATATTGACAGTTCACTTCTTCTTGGGTTAACCCAAGTTGTTGTTTCTTTTCTATTCTATCATATTTATACATTTAAACAATTATATTAGTGACCATTGCAATAGATGATAAAATGTACATAATACCTAAAATGTCAATAAATGCTTCATCAAATAACCCACACACACTCAGTTCGTTTCAATTCTGGAATTTAGGATCTAGTCTTGAGGGTTAGACTTTTCTGCACTTGAAAAAAATGGCCTGGGACATTCTTGTGTGTTTGAATACAGATTAACTTTAAAAAAGGTTGGGTCAAGGGTTACAAATAGACACGTTTGACCACATGTGGAGCCAGCTTTTCAGTCAACACCACAACATTGTCTTTTTTATTTTTCCCAGCACAGAAATAGTCCCAAAATATTCTACGCAAGTATGTAAATGTCCAAGTACTGTATGTGTCGCATCAGATCTACCTTCTTTTATGGTAAGTTTCAGCTACTGAGATCTTGTTTAGCAAGTTAAAGTTGACATGTATAGCTAGCTTCCTGGTTTAGAACAAACAAATGAATGTAACTATCGTCTCCTTGAGTCCCGAGGCTTGTTACCATCGCGGGAATGCGTGTTTATGTACATTGGACGAGCGTTTGCGTACTTGCGTAGAGCGTTTCTGGCCTTGATGCTCGATGTCTGAACATACCCTCTTTTGTGTCCGCATTTGAAAGGGAGGATAGTACAGCGGAAAGTTTCTAAATACAAGTTTGGGAGAACAACTTGTGTTTGGACTTATCTCTCAGACTCCAATTAGTCTACGTTTATTTCATATTTACAATATACAAAAAAAAAAAGAGACGACAGTAAACTACCATTTTGACCAGTCCTTTTCTGTTTACATATAAAAACTGGGTATGGTTTGACCTTCTCGAAGTTTGGTTCTTTTCGCATAGTCACACTTTATGTGAAGGGCTCTACCTATGAACACATTCATGATGAATACTAATTCATAATTAATACAGGAAACACTCATAAATGTCGACATCCACAGGCTTATCCTGACACTTTTGCACTTCAGGCACTTGCAAGCAAATCTATCCGCGGTCCGGTGAAACCCAACACTTGTAACCTGAATGCTGCTTCTCTTTGGGTCCTTCTATAATGTGCAAAACAAACTCAAAACACTGTAATTTCCTCTTGCTCGTGCCTGAAATGTGTCGTGACTGAAAAGTACATCCACGTCAACCCTGTGCTTTACGTTTATCAGTGATTCATGTCTGCACTATGAAATAATTTCTTCCAACCTGTGAAAGAGTTCGGCCCCTCGACTGCTCTTCTCTGTGGGACATTTCTTGAATTGCAATAGGCAAAACCGAAGGCTTAAAGTGACGTTTCTGAAGAAGCAGCAATTGCATGTCCTGCAAAAAACTCACAGAACTGAGTGTTAACAGTCCACTGTTCTTAAAATCCCAACCGACCTTCTCATCACCCGAGCCTTTCCAATAACGCACAATTTGTTAAATTAACTTGAATATTAGGAAATAGACGAATATGCAGTTGACAATAATACAATCTGAACTGGCAGACCATAACGAAACATTACTGTTCCCTTTCGTTGTCACTCCGAGTTACGTCGGATGACGACGAATGGGGTTTCGCTTAGAAAGCCTATCAACTTCGAGTATTACAAAACGAGCCAATGGCAAAGAAATGCCATGGGTCTGCGGAATTTGCATGGCGTAACTCCGCCCCACCTCGTGGGTATAAAAGGAGGAAGCCGGCAGCAAGCAGATATGTTTTCGCTTCGGAGCCAAGTGTATTCTTCTCTCCACAAGCCATCTCTGAATTGTCAGCTTTACAAACGAGTACCTCGAGTGTTGGTGTGACGGCGATCTACGGCGAGAGCGTGCTTCCTGCTGATCTGTTGCAGTGGTCTGCCAGTCGGTGCGTTTCTCCCCGGGTGCTTCAACACTTGAGTTTTCTCTCACTAAAAGAGCTTACACGTGGCACGTCTTTTTAAAGACGGCTCGCCCGTGCATTTCTGGTTGCAGCGGACTGGTATCGGACTCTGATGGGCACGAGCGCTGTCTAGTGTGTTTGGGCTTTGATCATGCTTGAACAGCGCTCGTGGGTGACTCATGTTCTCGCTGGGAACGTGATCATCGCGTCATATATAGGTCGAGACTCGGTGAACTCGCAAGAGTGAGAGTCCCCTCATCCACCCCCCGATCTTCGGCTGGTGGCCAGGGTGACCTGAGGGTTACGGTCTGGATCTAGGCGCCGACTATGTGTCCGTGACCCCAGCCCCCCTCTTCAATGACGGTGCCCGCTAGTGAACTGCTGATTCCCGCGAGTCTACCCTCTGGTGGCCCGCGTGTTTCAGTTGAAGCTACAGAGGAAGATGCCATGTCTGTTGCAGCATCACTAGGTGGGTTTGAGTCTTCTGGAAGTGAGGGCTCGTCACAGCTGCCACCTTCCGGTGTGCATACGGCTGTGCCTGAGTCTGATCCGGAGATGACGACCATGCTTTCCTGGGACGATGGGTTTTGGGTAAGGCCGCCGACCCTCGTCCACGGCAAACCCCAATACCTCTCTTCCCGGACGTGCATGATGAGATCTCGAAGTCCAAGAAGACCCCCTTGTCTTCTCGGGACCGCTCGCTGATCTCATCCGCCTTTCCTCCCCTCGATGGGGCCGCTGCCCATGGGTACACTGGGGTTCCCCCGGCTGAACGCTCTGTTGCGATGCTATGTGTCCTCAGAGTGCTTCTTCTCGGCGCAATCCTAAGCACCCGCCCGTGGCATGTAGTTTTTCGTCTACGCTTGTGGCGAGATCCTATAGCGCCACGGGACTGGCAGCCGCCTCACTGCATGCCATGGTCATTCTGCTGGTCCACCTGACCCAGATGCTCATGGACCTGCACGAGGGCGGGACTGACCCAGGGCTCTTCACTGAGCTGCGCACCGCCACTGACCTTGCTCTCTGAGCGACGAAAGTGGCCGTACGCTCCCTGGGTCAGGTGATGCTCACCAGTCTGTGGCTGAACCTGTCTGATGTGCTGGATGTCGCGCGGACCCGTCTGTCCGACATTCCCATATCCCAGGTCGGCCTCTTCGGCGGTGCGGTTGAGGGCTTGCCCAACAGCTCTCAGCCGCCCATGAGCAGAGTGAGGTTGATTCTGCCCCGACGGCCCCGCCGTCCGCTCAGATCCCTCGTCTGCCCACCGCCGAAGGCGCCCTCCCGCGGCTCCCACCCCGCCCGTTCACGGGCCGGCTCTGGGGGCCACGGGCGGACGCCACAGCCCTCTCCAGCCCCGCCCCCCGCTACACGCCGGGTTAAGCGGCGCTCGTGAGACGGGCACCTCGGCGATGGAGCAGACTGAGGTTGATTCTGTCCCGACGGCCCCGCCGTCCGCTCAGATCCCTCGGTCTGCCCACTGCCGAGGGCGCCCCCCCGCGGCTCCCACCCCGCCCGTTCACCCGGGTCGGCTCTGGAGGCCGCGGTCGGACGCCACAGTCCTCTCCAGCCCCGCACCCCGCTACACGCCGGGTTAAGCGGCGCTCTTGAGTTGGGCTCCTCAGAGATGGGACTCAGTTCTTTCCAGGAGTTGGTAGCAGGACCACTCCTTTCCCCGGGGAGGGCCGGGGAAGAATCCTTATTCTGCAAAGAGCTGATTCTCCCGTCTCTGAGCACAGAGTTCTCGGACGTCACAGAGCGCCGCCCACAAGCCGTGCTCTCCTCGTCCCCCTCTGTCCCAGAGGTGGTTGACATGGCGTGCCGTCCACGGACCGCTTCGCCGCTGTCCCCCTCTGTCGCCAGACCCCTGGCAGAGCAGGCCCCCGCGGGACGACCAGCCTGGTCCTCCCCTGGCCCCCTCTGCCAGGGCGCGGTTGCTAACTGTGCCCCCTCTCCGGGCCGCTATGCCGTCCACATCTGGGCCAGTTACTCCGCTTCGCTGCCCCTCCGGGGGGACGCCTGTGGCTCGCATGATCCCGTTTGTTCAGTTCCTGGGAGCCTGGCTAGAGCTTCCCCGTCTGTCCCACTGGATCGTGCGTACCGTCAGGCTCGGCTATGCGATTCAGTTCGCACGGTCTCCTCCCTGCTTCAGGGGAGTCCACTCCACTTTGGTCGGTGGCAATGCCCCTATCATGAGAGCAGAGATTGCCACCCTGCTGGCGAAGGGTGCAATCGAGACTGTCCCTCCAGCCGAGATGAGGTCCGGCTTCTACAGCCCCTACTTCATTGTCCCCAAGAAAACCGGTGGGTTACGGCCAATCCTGGACTTGCGCGTGCTGAACCGCTCCCTTCATCGGATGCCGTTCAAGATGCTCACCGCCAAACGCGTTTTCGAATGCATACGGCCCCAGGATTGGTTTGCAGCGATCGACCTGAAGGACGCCTACTTTCATGTCTCCATTCTTCCTCGACACAGACCGTTCCTCCGGTTTGCTTTCGAGGGGCAGGCATACCAGTACGCGGTTGTCCCTTCGGGCTAGGCCTGTCTCCTCGAATCTTCACGAAGGTCGTCGAGGCGGCCCTTGTTCCCCTTCGAGAACAAGGGGTTCGCATCCTGAGTTATATCGACGACTGGCTGATCCTAGCTCACTCTCGAGATCAGGTTTGCGAACACAGGGACCTAGTGCTTCGGCACCTAGCCCGTCTGGGCCTTCGGGTCAACTGGGAGAAGAGCAAACTTTGCCCCGTGCAGAGGATCTCTTTTCTCGGTATGGACATCGACTCGGTCGCCATGTCCGCGCAGCTTACGAGCGAGCGCGCGCAGTCACTGCTGACTTGCCTAAGACAATTCGAGGGCAAGAGTGCGGTTCCACTGAAACTTTTTCAGAGGCTCCTGGGGCATATGGCATCTGCAGCCGCGGTCACGCCGCTCGGATTGCTTCATATGAGACCGCTTCAGCTTTGGCTTCGCGACCGAGTCCCGAGGTGGGCATGGCAACACGGCACGTTCCGAGTACCAGTTACTCCGACCTGCCGTCAGTTCTTCACCCCGTGGGCGAACCTCGGTTTTCTCAGGGCCGGTGTCCCCCTGGCACGAGCTTCCCGGCATGTTGTTGTCTCAACAGATGCCTCCACCACGGGCTGGGGCGCCATGTGCAATGGACATGCTGCTGCGGGCTCCTGGACAGGACCCCAGCGGCTGTGGCATGTCAATTGCCTCGAGTTGTTGGCAGTACGCCTTGCCCTGCACCGCTTCCGGGCGTTGCTCAGGGGTCAACACGTACTAGTCCGTTCAGACAATACCGCCACTGTGGCGTACATCAACCATCAAGGTGGTCTACGCTCCCGCCGTATGTCACAACTCGCTCGCCACCTCCTCCTATGGAGTCAGAAGCATCTGAGGTCGCTTCGAGCCATCTTCATTCCCGGAGCGCTGAACTGTGCAGCCGACGAGCTCTCACGGCTTCAGCCCCTCCCTGGAGAATGGCGACTCCATCCCCAGTCGGTTCAGCTGATTTGGGACCAGTTCGGGGACGCGCAGATAGATCTGTTTGCCTCTCACGACTCGACCCATTGCGCCCAGTTCTATTCCCTGACCGAGGGCACGCTCGGCACGGATGCTCTGGCGCACAGCTGGCCGCAGGGCCGCAAGTATGCGTTTCCCCCAGTGAGCCTTCTTGCGCACACTTTGCGCAAGGTCAGGGAGGACGAGGAGCAGGTCATTCTGGTTGCCCCTTACTGGCCCAACCGGACCTGGTTCCCCGAACTAGTACACCTCGCGACAGCACCTCCCTGGCCGATCCCTCTGAGGAAGAACCTTCTTTCTCAGGGACGGGGCACCCTATGGCACCCTCGTCCCGATCTTTGGAACCTCCACGTGTGGCTCCTGGATGGGACGAGGCAGGTTTGAGTACCCTACCACCAGCGGTGGTGGCTACCATCACTTCCGCTAGAGCGCCGTCCACGAGACACGTCTATGCGTTGAAGTGGAACCTCTTCGTCAACTGGTGCTCTTCTCACCGAGAAGACCCCCGGAGATGCTCGACAGTGTTTTGCTTTCCTTCCTTCAACAGGGGCTGGAGCGAAGGCTGTCTCCCTCCACCCTGAAGGTCTATGTTGCCGCCATTGCCGCACATCATGACCTCATCGAAGGTAAGTCGGTGGGGAAGCACGACCTGATCATCAGGTTCCTGAGAGGAGCGAGGAGACTGAATCCTCCTCGTCCTCCTCTCGTTCCCTCTTGGGACCTCTCAGTGGTTCTAACTGCCCTGAAGAGTACTCCCTTTGAGCCCCTGCAATCAGTCGAGCTTAAGTTCCTGTCTATGAAGACAGCGCTCCTGGTTGCACTGGCCTCCATCAAGAGGGTTGGGGACCTGCACGCATTCTCCGTTGACGAAGCGTGCCTGGAATTTGGGCCGGCTTCCTCTCACGTGATCCTGAGACCCCGGCCTGGATATGTGCCCAAGGTTCCTACCACTCCCTTTCGGGACCAGGTGGTGAACCTGCAAGCGCTGCCCTCGGAGGAGGCAGACCCAGCCTTGGCACTGCTCTGTCCAGTACGCGCTCTCCGCGCCTATGTAGACAGAACGCAGTGTTTCAGGACCTCAGACCAGCTCTTTGTCTGTTATGGTGGGAAGCTGAAGGGAAAGGCTCTCTCCAAGCAAAGGTTGTCTCACTGGATAGTGGACACCATTGCTTTGGCTTACCAGCAGCAAGGTCGACCGTGCCCCCTTGGTGTGACTGCCCACTCCACCCGGAGTGTGGCGTCCTCTTGGGCTCTAGCGCATGGCGCCTCGCTAACAGACATCTGCAGAGCTGCAGGCTGGGCGACACCTAACACATTCGCCAGATTCTATAATCTCCGAGTGGAGCCTGTGTCCTCTCGTGTACTCGCTTCAACCAGCTAGTACCGGACCCGCTCAGGTGTCTTCGCTTGCTCGCCATTCCACTCCACGGACTGGATACGTGCGATACTTTCCTCAGGTGAGCTTCTCCGAAAGCCCTGAGCTCCTCCAGCACTCCTGACGTCGGCGCCAGTGTCTATTGCCTGTGCGTCGGCTAGGTGCCTCCCGTGTGCATGGTCCCTCCTCTGAGCGACCCCCACATGTGTATTTCCACTGTAAGCCTCTCTGAGCGTGTGTCTTTCCCTTGGCAAGCCACCTTGCCACCCCTGGGGTTGAAATATTCCACCTGCGGCTGGACACCCCAGTGTTTTCCATATGCTTCCTTCGGGTCATATGTGTATTCTCAAGTCCCCCCCCTCCGGGCTGGCATTAATTGCATACTTCCCCTAAGCTTGGGATATGCTTCCCAGTGTACCTTGGTATTCCTGTGTTATATGGAGTCCTTTGTCCAGGCTGACAGGGATCTCGATTTACGCAGGGCACTGGAAGACAGCTGAGAAGGTGGCGTGATTAGACTGGTAACCCCATTCGTCGTCATCCGACGTAACTCGGAGTGACAACGAAAGGGAACGTCTACGGTTACGTATGTAACCCTCGTTCCCTGAGTAGGGAACGGAGACGTTACGTCTGCCTGCCACTTTCCGCTGTACCGCGGGGATCGCCTGAGCTCAGTCTTGGCTCCTCAGCGAAGAAACATATCTGCTTGCTGCCGGCTTCCTCCTTTTATACCCACGAGGTGGGGCGGAGTTACGCCATGCAAATTCCGCAGACCCATGGCATTTCTTTGCCATTGGCTCGTTTTGTAATACTCGAAGTTGATAGGCTTTCTAAGCGAAACCCCATTCGTCGTCATCCGACGTAACGTCTCCGTTCCCTACTCAGGGAACGAGGGTTACATACGTAACCGTAGACGTTTTAACAGCATGACCTTTAGAGATTACATGTATGCTCTAGGAGCTCAAATATAATGTTTTAACATTGTGAAATGCTTGATATGAATTAGATCTTACCAAGAGCACACTAAAAGTACAGATATACAAAAGATTGTACATTTATTCTGAGAACTAGAAGAGTTTACGACGGCTGGAACTTGGGGAAAGCCTATTTTTTTTTAAAGCACGACCAGGGCTAGCTCCAGTTCAACAAGTAGATTTTCTTTTCTTTGACATGCGGCAACTTTCTTTTGTCTGTACAACACGCTCTTTAACTCAAATCATGTCTATGAAAACCAGGCGTGTGTTTAAACTCACACTGGGACCACCCAAACCATCGTCTTCCTCTACGGGACGCCTCAGGACGGAGCGGGCAAACGTTCATACAACCGAACAAAACCATCATCGACACAGCACAGAATGGTAACATAGAGAAAGGAAACACGTTCATTGTCTTGATACGACTGCGTTACATGTAGACTACACAGAAGCTTTTTTCCCCTCGGAGGTGACGGACAAGAAAAAGAAAAGAAAAAGGTAAAGTGAAGTGAAACATCTGAAATCTGCATAGTGTGGTTGTGTGTGTGCTGTTGAATATGTGTGTGCGTGTGTATTTCCTTTAAATGTGTGTAGGATCCCGTTGACTCGAGGCCAGGTGACTGGAGGTGTGTGGATGTGGACGGAGCTCTTGGATTATTTGTACGGGCGCAGGAAAGCGGAGACTTTGCTGTGGATGAGACGTATGAATGAACGCGGGAGCATCTCCGTGGAGTCCCGGGTGGAATACTTGTAGTAATTGTTTGGGTGAGCCAGCACGTCGAACAGAGTTTTAATCAGTTTTTTATCCTGATGGGAACAGAAAGGAGAAAAATCGAATGAGACTGGCATGAAATGGACATCATTTAAAAATCGAAATGCTTTCATCACGTACAGTCAGTGTTTAGAAATAAGCAGGTTAGCACGTTAAAAAATAAATACGACCTCACGTTGTGTCGACCACGTACACACTGATTCTGAAACTTCTTGCCTTCAAGTCTAGTCACCTTTATTTATATAGCGCTTTTTACAATACATAAAACAATACAAATTTAACAAAAATCATAAATAAATTCGGATCGTGTTCGATTACCTGCATTTTTCACATTCGTAGAAAGCATTTTGAGAAGTGTTTTGACAATTTAGAGCCACAGAATGACGAATACGGAAAAACATACGAAAATTTTGTTTTTCCGTATTCGTCATCCTAAAAATTCGTCACGCACAGAAACCTTGCTCACTGAGTCCAATGCGTGTATATTAAAACGTTGCACAAAAAATTCCAAAGCAATACAAAATGGAGTCTTCAAGCAGTGAAGATGATTTTGTTGTCCTCTCTCTTCTTAAAAAGAGAAAAAGAATGAGGAAATATTGGGTCTAACCAACAATCCTGAGATTGCGTAGAGAGGAAGGAGAGTTTGCTGCGGGATTATTCCAGGCGATTCAAAGTTTAATTCAGGATGTCACTGGCTCAGTTTGATGCTTTGCTAGCGATACTGGAGCCACATATTAAAAAGAAGACCACTAATTTACCTGAACCAATTGATTCTGAACAGTTCTGGATTTTGCCGTTCGCTTGTACGGTGGCTCTTAATTGTCAAAACACCTCTCAAAATGCTTGTGAAAAACACAAAACATTTAACCCAATCCGAATTTTTTTTTGAGGGACGGAAGTTTCGGAGGCAGTGTGTAGACGTGATTGACACAACGTGAGGTCGTGTTTATTTTTTTACGTGCGGAAATTTCGGACGAGAATTTAGTCTTCTGGTGTGAAATGCACTTTTTTTTTTAGTTTTTATCATATTTAGTCCCCCTTTCCTGTTTATGTTTAGTCAAGTTTTAGTCGACTAAATGTCTGAGCAATCTAGTCTAGTTTTAGTCAATGAAAACGTAGTCACATTTGCATAATGGTTAAATTGATAATTTATCAGTTTAATTGGTTAAACATGATTATTTTGCTTAATAATAACCACAATAATTGTTGTCAATTGAGAAATGTATTTTTACATTTCATCAGAATTGAAGAACTTTCACCTATAAGCACAAATCAAGAGAATGTCAACTCATACGCATTTATTTGACCTCATCTAGTTTTTCTGATTTATTATAGGCTATTTGTCACATAAATTAATAAATTCTCTACATTATGAAAACAACATCATGAAACAAGAAACTTCTCTCAAAAATGAAAACAGTGAAATTACTAATAGTAATTCAAATAATTCCAAATTTCATTGATGTTTTTCTAATATAGTGAGATTCGAGGATAGATTTATTACAATTGATCATTGAGAAGGTCTGATCTCAGATTTAATCGCAGCAAACACAGAAAGCGGCTCGTGAAGCAACACAGAAAATGTATCCTTTTAGGAGAAAAGCTCTGATTGGACTCTTGAAAACTGACGACTGCAAGCATGAAAGCTCATAGAGGCTTTAGTCTGTAATATTTTCTCGACCAAAACGAAGAGTTTTTGGTAAAGTGATATTGCATGTTGATATAGTCATTTATCGTTTAATGATGTTGGTCTCGTCTCCTCATCGTCTCAGTCATGGAAAAAAGGTCGTCATAGATTCCGTAAACAAAATGAACACTACTTGCAGCAACCCTTAACACTACTTAAGGGTTTTGAATAAAGAATAAACACATGTTCATTACTGTTACTGCCAAATCAGGCTTCACTAGTCACAAAACTAACCTTGAGTATTTCTTGATGGTTTTCAGAGGCATAAAGTCTTCCATCTCTTACAATGTCTTCAACCAGCTGCTCGTAGTCTTCTAAAGAAAGATAAAATCATGTGCATTTTAGTGACAATGAATGTCAAGAATGGACAGAAATCCACCTTAAAATCCATCTTACCATCATAAGTGACGTATGGAATCTGGAACCCGCGAGCGCTGTTTACATCGTTGGATTTGAAGTTGATCCAGAGGCGGCGAGACCGGGCCGTAAACGCGATCGGCCTCTCGTATGTCTGACATGTCTCATAGGTGGTGATGGAGGTTGCTGACCCTGAGAAGAAAATTGCTTAGTGTTTAAATCAAAGCTTAAGAAACTATCACCACTAACATGGAGAAATGAGTCCCGATTAGTCAATATTTCAAATGTCTTTTATACAAAGATTAGATTCTTCATGCATGATAACGCCGTTTCATTACTTTCAGTACAACATACTTAAAGAGTAAAATAGTTTTTGACACTTGATATAGAGTGCAACAGTTGAGGTCAGTAAGTAAAAACTCCATAGGGGAATTGATTTTTAACAATAATGTATAAACTTATAAAGACAGACCAACTCTGAGCTCCAAAATTGTTAATCGATGATATATGCTCTTGTTAAAGCCATCAGTTTGCATTATTTCAACGTATTTAATTTAACAGTGACATTCCTGGTGAAAAACTACATTACCCATAATGCTGTTAAGAAAATTCCACCAATCAGAAATTTGTGATTAAATTGTGATAAAATTAAATTAAAGAGGAAAGGAAACGGATATGAGTATGGAGAGTAATTCACAAAAGACTAGTTCAGGTTCTGCAGTCAGCAAAGTCATTGAACTCCAAGCTTGTGTCTGTGGCTGGAGCAAGGCGACAAAGGTCAGGGGGTTGAAGATTCATCAAGGGAAAAATAAATGCTTGAGGGAGAATTGCATTGATCAGTACTTCTTACGAAGTCAGTCAAGTCAGTTGAATGAAATCCAGCGACAGGAAGCAAACCACAGTTCGCAGGATATCAGTACCCCTGTCACAGAGGAGAGGAGGGTTTGCACTAGTGATCGACCGATATTGATTTTTTTATAACCGATACCGATACCGATTATTTGCATGTTTATGTGCCCGATAACCGATATGCAGAACCGATATTTATTTACTGTTAAACTTCTGTTTTTGACACAATTATTACAACACAAATGAACTGAACAAACCATTTTATTTATAACAATCACTCCCTCCTATATAATATATATATATATATATATATATATATATACATATATATATATATATATATATATCACTCCCTCCTATATAATATATAATATCCCTCCTATATAATATAAAAATATAAAACTTTATATTTATACACAAATAAATAGAGGGGTCTGAGTCCAAAAAATAAAGTGCCTTTGTTTAAAAATAAAAGCTTTGATGAGGTAAAAAATAAAGCACAAAAATTATTCTAACATACAAAATCTAAATTACATGAATTTTAGTAGCTATTTTAGTAGTGTAACTTAATACTCCCAGTTAAGCAGAACTAGGTTGTAGAGTAGAAAACAGTCTTTCAGCATTCTGCTCTGTTAGCCTGCTTTGTTTGTTTTCAGAAATGGTAAATAAATCAAATAACAATAAAAACATTTATATTATTACATTATATAATTTATATCTAAATTATACATATAATTTATAAGCATCAGCAGCAACAATGTTAACAATAGGCAAAATAAATGTTAAAAGTCTAATGTTTTCATATGGAGAAAATAATTGACAGGGGAGTCATATCACCTTTGCAGAAATGTAATTCATTTTAAACAGTTTTAGAAGGTTTATGTGCCGTTTAATAGGTTTAAACTAAGAGTGAGGAATAATTCACTGGGTAATATTAATTCACTGAATAACATTAGCTGGAATATAACATTGTCAGGAAAGTAACAAACAAAACAGCATATACATCATTGCATTTTCCAACTAGTATGTTATTAATTATTAATAATATTTTTGTAGGTCTAGATCATGAAATGCTTTCTGACAAAGTGCTGTTTATCTATGCGCATTTTCACAGAACTATATATAGGCTACTCAACCGCGATCGCGCGTGCAGATAATAAATAATTAATTTCCACAAAGCAGTATATTTAGATGTGTATTAGCGAAATAATTGCTATGTAGTAAATGATAATATAATCTAGGTTGTTTAAACAAGATAATCTTGTCAAAAGATTCATTCAGTGGCCGTGCTTGAGCATTCCTGATCATCAACCCAGTGAGTGCTCAGCAATATGAACAAACTTTTTTTCGAGACTAATGGTGAGCAAATACAACAGATAAAGAATTAAATTCAGCACTTTTATTTTCAACATGCACTCATTCATGTCTGTTTTATTTAATTCATGTAAAGTTACGTCTTTATTGGGGCAGGACATGACGGATTATGCTACGTGACTCCATGAGTTCATCTCAATTTGTTAGAACCAAGCTGCATAAACTATATCAGGCATTTATGTCTCATACCTCATTTCTGCATGCCTGTTATGTTAAATAAAGTTGAATAATTAAAGCAAAGCAAGTAGAACATATACTTTACGTGTGCACAGAGTTGTTGTTGACTGATCTCCTCAGACGCGGGCTGCAATGGCGGAATTTTCAAAACGGCCACAAGATGGCGCCGTTTATCGGCAAATCCGATATTACAAAACCGATACCCGATTATGGGAAAATGCTTAAATATCGGTAAAAATATTGGTAAACTGATACATCGGTCGATCACTAGTTTGCACAGTTAGTGATGAACACATTGATACTTGTGAACCCGGTCGAAAGAGAGAAAAGAACCTCAACGGACATAGGCCTGGGTTAGATGGCCAAGAGCTTGTGAGAAAACTGCATGGGACACGGTAAACACAGATCTATGCTTTGCATAGGAAAGATTAACTGGTACAGTTGAAAAGAAGCTGGATATATTTGGGGACATCATTTACGCATATGGAAGTGAGAGGTTTGGTGTGGAAAAAAGGAAGGAAAAGGTACAAACTACTCCTGGAATGTCTAGACGGCAGCAGAAAATTGAAGGGTTAGTTAGAGAAAGGAGACAGCTGAGGAAGCAATGGAAAAGAGCAGAACAAAGTTAGAAGGAGGGACTCAATCTCTTACAAAGGGCCATAAAAGATAAGCTTGCAACATTACGTAGAGCTGAGCGCCTACGGAAACGCTACAAAAAGAAGGAGTGTGCGAGGGCTAATTTTTATAAAGACCCATTCAAATTCATAAAGAAGTTATTCACCAGTGGGAAGAATGGCACTTTTAAAGCATCTAGGGTTGAGCTAGAGAGATATCTGGAGCAAACGCATACAGATGCAAAAAGGCATGAGCCTATGTCAATTCCGTCAGATATCCCACCTATCAATCCACCAGAATACCAAATGGAGGTCTGTGCACCTAAGTGGAAAGAGATAGAACAGGCTGTGAGAAAGGCAAGGGCTTCATCATCTCCAGGGCCTAATGGAGTTCCGTACAGAGTGTACAAGAGTGCTTCAGGAGTTCTACGAATTCTGTGGAAATTGATAAAAGTGGCTTGGGAAAAGCAGGTTGTACCTAGAGCATGGCGTCGAGCAGGTGGAGTCTTTATACCCAAAGAAAAAGATGCTACAAGCATCAGTCAGTTTCGCCCTATTTCACTATTAAACGTCGAAGGTAAGATTTTCTTCAGCATTATTGCTCAGAGATTGTCAACCTACCTATTAAAGAATGGCTTCATTGACACTTCAGGTCAAAAAGTGGGCATTCCAGGGTTTATCAGGATGCTTAGAACACATCAATGTTATCTGGCAGTGAATTCAATCAGCTAAAAAGGAGAAGGAGCTCCATGTGACATTCCTGGATTTGGCTAATGCATATGGTTCAGTGCCACGTGAGCTTCTTTGGGCAGCATTTGATTTTTTCAGGGTACTGATGTCGATAACAAATTTGGTGAAAGCCTATTTTGGAGATTTGCAATATAGTTTCTCAACTCCAGAATTCAGCACCGCATGGCAATGCTTAGAGGTTGGAATAATGGCAGGATGCACAATTTCTCCACTGGCTTTTACCATGGCAATGGAAGTAATCATAAGGGCATCAAAATGGGTAGTAGGAGGAGAGCGCTTGGCTTCTGGGATGCGACTACTACCACCAATCAGAGCATACATGGATGACATGACAACCATGAGTACAACAGTAGCCTGCACTAATCGGTTATTGGGTAAGTTAACCGATAACATTGAATGGGCACGGATGCAATTTAAGCCCTCTAAATCAAGGAGCATCTCGATAATTAAAGGCAAGGTGATAGATAAAACATTCTTCATTAAACTGACTGCAAGCATGAAAGCTCATAGAGGCTTTAGTCTGTAATATTTTCTCGACCAAAACGAAGAGTTTTTGGTAAAGTGATATTGCATGTTGATATAGTCATTTATCGTTTAATGATGTTGGTCTTGTCTCCTCATCGTCTCAGTCATGGAAAAAAGGTCGTAATAGATTCCGTTAACAAAATGAACACTACTTGCAGCAACCCTAAACACTACTTAAGGGTTTTGAATAAAGAATAAACACATGTTCATTACTGTTACTGCCAAATCAGGCTTCACTAGTCACAAAACTAACCTTGAGTATTTCTTGATGGTTTTCAGAGGCATAAAGTCTTCCATCTCTTACAATGTCTAATAATGTACATTACCCATAATGCTGTTAAGAAAATTCCACCAATCAGAAATTTGTGGCAAGCAAATCTTGCCAAAAGTTTTTAGCTCCACCTACTCCCATGAAGCACCACAAATGACAATCAAGTCAGTGTTGATACACTCTCAAAACTTATAAATGTTTTTATCATTCGCAATGCATCATTGGAATTGTAGTTCTATCCTTCATTAAAGCTGTTAAGTTCGCAGTCTTGTACTTTTGTCTTTTTGCCCAGTTTTCAAATACTTTTTTTGCTTCAAATAAAAGTTAGTAATGTTGATTCTTTGGTTGAATTTGGTTGGTTTGGATCTTAGCTCATAATGCTTTTACAAACACATTTAAAATCTCTATGGGGAAAATGAATGGAAAAAATACTTCCGTAACCAACGTCACAGAAAAAGTGTGCAGGCACTAATGCACTAATGCAGGCTAAACCTGGGAAATAACAAAAACGTACAGTTCTTCCTCATGACTAGGACGTCTCCGCACTCATCCTCAGATGGGAGGAAGATCTCTGGGACCACGATCAAAATCTTGCGTTTGTGTGGAGGGTTGATGGTCCAGACACACTCTACATTGGCTGGGTAGTTTCCTGGATAGTTTGGGGACTCTATGTATCCGATGAACTCGCCTATTTCACCCCCACATTCCCGATCTGAACACACCAACAAACAAACAAAAAGATCACGTTACAGTAAATTTCTCATTAAGAACATTTACATGACTTTAATAGTCAAGTCAAGTCAAGTCAAATATATTTATATAGCGCTTTTCACAATACAGATTGTATCAAAGCTGCTTCACAGTATAGTAATAGACCTGGTAACTTTTTATTAGAGATGCACCGATATGAACATTTTGGCTGATACCGATACCAATAATTCTTTATATTTGAAAGCTGATAACCTATATATTATGGCCAAAAATCTAAATCCAAATTTTTATATAATTTTTGAGAGCCTGATTACAAAACTAAAAGTCTCACCATTAAAATCCATGGCACACAATTTTGATGTTCTAATTATAATTTTTTTCCCGCCTATATCACAGACTTGTGCTGCACATGTTGTATTTAAGTGTATTTTCCTTTTTTTTAAATGATTCCAATCATATTTCAAGAAATTCAAAACCATCATGGCGAATCTGTCGCATCTGAAGTGTCTCAGCTGAAGGAAATACTCCATTATTTATCGGCTTGAATATATCGGCCAAATTTTCTTATCGGCCTGATAACGATAACATTAAAAATGAACATATATCGGCCGATACCGATATGGTGGCTATACTTTTTATTCCTTAAATGCTTGGAATGGTTTATATTCCCTGGTATTTCAATGTTTATTTCAAGAGCATGATGAGTTTAAAACATTTCTTTTGTGACTTGAATTTCAACAGAACCATATGATAGACACTGAGCCTGTACGGAAATCGTCTCGGTTACGTATGTAACCCTCGTTTCCTGAGTACAGGGAATGGAGACGTGTCGTCGGGGGAGTTCCCTGACGAATTGGGATCACGCTAGGGAGACCAATTGCCTCCGCGTGAATTAAAACGAGCCAATGAAAATTGGCATGCAGGATTTGCATTCCGCGATCCGCCTACCAGCGCGGGTATAAAAGGCGGAAATAAACATTGCGCAATGCTTTTCGCTGAGGAGCCGAACGGTGTCCAGTCCTCCGCGAAGGTACAGCAACATGGCGAAGAGACGACACGTCTCCGTTCCCTGTACTCAGGGAACGAGGGTTACATACGTAGCCGAGACGTTCCCTTTCGTCCTGGGAACTCCGACATGTCGTCGGGGGAGATCCCTGACGAATTGGGATCCCTAATAAAACGCCATGGTGCTGGCCCCTTCCAGCGCCCGGCAAAGCTACCCTGCAGCAGTTTCTTGAAATAAGTTGCGGGAGCTAGCACGGGAAACACACTGCTGTTCCGCAAGACCCGCACAGTGGATATTGGATAACACTGGGAAAGCGTTCCCTCAAGAGAGAAGGGAACGCTGCGGAAGCCCCAGCCTGACTGAGGAAGGCCAGGAATACACATATGTACAAGCCCGAAGGAATAGTGAAACATATGGCAGTCCCTGAGGTAGTCCCAATCCAGGGGAAGTGGGAGCGTACTCAACAGGGACGACGAACAAGTCCGTCAAGGGGAAGACACGGCTGAACTGCACGTGGCATCATGGGTCACAATAGAAACCACTGGAGCACCCAGTCTACTAGCAACTCCTTACTAGAGGTAGCAGACCTGGTGCCGGGCGGTCTGCCACGCCCAGCACCGAGGGGTGAAGGGGGAACTCATGAGGCTCACCAACGTAGGGCGCCAACGGAGCAAGGAACGCACGTATCCGCTGCGAGGCGGAGTGGCGTAGCAAGCCGACACAACCTATTCCCTCGACCCACTGGCTGTAGCCAGAACTCGGGAGGAAACAGGTTCCACACGAAGGCTATAGAACCTAGCGAACGTGTTCGGTGTCGCCCAGCCCGCAGCTCTACAGATGTCTGTCAGCGAGGCGCCTTGAGCCAAAGCCCAGGAAGCGTAACACCTCTAGTGGAGTGAGCGCGCAACCTGGGAGGACAAGGCTCACCCAGAGACTCATATGCTCGGGTGATAGCATCCACTAACCATTGGGCTAACCTCTGCTTGGAGACGGCCTTCCCCTTCTGCTGGCCTCCGTAACAGACAAAGAGCTGATCTGAGGTTCTGAAGCTTTGCGTTCTGTCAATATAAACCCGCAGGGCACGGACGGGACAGAGAAAAGCCAGGGCTGGGTCTGCCTCCTCCTGGGGCAGCGCTTGCAGGTTCACTAACTGGTCCACGAAGGGAGTGGTAGGAACCTCGGGCACATATCCGAGCCGGGGTCTCAACACAACGTGAGAAAGGCCAGGTCAGAACTCTAGGCACGATTCGTCGACCGAAAAAGCCTGCAGATCCCCGACTCTCTTGAAGGAGGCCAATGCTAACAGGAGCGCTATCTTAATGGACAGGATATTAAGCTCTACTGTCAGCAAAGGCTGAAAGGAGGGACTTTGAAGAGCTCTAAGTACCAGAGCTAGGTCCCAAGAGGGTACAGAGTGCAAAACACGAGGTGGATTTAATGATGACCAGGCGTGCTTCCCCAGGGACTTACCTTCCACTGCATCGTGATGCGCGGCTATTGCGGCGACATACACTTTGAGGGTGGAGGGGGACAGCCTCCGCTCCAACCCATCCTGCAGGAAGGAAAGCACGACAACGATCGGTTAAGTCCGGGGGTCCTCCTGACGGGAGCAACCCCAATCGACGAACAGGTTCCACTTCAACGCGTAGAGGTGCCTCGTAGAGGGGGCCCTAGCGGAAGTGATGGTGTCTACCACTGCCTGTGGTAGACCACTTAGAACCTCCGGGTCCCGTCCAGGGACCAGACATGGAGTTTCCAGAGGTCTGGACGCGGGTGCCATAGAGTGCCCCGTCTCTGAGAAAGAAGGTCCTTCCTCAGAGGAATCGGCCAAGGAGGGGCTGTCGCGAGGAGCATGAGTTCCGTGAACCAAGTCCTGGTGGGCCAATACGGCGTCACTAGAAGGACCTGCTCCTCGTCCTCCCTGACCTTGCACAGAGTCTGTGCAAGAAGGCTCACTGAAGGTCCCGGGGCCAGCTGTGAGCCAGGGCGTCCGTGCCGAGGGTACCCTCGGTCAGGGAGTAAAACCACTGGCAATGGGTCGTGTCTGGAGACACAAACAGATCTACCTGTGCGGCTCCAAAGACACTCCAAATCAGCTGGACCGCCTGGGGATGGAGTCGCCATTCTCCTGGCAGGGGAGGCAAACGCGAGAGCTCGTCTGCCACACAGTTGAGCTCCCCTGGAATGAGAACGGCACGAAGCGACCTCAGATGCTTCTGACTCCATAGGAGGAGGTGGGAGGCGAGTCGCGACATGCGACGGGAGCGTAGACCACCTTGATGGTTGATATACGCAGCGGTCGGAGTGCTGTCCGTACGGACCAGTTCGTGCCTGTGTCTGAGAAACCCCTTGAGGCGACGCAGGGCTAGACGTACTGCTTGCAACTCTAGGCAGTTGATGTGCCAATGCAGTTGAGGCCCCGTCCACAGACCTGAAACTGCATGCCCTTTGTACGTGGCCGCCCACCCGGTGGAAGAGGCATCCGTGAAAACCACAGCATGCCTGGAAACCTGGACTAGGGGCACTCCGGCCCGTAGAAACGCAGGATCTGACCACGGGGAGAAGGTTTGGCGACAGTGCGGGGTCAATTTGACCCGGAACGTGCCGCTGTGCCACGCCCACCTCGGGACTCGATCGTAAAGCAGGCGCTGAAGCGGTCTCATATGTAACAGGCCGAGCGGCGTTACTGCGGCTGCCATATGCCCCAGGAGCCTCTGAAATTGTTTCAGTGGAACCGCTGTCCTGCCTCGAAAGGACCTGAGGCAGGTGAGCACTGACTGGACGTGCTCCTCCGTGAGGCACGCAGTCTGGGCGACCGAGTCCAGCTCCATACCGAGATAAGAGATCCTCTGCACGGGGCAGACTTTTCTCTTGTCCCAGTCAACCTGAAGCCCCAACCGGCTGAGGTGCCGGAGCACCATGTCCCTGTGATCGCACAACACATCTCACGAGTGAGCTAGAATGAGCCAGTCGTCGAGATAGTTGAGAATGCGAACGCCTTGTTCTCTCATGGGAACAATGGCCGCCTCCGCGACTTTCGTGAAGACACGAGGCGACAGGGCCAGCCCGAAGGGTAGGACCTTGTACTGATACGCTCGACCGTCGAAAGCAAACCGAAGAAACGGTCTGTGTCGAGGGAGAATCGAGACGTGAAAGTACGCGTCCTTCAGGTCAATCGCTGCAAACCAATCCTGGGGACAGATCCATTCGAAAATGCGCTTCTGCATGAGCTTTTTGAACGGGAGTGTGTGCAGGGCCCGATTCAAAACTCGCAGGTCCAGGATTGGCCGTAACCCACCGCCTTTGTTGGGTACAATGAAGTAGGTGCTGTAAAACCCGGACCTCATCTCGGCAAGAGGGACCGGCTCGATCGCGTCCTTCGACGCCCCTGAACTTGGGAGGCCGGCGTGCAAACTAAATTGCATAGCCGAACCGAATGGTGCCCGGAAGCGTTTTTTTTTTTTTTTTTAGCCAGGCTTCCAGATACGGTCTCAACAAACCCACCTGAACCACCGGCGTACCCGCGGAGGGGCAGCAAGGTGGAAGGCAGGGACCTGGCTCTGGTGGCATTGTAGCGACCAAGAGCGGGGTCTGGGCGTTTTAACTTGACACCAACCTGCTTCCACCTGTGGGCAGACGACAGAGAAGGCCCGTGGGCATTCTGCTGCGGGCTGCCTGGTGGCGAAGGGAGGGGGAAAGACGAAGAACGAGGCCCTGACTCCTCGTGTCCTGGTCTCTGCGCCTCCGGGCCCAGCTGCAGACCGGAGCGACGCAGCCAAGGCTGCGTCACTGCTATCTGCAAGCTGGGGAGAGGGGAACGGGAGTGGTGCAGCTCGGGGGCGGCACGCACTGCCATTCTGACCCTCTCGGACGGAGGAAACTGGTCTTATTATACTGCCAGTCTCGACCGTGAGGGGAAACGAGGGACATCGAGTCCTGGTTTCCCTATCCCAGCGAGAGACGAGAGTGACAAGGTCGTAGCCGTCACTGCCATCTGAGCGCTGGGGGCCGTGAACGACACAGAGGAAGTGGACTGCTCAAACTTTTGGGTCACCAAAATACCAAAATGCTTCCATACTGCCAAAATTCTTCACACACATCCAGGCACTTTAGAACAGTCCAGGAAAGTGTGGCTGTTAAGTCTGAATCTTCAGCATGAGAACACACCATTATAGTGGGAACTCAGCATCATTTTCAGAGTATAACAGCTCTCTCTCCGATGTAGCGATCGACATCTAACCTCCCTGGGGCCCCGAATGAAATGCTTGGTCCCTCATGAGAAGGACCAGAATACCATCCAAAAGCCTCGACGGCACACGGCACGCTGAGCGGCTCAAGCCTTTACGAGAAAGGGGAGACGAGCAACGTGCCGACGTAGTCATGCACTCCTGAGAGAACATGAACCACCCACGAACGCAGTCTCAACGCACTGATTAGGCATGTGAAACAGTGATCATGGCCGTCAACCAGGCATGCAAGATAGTGAACGTGGCCATCGCTTCGATGACACACGGCATGCTGGGCACTCAAGCCTTCAGGCAAGGCGAACAACGTGCCGACGTGGTCATGCTCTCATAAGAAAGCATAAACCACCCAAGAACACAGTCTCAGCATGTTTGCGATGCGCTAGAGGACTGAGTGGTTCGTGCTCACTGAAACCCTCAGATCACCAATGTTATTCGCCAAAGTAGCCCTCCTCTGGTGCACCAGAAGAGAAACTAGATCGGGAAATAAGCAAAGGGACTCACCTCATAGAGGCACGCGAGTCTTGATCTTGACCGCGCATCTTGAGCGCCAAATGACGCGCGCTGGGTTGCCGTGACAACCCGTGCTGTCAGCCGGCGCTCAACGGCACACGGCACGCTGAGCGGCTCAAGCCTTTACGAGAAAGGGGAGACGAACAACGTGCCGACGTGGTCATGCACTCCTGAGAGAACATGAACCACCCACGAACGTAGTCTCACACACTGATTAGGCATGTGAAACATTGAACGTGGCCGTCAAATAAGGACAGGAAACGATCGCATCCAGAAACACACGAGTGAAACGTCATCCTGAAAAGGACGCAATCTTCACTCGTGTTGCTCTTTCAGGAAGAAAGTACTCTCTCTATCGTGCTGAAGCACACAGGGACCCAACGCGGCAACACAGCGGGGAAACTGCAAGCCCGCTGTGCGCACTCAACCGTTTACCAGCTGTGAAAACAGCTTTTGAATTAACAGCATATAGACGCATCCGGTAGACAGGAACAGCGCGGTCGCTGAAACGCCATCTCACCAACACAGAGAGATCCCCTCCCGAAACAGCAGACTCGTAGCCGTAAGAAAAATACAATCTTAAAGCTCACTCACTCAGAGAGGACACAATCGGTCGGCTCCGAAGCTAAGAGCATTAAGCAATGTTTACTTCCGCCTTTTATACCCGCGCTGGTAGGCGGGTCGCGGAATGCAAATCTTGCATGCCAATTTTCATTGGCTCGTTTTAATTCACTTGAAGGCAATTGGTCTCCCTAGCGTGACACGTTGGAGTTCCCAGGACGAAAGGGAACTTCAGATCACATAAACACAGCAAAGCATCAGTCCAAGTGCCAAAATTAGATGTGTGTCCTTTATAGCACTTTGACAAACTAAGGATGCATATAATTAACTGGCAAATTTGTTAACCGATAGTAAGAATTTTGACCAATTAATCCTATTAGTTAAAAAATAATTATAGTTATTTAAAAGGATTATATGTAAAATTAAGAAACCCTTGTTATTAGCGACACCGGTGGCTGTGAAGTGAACTGCAGCCAGCAAATCTCTTTTTTAAAATTTCATACAAATACATGATAATTCGTACCTATAGCCCCTTTAACAAGTAAATATATGGCCATGTACTTCAGATAAATTCAGTTGACACTTCACCTTTTAGTGATGCATATACACAGTAAACCATATTCTATAACCGAATTTACTTGATTCTATAACCAAATTAACTAATGCTGCAGTTATGGGATTTAAAATGAGGATCCCAATGACAAAACACATAATTTCACTCAAAATGCCATTTGTTGATCTGATGTTGGTTTTACTTCCAGATTTTCAATCAACTTGTATAGTGATAAGGGACAGATAAGAAGTCCACACTTGTGCTTTAGGATTAACGGACTCACTCTTGCATTGAGAGACGCTGATGGCCCCATCAAAGTCTGTGGTGGTGTTTCCAGGGCAGGAGATGCAGTAATTCTGTCTGAACTCAGCCTGGTAGGTTCCATGAGGACAGCGGATGCAACGATGAACTGAGGTGTTATAATAATGACCTGGAGAACACAACACTACACACACATACAACATGGGCTGATTTAGCATGAAGTTTCCCCTCACACACACATGGACTACAAGAGTAAAATTTTAGTAAATGTAAGACTTCATTTGTCCAGTTTTTATGGTCTAATCAATATCTGAACTTATTACACTTGAGGAAAACACTTCTGCATGTTTTATATGATTTTGTGAGTCAAACATTCATTGCTGGTGTGTATGCAACGTAAAACCTAAACTATTTTCTCTTACAAATCTACACACAAACATACCCCAAATTAATTTGGTGTTAACCAGGGATATTATAGTTAACAATAACAAAAACTAGTAAACAAAAATATAATAAAATACAATAAAAATGTAGTATTTTAAAACTTAGTTTATTTCAGTCATTTGCCAAAGGCAACATTTCTCATTTTCAGTTTAGCTTGATCCAAAACTGAAAAAAAAAACTATATACATATATATTTATATATATAGGGTAGGCAACTTCGGAGGCTAGCTATAGCAAGCTAGTGAGACTTCTACAGAAGAACCTTTTTTTTTTTTAATCTTTAGACGACTTCTATTATTGATTGCTATCAGGATGTGAAGAGTACGGTGGCCCAGTAGTGCACAACACAATGAAACAAAAATAAGTAAACAACACTGTAGGATAGTGACCATTACGGGGAGCAAGAGAGAAAGGAAAGGGGATGTGTATGTTGGCAATAGGGAACAATAAAGAGGTATGTTTTCACCAGCAAATGTGTGCATTTGATGTGATATGCACTACAAACACAACAGAATCAAGCTCAGATTCAAGGAGATTAAATCCTTGTGGCTTGATTCCATTGTGTTGTGGCTTGATTGCATTGTATTGTGACTTGATTCTATTGAGTTGTGGCATGATTCCGTTGTGAATTTATTCAATTGTGTTGTGAGTGACTAGATTCAATTATGTTGTGACTTGATTTTATTGATTTGTGACTTGTTTCCGTTGTGTTGTGGCTTGATTCGGTTGTGACTTGATTCCATCGTGACTTGATTCCATCGTGTTGAGTGACTTGATTCCATTGTGTTGTGGCTTGATTCCGTTGTGACTTGATTCCATCGTGTTGTGACTTGATTCTATTGTGTTGAGGCTTGTTTCCGTTGTGTTGTGGCTTGATTGCATTGTACTGTGACTTTTTTCCATTGTGTTGTGGCTTGATTCCATCGTGTTGTGACTTGTTTCCATTGTGTTGTGACTTGATTCCATCGTGTTGTGACTTGATTCCGCCGTGCATGTTTCCATTGTATTGTGGCTTGATTCCGTTGTGTTGTGGTTTGATTCCGTTGTGTTGTGACTTTTTTCCATTGTGTTGTGGCTTGATTCCATCGTGTTGTGACTTGTTTCCATTGTGTTGTGACTTGATTCCATCGTGTTGTGACTTGATTCCGCCGTGCATGTTTCCATTGTATTGTGGCTTGATTCCGTTGTGTTGTGGTTTGATTCCGTTGTGTTGTGACTTAATTCCGTTGTGTTGTGGCTTGATTCCATCGTGTTGTGACTTGTTTCCATTGTGTTGTGACTTGATTCCATCGTGTTGTGACTTGATTCCGCCGTGCTTAATTCCATTGTATTGTGGTTTGATTCCGTTGTGATGTGACTTGATTCCATCGTGTTGTGACTTGATTCCGCCGTGCTTAATTCCATTGTATTGTGGCTTGATTCCGTTGTGTTGTGACTTGATTCCGTCGTGTTGTGACTTGATTCCGTTGTGATGTGACTTGATTCCGTCGTGTTGTGACTTGATTACGTCGTGTTGGGACTTGATTCCGTGGTGTTGTTAACTTATATTTGCTTTTTTAAATTTTATTGTCTTGTGCACTACTGGGCATCCGTAGACAAGGGTTTCAACCAGTATACAAACAGTGTTTATAAGAAAACATTGCCTACCTCTTTAACTAAAAATTGTACACCATGTTTTGCTCCAAACTTCATTAATATATTACAGTAGGTTTTATGCTCACTGTTTAGCTTGATGTGAATGTGTCAAAATGCCTGACCTTTGACCTCACAGTCATTGAAGGAGCTGGCACCCTCTTTTTTGGTACCGAGCCCGCCTCCACAGGGGAAACAGAGAGTTCGTCCTGGGTCGGGCTGGTACGTTCCCAGGGGACACGACTGACAGGGCTTGAACCCATCGCTGGAGAAATACCCTGGTGGACATTGACCTATAAAAAGACCAAAATTACTTTTTTACCTTTTGATTTTCTCCACATGAACAGATTGTATCACACAATTACAGATACCATTGATTGATATAATTCTCAATATACACACACATATCACCATTAAATATATATTGTGTATCTATTATTAATAAAAAGGTCCTTGCCTCAAGTCAAGTCACCTTTATTTATATGGTGCTTTTTACAATACAGATTGTTTCAAAGCAGCTTTACAGAGATAACAGGAAAATAATGCAACAAAGTTTGTTTCTAGAAGAAAAAAGTGTCATAGTGCAGCTTAAGTAAGTTCAGTGATGGTTCATTTTTGTTGTAAAAAAGAGAAAGAGAAACAGAACAAAGTTACTTCAAGAAAAGTACTTCATGGTTTTACAATAGTGGATTTATCATACGATACAATTTATGCATGGACAGCATTCCATGAGAAAATAAAAGAAAGGAGGACATTTTCAAATGAAGACAACAAATAAACAAATACAATTAATCGACACATAGTTTTAGTTTAACACATCCATTAGCAAGTAGAAGGCACATGGATTGAGGCTGGTTACCTGCACATGACGTGATGTTGCGGGCCCCTGGTGGACCATGGCGGTCTCCTCCAGGGCAAAGGTCACAGGCAAGCTGACCTTCACGCTCCTGAAAGGTTCCAGGTGGGCAGTGGACGCAGCGCTCCTGCTCACCATGGTAGTATGACCCAGGCAAACATCTGACTGAGAGAGAGCAGCCAGCAGGGGGCAGCAGTGAGGACTCTGAAATTGACTTTTTAACTCTGAAGACCCTGTAGTTTCAAATTCATGTATTGAATGTTTAATTTCAATTGCTTTGAATGTTTAATAAATACATTTTTGTAGACTGTCTCTGTTTACTGTATCTTGTTTGAAAATATACTTTATTGCCTTGCTCTACCTCGAGTTTCTTATCCTGTCTTTTTTTTGTGTTACATGTATCCCCTGGGATCTTTGTTCAATAATAATAATAAAACAAAGCCTGCAGTTTCAAGCAATCAATGTAAAATAATCAAATTCTTGTAAGTATTTACTAGTAAGCTAAACTTTGCGTTAGTCAGTTTAGTCAGTTATTCTGGTGTCACTATTGTCCTGTGCATTGGGTTACCAGCACTAAGTCCAAGCCTATTCATTTACTTCCACAATGTAATACCAAAATTTAGTATTTTAATCAACAACTATATTTTTTGTGAACCTTTTATCATATGTGTTGGAGTATTGCAATAATATCCTATCGTGAGATCAGTATTGTGATATCAAATCGTGACATGAGGGTATTGTTACATCCCTAATATCCATGCAAGTCTCAAACCATCTTGAGTGTCTATCTCTAGTAGATGCTCTTGCTCCTTCTTATCTGTTTATAGTATAACAAGCAAGCAATTTTGCGTTTAAAAGGCGTCTAATAACCTTGTTTTTTGATGTCTGGGCTGTGTTTGGACGGCTATCAGACATCTTAAAAATGCAAAATTGCTTGCTGGGATGTTTTATGATCACCCTTACATCTATATTTATAAATTTGGCAGGCGGCAGCGCTTTTATCCAATGCAACTCTGCATTCAAGCTATACATTTACATTTAATTCCCTGGGAATCAAACCCATGACTTTGGCGTAGCAGGCGCCATGCTCTACTTTTTGGGCAATAGGAAGCCCTTGCATTATTCAAGGGGTTCATGACTAACAGGCCCCACTCACTCTTCCGTTCTTACCACAGCGGCCGCTGTCTTTCTCTCGGCCCGGTCCGCAGTTCTCCTGTCTCAGTGCAGCCTGCGGGAGCTTCTGCGCAACCTCGTACTCCAACCCAGCCACACGGATGAGGAAACGCTCCTGGTTAATGGATTTTTTCAGGGCTTTAATGTACGACTTCATCTGCTGCTCCATGCGCTGCCTTTGACACATCATGTTACAGCTCCCTACAGGACAACAAGATGAACGTCATGACTTAAAATGCCGTGCAATTCGTCCATCCTGTACAGTGGTCTGTACACTGAAAAAAATGATGGTCTTCCTCAGTATTTTTGTCTTGTTTTCCAGTACAAATATCAAAAAATTGTCATAAAAGATACATTTACATGAGGTGGAAAATTACTGAAGATAGTGAGTCTTGTTTTCTGAGAAATTTACACAAATTAAGTGACTTTATGCTTTAGTCACTTAATGTTGAATTTTTGTTCCCCAAAAACAAGATTTAATATCTTAAGTCATTTTTCTTCTCAAGTAAATGTATCTTGATTTAAAGGCATAATATGTATGATTTTTGGATTAAAATCTCCAAAAACCACTAGATGTAACAGTGTTATATATTTGGTTGACTTGTGTATTTACATTATCTTAGATGTTTCCAAAAATGTTTAAATCCAGAGATTTAAGCAATTTTAACCAGGACACAGACTTGCGTCCTTGCGTTGCCTATTTGACATCATACCCACGTTACCCTCGATTTCCGAATTTTTTTATTTTGCAGAAACCATGAAAACACCAAAGGCACTTTAATATATGTTTTATTAGACAAGGGAACAACTGTTTGGATACATTTATAGACAGAAAACGAATAATTGTTATATATCTCAACACTTTTAGTCTTATTGTTTTAATTGCTTGTTTTCTTGATTTTCCAAGAGTAGCATGTTTTTACCATGCCTCAGAGACAATACTATTTTGTCAAGTGTCAACACTATTTTTAGTAACAGTAATGCAGCGTTTTCTCCATCATACAATGTTTTAAAATGAATTGCATGCACATTTAGCAATACAAGCCATCCAGCATTTATTAATATAATATTCCAATGTCGATCTAGCTCGCTGCAGTGTGCAACAAGGGTCTCATAGCAGCCAGCGCGCGAACGCACAGAGTAATGTTATAACATAATTTTCAACAGACAAATGTAAATGATAAAACATCGCTGTTACCCCACATACGCTTGACCTGAAGAAGCCGAAACAACATCTGTGGCGTAATAAAAGCTCTGCTGCTCTCGAGCTGTAACTCGCGCTCGTCTCACATCAGCAATCACTCCAGCTCTGCTTCATACTACAGTAACGTTAATAATCTCAGCTATGAATATTATTTCTGCCCGAGTCCCATCTGATTATTTTCCACCGGTTGCGGGGTGAAAACAACAACTCCCATGATTCCATGCTCAATCTAGCAACATACGCCTTAGTTTTGAATAGGCGACCTCTACTGGCGAAAAACTACATATTGTGCCTTTAAGAATGTTTAGATATTTGTACTGGAAAACAAGACTGTGGAAGAAAATCTTTTTTTTTTTGCAGAGGTGTTTATTTTAGGCGAGGATGTGAGACTCACCGGTGGTGTCCCCTGGCTTGACCTCGGCCTCCAGCTCCAGAGTGATGCGTGTGACCTCTTTGCTTGATGGGTTACGCGCTCGACGACCTTTCGACTTCTTAGACGAGTCACACTTTAGGTTAACAAATGTGACCAGGCAGTTGTTGCATGGTTGACCACCTACAAATCAAGTTATTATTCACAAAAAGGGCATTTAAATGTCAGAGTTTCAAATTTTGGAGTGACATTGTTAATAGATTATGTCAACAAGTCATTAACCATTTTTAAATATATTGCATGGATTTTAGAATGTGTGAGATTTAAAGAAATAGTTAATTTTCTCACCTTCATGTTATTTCAAACCTATAAGACGTTGATCATAATATTACCAGTGCTCAAGTTTTATCAACTCAAAAATGATGAGCTAATTTACTTGCTAAACTTAAGGCAATGAGTTTCTACAAGTTTTCTAAGTGAACTCAACTAATTACATTTTACAGTGATTTAAAGTTTATTTTTCTTATCCCATTAGCAGACATTTTATTCTTGTGATACATCACTTAATTTTGATGCATCAGAACATTTTTTGGTTACCTGGACTTTTTATGTCTTAATTTGTGTTTCAAAGATTAACAAAAGTCTTAATGGTTTAGAAACGACATGAGGGTACGTTTTCAGAATTAAAATTTTTGGGCAACTATCTCTTTAATGTCCCAATTATCATTGTTTACGTAGCAAAACACGAATGCAACTCCCTCTACTACGACCTTATTCCATTACAGGGACCATCAAAATGATATGGTACCCTTCATTTCCTGGGCCCTATGACCTCTGACCTGGCCCGATCTGTCTGCCGTTGTCCTCTGCTCTCCCCTTATGCTTCGGGTGTAGGTAGCATTTGGCGTTCTTGATCCGAAAGGATGCCGTCTGCTTCACTGGAGGAGGTTGAGTCTCTAAACCAAACAAAGAGGCTTTGACACACAACTCAACATTATTCATATAAAGCCCTTCCTGACAGCTACTAGCTAACTACATTCATTCACAGCTGCTGGATCGCTATTAAACATGCTTGATTGAAGAAAAGCAGCAGGGCTGGTTTGTGGTCTTTGAACATTTGAAGCAGATTCATGTTAGCTTCATGCTCACTCTGAACACTTGTGAGGAACAGTAATTTGAGATTATAGTGTGCCGTAACAGGCATCCTAATGTGAAACGAGTCTGACATCAAAAACAAACATCAGGCATGGTAAATAATTTTCTAATTTGCCAAGCGCATCAAGTGATCATGTAATTGGATAGCTGTGATGTATCTGTCATTATGTTTCTGGGAATCATCGGCTGCAGCTGTTCAAAAGAAACGTCTCATCGGTTTCCAGGTTCTGTTTGCTGGCACTTTCAACAAAATACAAAAATAGGGCCTGAATGTCTTAGAAAATTTATTTTTTGTCCTTTTCAACTAATGATCAGTGAAATTGAGGAGCTTAACATTTAGAAAATGTTGACTGTTAACAACAGGAGATGCGTTAATATATGAGTTTGATCTGTTTTATTTTCTAATTCATTTTATATGTGGCATCCATTCCCATAAGGGTTTTTAAATACCCTTTGACTGTGATTTATTTGATTTATTACTATTAAAAACAACAAAATTAATCAGACAAAAAAACCCCAAAAAATAGGTAGCACTTTTTTTACAGTCCTGTTTCGCATGAACATACTATGTACTTATTTTACTAATGACACTAACTAGTTGCTAACCCTGAACCTACCCCTAAACCTTAACGTAGCCCATGAACACTGTAAGTACATTGTGAGTACATTGAAAGTGCACGTAGTGTAAAATGAAGTGATACCAAAACCTACACCAGAACAGGTAACAGCGTTGCAAGTTTAGCCTTAATTAAGGCATTATACCACAGATGAATAGGGTAAAAAACTGAACTAATAATATCACCATATTTACAGTTGATTAATTACATTAAAGGGGTGATAGAATGATTTTATAGGGTATTTCACACTGTTCCTTAAGGTCTCCAAATAGGGTATGTAACATTGGTTGGGCTGAAAATGCCCCGGTGGCTCTTTTATTCGCCCTAATGCAGCCCTGAGAAATAGCCCCAGAATGAAAGAGCGGTTTCCCCCTTTTATGGTATGCTCATGAATATTTAGTTGAGCTGCGCGAGACTAGACCAAACTGTAAATTTAGGGGCGTAACAAAGGTACAGACCGGATCCAAATAAGGAAATCCCCCAAGTGTTACGTCACATCTGAGCTGATTTGAGATCCGACCGTTTTACAGCTGCAGTTTAAAATTTTGAGATTTTCATATCAAGGAGCTGACATAGGATTTTAAAATTCTGGCCATTGTATAGCCATTTTACCCATCGAGCTGCTGTTATACAACTATATGTAAACTTGGTTTGCATTCTGTCACCCCTATAAGAGTTATTTTGTTTTGTAATACAAGTTTCCACATTTAAATGAGGCACTGTCTAATTAAATGTGCACTAATAAATCTGAACATTGGATAAAGTCAGGTTCAAAATTATTGTTTCATTTAGTTGACAAATTAGGGTTACAGGTTTTTACTGAGGGAATTTCGGATATCTATTTTTATCACTCCATAAATCAGAAAATACTGTGAACAGCCAGAACAAAATAAAATTTCACCATGTGTTAGAATTAAAATTTTGTATAAAATCAGGCAAATTATATATTAACAAACTGGTATGTAAACACCTTAAGAATATAGGTGGGAATAAAACTGTAAAGTTTGGTGTGTATAAGTGCTGGTGAAGTGGAGAAAAAAAAAACTTTTAACACTTTACAGATATGCATTGTAATTGAAATCTACAGCCGCATATAGATAAAGTGCAATACTATAAACACTTAAAGTGTATTTTGATGTTTTCTTTCCACTAGCCTGAAACAACATGTTATGAAAAGCCAAAAATCTCAAAATAGACTGGTGGATGAAAAACAACAAAAACAAAATATTTTTTTCCTGTAGTGTCTTGCTCAGAGGAACAAACCGCATGGGTTTCTTTGACGAATCAACGCTGATCAAAACTTGATGACGCAATCACATTCACTACGGAGCATCTGAATGTCCAAACGTGATTAACCTGATACCACAGAAAAGCTGTGAATATCCTCTGTATGGGACTTTTTAAAGCATACAGGTTGGATTAGCAGTTCAAAAGTTATTAAACATTAAAGAACAACAGTTATGTTTAGCCGGCGGCGGTTGTATGGGTCTTTAAGGGTTAAACTGATACTCAGCAGAGCTAGCTAGTTTATGGCCAAATATTGATTTATAGTTATTAATACACACATAGCTAATATATTTAACAGTTTCTATAACAGTATTTACAACACAAATGGGATCACTTGTATGGGCACCTACAGTATACTGTTAAAAAGGAAATACAATGAGACACCAAAGTGTACCCTATTTGAGGAAGATTAATAACCAATATTCATTTGCTCTTGAGACAAGGAAGGTGTTAAGAGGACGTTGTGTATGATCTTACCTATGCAGGTGTGGATGTTGCTGGCGTTTAATCTGCTCTGGGATTTACCTCGCAGGATGGGTATCCCACAGCTTACAGAATAACTGCTGTCTGATTCTGTGAAACGTAAAACCCAAATTGGCTTTAGAGTTGAATGGTCAAGTGTGTTATGTGGTTATTCTGAAGTTACAAAGTATTTTTGGTGGGATATTGGTATGTACCTGACAGATAATGTGCTTTGGATGCACATGTGAGAGAGCAGCTCTCTTTTTTCCCCGTCTTACTGCAAGTGAGGGTGGCTTTGGGGGACACCAGACTGGACGCACATTTCACGAGCTCTGTATGATGTGCAGAAACTATAGGTTTGACTTAATAACATTGCATTTGTCCTGTATTAGTATGCATTAAACCATCTCATTGGTCCTATCATTATTGCAAAGACAAGGAATTGACATATTTATGACATATGCAACTGAAAGCACTCTTTGGCATTTGCATCTGAAACATAAGAGTTAAGTTATGTTATAGGGACATCTGAATGTCCTCTAGGTGGCACTCTTGTCCACATACCGACACAGTCCTTCCTGTTCCAGAGCAGTTTGTACCCAGGAGGGCAGGTACACTCGTAACTCCCCGGAGTGTTCACGCATCCGAATTTACAGCCGCCCCGGTTAATGCTGCACTCATCAATATCTATAAAACAAGACAATTACAAATATCTGATCTTTGTTTTAAAGGCCATTTGTTAGAACAATAATGACTGAATTGCTTTCCAAAGAAAAACTAAAAACATATCTCTTTGAGAAGGCTTATAATAAAGGCTAAATGAAGCTGATGTAAGCATTTAAATACATGTATTTGTGTTATGACTTTCCCCCTGTATGATGAATGTGCAGTGCTGTTGAATGCCAGAACTTATTTGATGTTGTTTAGCCAAATTTTCGACTATCTTTGTTCTTACATTAATTGACAAATAAATTATTGATTGATTTAAAGAAAAATATGGGCATTCAACTGAATTTACAGTATGCACAGACTCTCTGGATAAACTACTGCAGTATACAACCAGAGCAACCAACACTGTATCCCACAATGCATTGCACTCCATTTGACCTTCCATTTTCAGTGTGACTAGACAGACAGGCCTGGTCTGATCTGATCCAACAGACATGACTTGTGTCCTAAATGACGCATTATAAATTAATTAAACTATGCACTATAAATTAATTAATCTATGCACTATGTAAACATTAACCGTTTAAATATGTAACATTTCACAAATTTCTTTCATGGTAAATTAAGAGTATCATCTAGATATTTAAAGTGCACTTTTCCTTATTGGAATTTTCAGTGTGAAAATTAATTTTTACACTACAAAACTTTATAGAATAATGCATAATAAAGGTTAAATAAAGGTTAATAATAAGTTTGTGAATTGGGATGCACTTATGGACTAAAGGCTAAGATAAAAAATTAGACAAGTTGGCATTAGCAATTTTTACAGAAAAAAACTGGTGTAGAAACAATTTTCACTCAGAAATTGCTTTACAGAAAGTAATTACAAAAGAACAGTGGGTAACTTTTAATTAAAGTGACATTTTAAAGTAGAAAATCTGAAATAGTATTTTCTTGTAAAACACATTCTAATAAACTCTCTAAACTTTTTTTTAGAGTTTAAAAATACATCCCAACACTGGAACAAAACCAGCAGCAGAAAAAAATCCAGAGAAATCCAAAGGCAAATGAGAGGAAGAAAGTTTGATCGAGTGTATAAGAAACAGAGTCAGAGAGAAAAGGTGTGTTTCAACTGGGAGTGCAAGAGTTTGTTTAAGAAATAAAGAGCTTGCTTGCTAGGCTAGTCTGGTTTCCCTTCTCTGTGTCGATCTCTTATTCCCCATCAGATTTGAACCGGCTCCAGGCTAAAACGTTCACTTTCACATTTCCTTTCCCTGTCTGGATACCGAGCCTTCATTAATTTAAGGATCAAGGAAGGGTGACAGGGTAAGAGAAAACAACATTAGGCTGACACTTCTATAGCTAAAAAGTCCCTTTTAGGGCAGGTGACCTTCTTGCTAACACCCACAGACAGCTATATCAAATCATGATAAAATCCAGCTCAAATCTACTGAATGGAGAAAGACTAAAACCAGTATATACTGTACGTGTACTGTTACTGTAGTGTAAACTCTGCAACAATCAATTCTGAACTAAAGTCTGTTGCAGCTTTAAAGGGGACATGTTGTGCTTTTTAACGTGTTCATTTAGTGTGTAATGTTGCTGTTTGAGCATGAAAAATCTCTGCAAAGTACAAAGTTATTCTCTATATCAGTGTCACTGTTTCTGAACTCCCTGAAACACCTCCATTGTAGTCTTGAGTTTCTTAAGGGAACGAACATGTCACAATATTCCTCATTTAAATAATTCATACGCAGAATAAAGGGGCGGGGCCTGGTTGAGTTAGATAGTAGTGTGTTGAAACTGGCGGTTATGGAAAGGGGCGGGACATTTCCCAAACACACTTGAAGCACTTGACCAATCACAACACACTGATCCAGCCAACCAATCAGAGCACAGTGTGCTTTTCAGAAGGAGGGGCTTCATAGAGACAGGGACTAAACAGAGCGTTACTGACAGACTGGGAAGAGACGAGCTGCAACAATGGAGAATATGAGAAAAATTTTGTGTTTTTGAACATTCAAGCATACTATTCTAGTAAAGCCCAAAAATAAAATCCAGACTGAAAAAGGACATAATATGTCAATCTTTAACATCTATTTCCCTGAAGATAAGCCGTCAATGGGAAACTGGCGACCATTCTCCATAGACAAAAGAGAGCGCTTCATTAATCTAGGTGTTATCTAAAAGCTAACAGAGAGAAACACATTCATTATTTCTGGTCATCTCAACAATAGTACACATATATCACTAAATGAGCTGTCCTCGTCTGCTTAATCAACCCTGAAACAAGTGCACTGGTGCAGCCCAGAGTCACACACTTAGACGAGAAGAAACCACGATAGCCACGGTTTGATTCTGGATGCCATTTAACACTGGGTTTATCTGAAATTGGTTATTTACACTGCAAAAAAATTATTTTCGTATACTTGGTTTTTTTTTTTGCCATGATTTCCAGTAAAATTCTTAAATCAAGATACATTTACTTGAGAAGCAAAATGACTTAATATATTAAGCCTTGTTTCCTGAACTTTCCAGAAGTCAGTTTCGACTCGCCCAGAAAAAGCACACAAGTTGTGAGAAATCAAGAATAACAAAAACGCGACATAAAAATACAATCCATGTACTCTGTGGTGAATATGTACATTGTGTTCACATCTGTCAGCTGTCATTCTGACTGTCATCAGACAAATGGAGTGATGGCCTGGAGATATTTAACTATGTTAAGTACATGGATACTTTTTGGGGAATTCTAGGTGTCGTATTTCATGTTGCGTATCTATTAATCTTGGTTTTCTGGGTGAGTCGGAGTGAACTGTGGCACTAATGGAGTCTCAAGAACACGCATGTCGGCCAAGGTCAGGCTTTTCCTTACATTCAATTTCTGGTTGTTTTTCACCAAACCCTATCGTGTACCCGAGCGCGAGCGGGACTTTTTTTATTTTTTTATTTCCCTTTTGTGGTCAGAAAAAGAAAGAACAATATACTGCATTAGAACAACACCAGGGTAAGTAAATGATGACTTCATTTTCATTTGAGGGTGAACTATCCCTTTAAGAATGTTTACATATTTGTATTGGAAAACAGGACAAAAATACTAAGGAAGAAATTAGCTTTTTTTGCAGTGTACAAGAGACCTCCATCCTGACCATCCAAAAGTAGTAAGTACCAGTTATTTCACAGATATACTGTAAATGTTATAAATGTTATTTGCTAAGTAATCTAGTTAAGTGCCTTACACCAAGCTGAACATATTTTAAAGATTGGTTCAGTGTCCTGACTGCTGCCCGAGGAAACTAAAGAGCATTTATATAGGAAAGTCTCAGTTTTCATTGGATGTTTTTGCCCAAGGTAGAGTTAGTGAGTCTACCAACATGAGTTATCTATTAGAAGTTTCTCTACACTGGAAAAATTATTTTCTTCCTCAGTATTTGTGTCTTGTTTTCCAGTACAAATATCTAAGAATATCATTCTTAAATCAAGATACATTTACTTGAGGAGCAAAACGATGTTAGATAACAAAATGCACACTTTTACACTTCAAACAAGAAAACAAAAGTTGTTTTCCCTTTAAATTAAATTAATTTTTCTTAAATCCGTATTTAATTTGTTTTAAGCATTGAGTCAAATCAGAATCATATCTTCAGTAATTTTGCTTCTCAAGTAAATGTATCATGTTTAGATATTCTTGAAACACAGAAACTCACAAAACTCTCCAGAAAAAATCCCACAATGCATCACGTACCTCCGCAGTGAGCCACGCCGTAGATGACGTAACCTTTGTGGCAGTAGCACTGGAAACTTCCAGGTGAGTTCACACATGTGTGGTCACACGCCCGGTCAAAAGAGCACTCGTCTATATCTGCAGAAACAGCAAACGCAAGCACTTTTATTCATATAACCGTTGAATTCACACTAGTGTGGAAAATTGTGAAGCCCTCAAAACATCAGACCGGTAGCCACGATGAACAGTACCATGTGGCGTCCTTCCCCTCAACTCCATCTGACGTCAATCATTTCAGAGTAATCCCCAATTAGGCCTTAATAAACCCTCTGCTGTTCATTAACACACATTACCTGGCTAGAGCCAAGGTATTTAACCCCCTCATCCTTATTTCCTCAGGACATATGGAAATGATTTCCCCTTAAACGCTCCCACAGCATGTGTCATAACTTGAGACTGTTTCGGGTTAGTCTCTGGATTTTGTTAACTGCCACTTCACTCATTACTGCAGAAGTTCCCTGTTCACCTCATCTATGTCTGGGTGAATCCCACAAAAAAATGTGCAGGTCATATTTCACCCCAAATTCGCATATTTTTAAACAATAACAACACTGATTCTTATGGATGCATGTTTCCGCCACAGAATGGGTAATTGCGACTTTTTATCTCACAATTCTGACTTTTTTTTTCTCAGAATTGCATGACAAAGTCGCAATTGCGTGTTATAAATTCGTAATTGTGAGAAATAATCTTGCAATTCTGACTTTATTACAAGCAATTGGTAGATATAAAGTCAGAATCGCAATTCTGAGGAAAAAAGTCTGAATTAAACTGACCTTTTAAAGTGAGTTTATATCTCACAATTCTGAAAGAATTGTATGCGCAAATGCGAATATAAATTCGCATTTGCGTGTTTTTAAAGTCAAATTCTAAGGAAAAAAAGACTGCCTTTATTCCTCAGAATTGCGAAAAAGTGAGAATAGTGAGTTTTTTTCATGCATTTCTGATTTTATATCTCAAATTTGTGAGAAGAAAAGTCGCAATTATCTTTTAAAATGTTTTATTCTGTGACAGAAACAAGCTTCCATAGATTCTCATTAAGCAAGAACAAAATTAGTTTACCTATTAAATAGTAAAAATCTACATAGGTGCACTATAACATCGTCTGAAAGAATACTGTAGCATACTGTTCGTGATAGCATATGTAAGCAGATGCATATGTAAAATAACGCAATCATGAACATTAAACAGCATATCAATCAAAACTGCCAAATGTTACAGAATAAAAAGTCGATCCAGGACGAGCGACTGTGAAGCTTTGGGGGTGTTGATGGACTCGATCTACTCCATATAGGTTTGGATCATCGTTCTGAATCTGATCCAGATGTAGTCTTAGACAAAAATGCAATTTTCTCAGCTTTTTGCTCAAAAATTTTTTTTTTTATGAAACTTACCCACATTCAAGTGTTGATCAAATGCAGGAAGCTAGAATAAAACGAAAAAAAGTTGTTTTTGTCTAAAAGCAGAGGCTTCGTTCTTTTTTCTTTTTTTATATATTGCATGTTCAGATATTCATAAAACAATATATTCTGGGGGCCATGAAACTCTTGTGAAAACGATCAAAAATCCTGGCGCTGGCAGGCAAATTGTTTAAAAAAGCGCTGGCGGCGAAAGAGTTAACAAGCCTATGGTTTTGGCAGATCAGTTCAGGCCACATTGTCCTCAAGTTAAAGTACCTCAAAGTGTTTTAGCAAGAAGCAGCTTCATCAGTCATGGCTTGTGAAAGCACAGCTCCATGACTGAAGGTTACACAATCAATACACGCCCCAGAAACCCTTGTTCAATCTAACAAATCACCTCACTGGTGTCTGCACTGTTTCTCGCCTTCGGTGAATATCAATTCTGGGATTGGATGTGAGAGGCTGATATCACTCCACGGCTCAGTTGGAGAATAACTTTGAAGGACTTTATAGACTCCACAGGCAAAAATAAATACCCCCACATGCTTCTTATGATTAGGAGACTCAACACTGCCTGGATTTAGTGTAAAAAGTTGGATTTCACTTGTTTTCCAAAGGCAACTGAAGCTAAACAACACCCTTGACTAGCATGGGCCTTCTAAGAGGTTAATTTTGTGCATTTGGACAGTTGAAATGACATGTCAAGCAGTATCAATAGCTATGTTTCCATCCAAAGTTGCCATTTTATTTTAGCAAAATTGGAATGTCGCATAAACATTTGCGAATAGAGCAGCGTTTCCGTACCATGTGTTCAAGAAAACAAAACAGTCACTTTCTGGGAAATTGGCGCCAAAGAAAGTCAGTAATAAAAAAGGAGTTGCAGCAATCAGGGAACCACTGTGGCTCTTTTTCCTCCATCATAAAGGAGTTGCGTCTCAGAGCGTCAGACGAAATGCAATAAACGCTGTCATGATCTCTTGCGTTCGGATGCTGGTGTTTGAGAACTTAATCGTGTGAGACGCTTCTGGGAAGAATTAAGTCAAATCATTCTGATGACAGACTTTAGCTCAAGCATTTCCAAACAACAAAACCGTCATTTGAGACTGCATTTACGCAATGCGATTCGTTTGCTGGTTAGTCCAGTTATCCAATCACATCCTCTGCTGAGGCAAAGTCATGTCAGTTCCCTTTCAAGGGAACTCGAGCTGCGTCAAGCTGTGGGAACGCCTCTGCGTATGTGCGTCATGAAGCACGTATGGAATCAGTCCAATGGAGAGACGGAACGTCATAGGCGGGTGACGTCATCGACCAGGAAACTATAAAGCCACCCCAAAACACAAGCGCGACAGCTTCTTTGCCTTCAGTAAGCGCTATATGTGGATCTGTCTCAAGTGTTTTTGTCTGTCACTAAGCAGGAGTTTCACTATTTCAAAAAACTATATATATATATATATATATATTATATTGAGAGACAATGGCGAGCGAACAACAATTTAAGAAGTGTGTTCCTCCCTGCTCGCGCTATTTAACGAGCGGGGATACACACAGCTTATGTGTTGTTTGTTTGGGAGTGCAGCATGCCCAGTCAGCTCTCGAGGGGGCTGATTGTGAGCATTGCGAGCATTTGCCTCTTAGAACGCTCTGCTCCCGCCGATCACTCTTTGAGGAGAGTGGTTCGGTTCGCGATCCCCGCGGATCGGGTCCCGCTTATGCCGAGGCTGAGCGGCGACGTCATTCGTGGGGATCGCAGATGGATCTAACAGCGGGGCTTGAGACGGGCTCTGCCCTATCTCAGCCCTTACCTGTTAGATCCAGTGCCTCAGTCTCGGGTTCGGAAGCACGCTCTGCGGTTTCTTCCCCCCGAACTGAGGCCCCAGTACTGCAACTATCCAGTTCTGAGGATCTGGATGTTGTTAGTCTGGATGCGGGAGATGTCGATGATTCGCCATCTCGCTCTCCCGAAAGTGAGGAGCTTATTGAGGTGCTCACTCGTGCTGTTTCTAAATTAAGCATCGAGTGGCCAGCTGTTAGGCAGGAGTCTAGAGAAAAATCTAAATTAGATGAAAGATTTTTGCCTTTCCGTTCTCAACCTCCACGGCGGTGCTTGCCCTTCTTCCCTGATCTCCACACAGAGGTTTCGAGATCGTGGAAAAAGCCGGTCACTTATCGTGTTTTTAGCCCTCAAACTTCCACTTATTCAAACATTGTGGGGGCTAAATATCATGGTTATGGGGCGATGCCCAAAGCAGAAGAGGCGCTTGCTAGTCATCTTTCTGCGGAAGCTGCATCTTCTTTTAAAGCACCACTTTTACCCTCTAAGCCTCTTAGAAGTACGTCAGCTTCAGTGGGTAAGGCGTATTCGGCGGCCGGTCAAGCCTCGGCGTGCCTGCACACGATGTCCATCTTGCAGGCATACCAGGCTGACTTATTAAAGGATGTGAGTGACACTCAAGAGGTCAGCACTGACGTAGTTCGCGAACTGCGTCAGGCTGCAGATTTATCTCTGCGCGCCACCAAGGAGTCGGCCAAGCTAATGGGCCGTACTATGGCAGCCCTGGTGGCCGCAGAGAGGCATCTATGGTTAAATCTCTCTGGTATGAAAGAAAAAGACAAAGCTTTTCTTTTGGACGCTCCGCTCTCTCCTCAGGGTCTTTTTGGTGATTCTGTAAATACGGTCATAGATAGATTTCAGGAAGAGAAGAAACAGTCGGCAGCGTTTCAGAAATTTATGCCTCTTAAAATTCATGTCCCCGGTACTGCTGGGCGGGAGCAGTCCAGGCCGTCAGTCAGCTCCTCACATAGGGCGCAAACGGAAGCAGAGTGTCGCGTCTCGTGCTCCCCCTTCCAAACAGTGGGACCAGACGCAGCACTTTCAGCCGAAGTCTTCTGGCAAAACTGATCTGAGGACAGTTATTATGGCTAAGAAGGCTTCGGCAAAGAGGAAGTCGCGACGCCACTGGCGTCAGGATGCTGAGGGTGGTCCCTGCCGTGGGAGAGAGGTGTTCACCGCATTACACGGTGCCCGCTCTTCTTCGGTGCCCTCAGTGGGCCCGTTCTGCCAACCCCGCCTTCATGCCGGGGCACGGACGGTCCCAGCGAGCGCTTTCCCGGGGGACGCTCGCCCCCTCTGAGGAGGGTCTCATGGCAGTTAAGCCAGTCATTCCCTGCTGGGTGCGCCGTTACAGGGCGCTGTGTTTGCTGCTCAAGTTACACCAGAGGCCAGTCTCGAGAGACTGGTACCCTTAGTAGTATTTCTGGCAGAGTGGAAAAGCCTTCCAAAAATATCTCAGTGGGTTCTGCACACAGTAAAAAAGGGTTATGCTATACAATTCAGGTGTCGTCCACCAAAATTCAGAGGGGTTCTGCCCACAGTGGTGGGCCCCGAGCAGGCTCTGGTAATGGAACAAGAGGTGAAAGCGCTCCTTCAAAAGGGGGCTATAGAACGGGTTCCTCCTGCCAGGTTGGAGTCAGGTTTTTACAGCCGATATTTCATCGTTCCAAAGAAGGATGGGGGGTTGCGTCCAATTTTAGATCTGCGCCTGTTGAATCGCTCGGTAGGGAAGCTAAAATTCAAGATGCTCACTATCAAGCAGATCGTGTCACAAATCAGATCCGAGGACTGGTTTGTCACGATAGATCTGAAGGATGCGTACTTCCATATTTCCATCCTTCCACAACACAGGAAGTTCCTGAGGTTCGCCTTCGGGGGCGAGGCGTACCAGTACAAGGTTCTTCCATTTGGCCTAGCTTTATCTCCCCGCACTTTCACGAAATGCATGGATGCAGCTTTAGCGCCCCTGAGGTTTCGGGCATTCGTATCCTCAATTACATCGACGATTGGTTGATTTTAGCTCAGACAGAGCAGATGGCGGTTCAGCATCGAGATGTTGTTCTCGCTCATATAAGAAAGTTGGGGTTGAGGCTGAACGCAAAGAAAAGTGTATTATCTCCTTCTCAGAAGACCACTTTTCTGGGTGTCGTTTGGGATTCGATCTCGATGCGGGCGCGACTTTCTCCGACCCGCATCGCTTCGATTCTTTCAGCTATGAAACAAGTAAAGCTAGGCCAGCTACTCACTGTAAAACAGTTTTAGAGACTGTTGGGTCTGATGGCAGCAGCGTCCAACGTTATACCTTGCGGCCTGTTGTACATGAGACCACTGCAGTGGTGGCTCCGGACCAAGGGATTCTCCCCGAGGGGAAATCCCCTCCGCACGATCAAAGTCACGCCGCGCTGCCTTCGTGCTCTGGTCATGTGGAAAGAAACCTGGTTCCAATCCAAGGGGCCTGTGTTGGGGGCTCTTTGTAGTCGCATAACGCTAACGACGGATGCTTCCCTCACAGGGTGGGAGCGGTCATGAGTGGTCGTCCAGCCCAAGGTCTGTGGCAGGACCATCATCTATCATGGCATATAAATTGTCTAGAGATGTTGGCGGTGTTCCAAGCTTTGAAACACTTCCTAGCAGACCTCAGAGGTCATCATGTGTTAGTTCAGTCAGACAACATGTCGGTGGTCTCGTATATAAATCATCAGGGGGACCTGCAGTCGCGTCCACTTTACAAGTTGGCCCGTCAGATCCTCCTTTGGTCCCAGGGGAAGTTACGGTCTCTGAGAGCTATGTATCTTCCTGGTTATTTGAATGTGGTAGCAGACTCCCTGTCGAGGCAGGGGCCGAGGCCGGGGGAATGGAGGCTCCACCCCGAGGTGGTGGAGCTCCTTTGGTTGAGTTTCGGTCGCGCCGAGGTGGACCTATTCGCTTCCAAGGACAACGCACTGTCATCTGTGGTTCTCCATCAGTCAGCCAGCCGCTCTGGGGTTGGACGCTCTGGTACAGCCGTGGCCGAGGTCACGTCTATATGCCTTTCCCCCGGTTGCTCTGCTACCAGGAGTTCTGGAGAGGGTTCGCCGGGACGGGTTCAGCCTACTTCTAGTAGCCCGGTTCTGGCCGGCCCGAGTATGGTTCGCGGACCTAATATCTCTTCTGGACGGCTCTCCCTTGGAGATTCCGATCAGGAGGGATCTACTCTCTCAGGAGGGCGGTACGAAATTCCACCCCCACCCAGAGTTGTGGAAACTGTGGGCTTGGCCTCTGAGGGGGCCCAGCTCATAGAATCTGGTCTCTCAACAGAGGTTGTTGAGACCATCCTTCACTCCAGAGCTCCGTCCACGAGGAAGTTATATGCCCTGAAGTGGAAACTTTTCACTTCTTGGTGTGCAGAACACCGGCAGGACCCAGTTAACGGCCCAGTGGGTGCAGTGCTGGAGTTTCTGCAGGAGCGTTTCTCTGCAGGGTTATCCCCCTCCACACTAAAGGTGTATGTGGCGGCACTAGCTGCTTACCATGTCCTTTTCAGTGGAGTTTCTCTTGGGAGACACCCACTTATAACTCGCTTCCTTCGTGGCACTTTGAGGCTGAGGCCTGCAGTTCGTACGAGGGTGCCGACTTGGGATTTGGCCATTGTACTAGAGGGCCTTTCTTTGGCCCCCTTTGAACCTATTGAGGAAGTTTCTGAGAAATTTCTCACGTATAAAACTCTTTTTCTGCTGCAATCTCCTCACTTAAGAGAATCGGAGATTTTAGGCCCTGTCGGTTGCACCCTCGTGCCTGGAGTTTTTGCCTGGTATGGTTAAGGCTTTTCTATACCCTAGACCAGGTTATGTCCCTAAGGTCCCTACTAATGCTGTCAGACCTACAGTGCTGCAGGCTTTCTATCCTCCTCCTTTTGTGTCATCAGATCAGGAGAAACTTAACCTTCTCTGCCCGGTTAGGGCGTTAGACGCTTACGTCCACAGAGCTGCCCTGTGGAGGAAATCAGAACAGTTATTTGTGTGCTTTGGACCACCCAGGAAAGGGTGTCCCGCGTCTAAACAGAGAATGAGCAAGTGGGTGGTTGAGGCCATCTCACTTGCTTATGAGTCAGCTGGTCAGCCTTCACCTTTGGCTGTACGAGCCCACTCTATTAGGAGTATGGCTGCTTCTAAAGCATTGTTGTCAGGAGTATCGCTATGTGATGTTTGTGATGCGGCTGGGTGGTCCTCACCGCATACATTTGTTAAGTTCTATGAATTGGACTTAAGTTCCACTCCTGGGGCGCAGGTGCTCTCGTCCTCTGTGCGCTAGTTCCCACATGACGGTCATTTGCTCCTATGGCGACGTGGGTGTTGGCGTTCCCACAGCTTGACGCAGCTCGAGTTCCCTTGAAAGGGAACGTCTCGGTTACGTATGTAACCCTAGTTCCCTGATAGGGAACGAGACGCTGCGTCGTTTTGCCAAACTCCCAGCATGCCCGTTAGTGCTTCCTTCAGGCCTATCAGAAGCTGTCGCGCTTGTGTTATGGGGCTGGTTTATAGTTTCCTGGTCGATGACGTCACCCGCCTATGACGTTCCGTCTCTCCATTGGACTGATTCCATACGTGCTTCATGACGCACACACCCAGAGGCGTTCCCACAGCTTGACGCAGCGTCTCGTTCCCTATCAGGGAACTAGGGTTACATCCGTAACCGAGACGTTTGTTGTTGCTCGTCGAGGGATTTATTCGGTAAATTTGTTTCCATTGTAGTTTATGAGCATGTCGTCTTATCAGATATCAGAAAAATTATTCACCTTTATTGAGCGTATACATTTTTTATTGTATTTTGGTGCATTTTGGTGTTTCCAGCCTGCATTGTTTTTATGCGACATCCCAATATTTGCATAAAAATAGGTGGATGGAAACATAGCAAGTGTGACATGCTATTCTTCATCTAAAACAATTTGAAACAACATTTTTCATGTCCAGACTTTGGTAGCATCATTAAAATGTGACTAAAAACAGTAGAAAAAAGACACCATGGCCAGTTATAGCACCTAAAATTGGTTACTGAATGAAAAGATCATATTATTCGTCAACTACTCAATTATAATCTTGCCAGCTTCAGAGCATCAGATTTAAAACAACAGATGTTAAATATATGTGTGTGTGTGTGTGTGTGTGTGTGTGTGTGTGTTTGTGTGTGAGTGTGTATGTATGTATATATATATATATATATATATGTGTGTGTGTGTGTGTGTGTGTGTGTCTGGGTGTATAAACTCTTTTTTTGAGTTGTTTTGAAGGTCAGGCTGTTTCTAAGATGCCAGAAAGTGTATTATTAGAGTGTTTGGGTGTTAGTCTGACAGCAGGTGTGTGTTCGTGCAGCGCCACATTCTCTCATTCTTTTATCGGTACATTTCAGCTCTCTGTACTGTGGATACCAGGAACAAACAACTTAGAAACACTAAAAAAAAGGGCAACATTTAGGGGGGTTAGTTATTTTAGAAATATTAACCAGATTTTCTGAAGAAAATGGGAGTCTTTACTGCTTACCCATGCAAACCCACCGCTATGATGCCACACACTGCAAAAAAAATGATTTTCTTCCTCTATATATTTGTCTTGTTGCTATGTGGTTGCTAGGGTGTTTAGGGTGGCCTCTTACTGGTCCAAGTGAAAGGAGTCCTGCATCCTCAGGTGATATTTTGGTCTTTAGATATGGCTTGGGTCTCTCCCTCATGCAATCCTGTGGGATTTTTGCATGTTTTATCATCAACCGGATTAACATTTAAAGTCTGATCATTTAGACAAATAATATCAAATGTCTCTGCCCAACACTGTCCTAGCCACAACACTTTAAACCCTAATAAATTTGTAAAACTCAAAATATTTGTTGTAATCAGTTGAAAAAATCAAATGTTTTTTAAGTAAACAAACTCAAAGATTAAGTTAGAAAAACTGTTGATTTTGATTTTGCACAATAATATTAATTGCAATTTAACTGAAATATTAACTAAGTTGACTCATCGAAATTAGATTGCATAAACATTATATCAAGTAAAATATTTTGACTAGCAACCAATAGCAGACTTGCATGTGCTAATGTAAGCTAGCAATGAGACTATCACATCCCTAAATTAAAGGCCCCGATATACTTCAACAAAATCGAAAAACAATCTGGTGTGACATCATTTTGAAACAAAATCAGGCTAAAATGATGTTTGTTTGAAGTTTGTTCTTTGAGTTCGAAACAGCTTTTCAATGCAAACTTTCAGGAAGTTCGCTCCGGCTTTTAAACACCTTTGAACAACCATTGGTCCGTGACTCAGGAGCTCCGCCTTCTTTGACGTGAAAACATACTCTGTACTCGTATTTATTTCTTCTGTTCAGTTCGTCGACGTCAGGAAGAAAAACCATGAGCACACTGGAGATGCTTTATAGCAGAAAAGTTGACTGACATTGTTTTTCCATGTTTAAGTATGTCAGGGCCTTAATTCTTGTGCAAAAACACACTAAATAACACTTAATTTCAACATTTATTCTCCTTACTCAGTCTGACGCAAAGCCTGCTGGGAACTATTAATCTGTCGCAACTCATTCAGTTTAAGTTCAGCTTAATATAATCAATTACTGAGTTAATGTTAACTTTTTTCTATTATTGAACTTTCAGTATGTGAAATGAACTCATTTCATTTAGTTAATTTTACTGTTCGATTTTACAGTAGCCGCATTTCCATTACAGTTTCACGAAAAAAACTTTTGCGATATTTTCTAAATGTTGATAAAAAACATTTACATTTTTTTTTTAACTAATGGCATTTCCAATCAACTGATGTTATGTGACTAAAAAGTTATTTTTTCTTCTTGCGATAAGTCATTAAAAAAATTATGGCTACAGATGTTGGTAGGTTTAAGCAGGGGTTAAATTGGGATTTATTATGTGGGGGTGCTCTCCCTAGGGGGGTCCGGGGGTATGCCCCCCCCCCATGATTTTTTTTTTGAAAAATAAACCATTAAATGGCACTTTCTGGAGAGTTTTGTTTCAAAGAAATGGAGAAATTGAGTATTACATGACACATGAAAAACTGCAAGGTTAAGAGCATATACTTTGCATTGTTGTAGTATCAACAGGTATTAGGACATTTAGCATTTACATTACTGTTAATCAGTCATCACTTTATTTACACATTGTATTACCTTGTTATGATATAGTGACTCATACAATGTGCCAAACATAATGTGCCACACGAAGAGACAGTGCAGCATATGACGGTAGCAACAGCTGAGAAGATTTGGGTCTGTGGTGACCAGGTCCACCTCACACACACTTCCTTTTCCCATTCTCTCTCTTTACTACTACAACACACACACACACACTCATCCTACTCTGCATCATTTCTCATCAAGATATGCACAAGTCACAAAAATAAAATCAATCTATCCTTGTGGAAAGGTTGCTTGGTAAATGTAGGTCTATCAAGTCTTATATTTCTGTAATTCACACAGATCTAATACAAATATGCTGACTGAATATATTGCTAGTTTATTTTGAGTAGCCAGCTAGTTGTTCTCTTGGCAGTTTGCTGATAATCCGGTGTCTGAAGTAAAATGCTCAAAACATCTCCTGAGAAAAATCACATGGTCAACCTGGTCTTGGTTATTTAATTTTGATTTAGTCTTATTTTCCTTACCTTGTCATTCAAGGCCAGGGCACTTTTTGTACATTTCTGGAACTTTTGCGCGCTTCCACATCCCGCGCAACTACGGATCTCCCAGGAATATTCGTTTATCCCTTTCACCTTGATGCGCGTGCGCGATCTTGGTCGACTGACAACGAGATTAAGCAGCTGAACAAGAATACGGCCGTGTTCCGATTGTTCTCATCTCAGCTCCGCCGAGACAAAATAGACATGCCATTTCAAAAATCTTTCATTTATTGTCAGAAATATGTTTTCAAAAGCATCACTTTCATCAAATTTTATGTGACATAATTTCCATTAGGCAACTGACTCAATACTTATGTGCCAGGGCTGAGCCCCGGAGAGCCCCGGCCCAATTTAACCACTGGGTTAAAGTATATCCCAGCAACCGCTCTAGCCAGTATTTTAAATCGAAGGAGACGTAGGTGTGTTATCCGAACATTAATGGCAAGAAAAGACCTTTATACTTGTGAGCGACACATATAAGGTGTTTCTCCCTCATATCTGCTTTAATGTCTTGATAAATGTGGGATTTCTTTGTTGGTTAGAATCCAGTATTCCCATAATACTTTAGTCTTTTATGAGTTAAATAAAGAACTCTGTCTCGTTTTCTGTGCAAACATACCGTGCCATCTTTAAAGAATGATCAACTGTTTCCATTGCAGTTTTTGTGAAATAATCCTTTTTCGAATTGCCTGAAAAACCACCTCATGCGAGCGTAAAAACGTTTCTGCGATATATATGGGAGTCTTTGGCGAAATTGATGTGTTTCCATGGCCGTATGTCCAATTCACAATTTCAATATGCACAATTTAAAGGGTAATGTAAACACGGCTAGTGAAGTCTGAGCAATGTAATGGCAATAGTCTTAGCAAGCACCACAAACCAAGAAAAATGAGATATTCTGACTTTTTCACCCCTATAGACACAGGCATGCCGGTCCCACTTAATCTCGCAGTCTGAAACAATGGCATTGTGAGAGTAAAATGACAGCTGGTGTGTTTATGGAGCGCAGAGGGGCTTTATCAGCAAACTCCCACCTCAAGAACACTGGGGATCTGATAACACCTCCCCCTAAATACACTTCAGAAAGCTCTTAAGCGACAGAGGAATGTGTCCAGGCTTTCTGAGAGGTGTTGAAGGACAAGTCCCGTCCTCGCCGATGGTCTTTGGGTTGATGACAGCAGGGGAACACTGAAGCTGTTAATCCCGAGATAGAGCTGCTCAATATTCTGTTTACACCTTTCAGCCACTCGTTTCCTCACGAACGACACACATGCAATCACAACAATGCAGAAAGACAACTATGCAATCTGATTTGTAGCTGAAGGTCTGATAAAATGATTATTTTCAACAGGTTATACATTCTCCCAGCCAATGACATTTTCTTATTTCTTTTACTTGCTCTGTCATTCATCAAGAGCTTTTACACTGCAAAAAAGATGTTCCTCCTCAGTGTTTTTGCTTTGTTTTCCAGTACAACCATCTAAACCAAGATACAGTTACTTGAGAGGCAAAATTACACAAGATATTAAGTCTTGTTTTCTGAAAAATGTATCAAAATTAAGTGACTTTACGAGAAAAAAAGTAAGAAAAATAAACTTGTTTTTCACTTTAAATTAAGTTTATATTTCTTTATTAGTGTATATTTTTGTTTTAAGCATAAACTCTTAATTTTCTTTCTTGTAACTTGATTTAAGAATGTCTAGATATATTTACTGGAAACATATGCAGTGCAAATATCAAATCTTCTTAGAACTGTTAAATGCTATATAGATAATCAATTAATAATTCATGCACAAAGCGTCACATGTACACTAAGACACTTAGTATTCAATAATATCTTCAGTTTGACTCCAATGACACTTTGAGAGCTAAACTCGAAATTAATGATAACACTATTGTCTGCTATTATTTGTTTCATAATTGATGAATTTTGCAACATCGGCCCTGTTATTGGACTGAATTAATCAACGCTGAATAATGACACTATTATCTTCTGTAGAGGTCCTTTACAGCAGAATTGAATTGTGTTTGCATCACTAATCGTTAATTTCCCGTTTATCACTATAAAGCTGCTTTGAAACAATCTCTATTGTATAAAGCACTATACTTAAAGAGGACTTGACATGCGAAAGTATTTAAACTTCTAACCCTTAGTATGAGCAAAAATAATAGTGATGAAAGCTGCAGATATAAACCAGCAAATGGCAGACAATCCTGTTTCTCATAGTTCTGGAGGCTATTGTAGATGAGGGCAAAAGGTCAGGGATAATTTTATCACTTGACATTCCTTACAACAATGGTTACAGCATTTGAACGGACAGGAGGAGATGCCCTCCCTGCCCCGCAGAGACCCGCACACGGGCACAGGCCGTTCCCACACCCACCCAATCTGAGTTACAGGAAAAACAAGAAGAGAACATCAGCTCACACGGAGATGGTATAACTTTAAGTGATAGAATCGAAATGTATGATTTTATTTAATGGCCCTGGCCATGAGTAATCACTGTCCCAAATGTGTAGTGAACCAGTGCCCAAATTTATCTACACAAAATACTGATTCGAGAGCTCAGGAGCTGATTGAGACGCAGCCTTTGTTTCTTATCAGAAGTCACAAATCTCTTTGTGATTATTGGATGGGAGGCACGTTACAAATAATGTTTGGTGTATGGAAAAACTGCAGACCTGACAACCATTCATAGGGTCAAATAGAGCCTGGTTTAACCTCGCTATTTTTAAATGTTAATGCGTTATTGTGTCGTTAACTTTGCAGCCCTTAATCCAACACAAGAGAGATTGTCTTCACACACCGTATGAGTTGCAGTTTTTCCACCTCCTTTTGATTGACAGGATATAATCGGACCTGATCATTGCTTTTTAATTTAATTAATTGCTTTCATGGCTGATACATAATATAAAATTGATAGATAATATATAATTTTTAATTTCTTTTTCATTTAATTTATATATATATATATATATATATATATATATATATATATATATATATATAAATGTATATCAATGCCCTTTTCATCATGCTGAGTTGTTGGCTGAAGTGTGTTTGGCTTAGAAAAGGTGTTACTGATGCTGTAATGAGAGTCTATATTTAGAAACAGAATAGACTGACATCAAACCATCTTTTCCAGTAATATTCCCAGGCCTGGTGTGTGCAATAGTGTCGATCGACAGGAACATTTTAAAGACCAGCGAGGGGACTCGGGATCGGAGGTGTGCGTTTATGAAGACTGGCAGGATGGTATAACCTTAAATGTTCTCTGAGGGATTCCTCATGTATTAAACACCAAGCTCTCCTGACCAAACTAACCGCCAGCTCATAAACCTCATAAACCCTGCTGGATCACAAGCAATCTGTTCACAGTATCTCTGAGAGCAGAAAACCAGCAGCAGGGAAGGGGTCGAGCAAACCCTCTTCACATTTCATTTAGTGAGGTTTATGCTTTAAACATAATGACATAACATTTTCCTTGTCCAGTCTACCTTGGCACGTCCTCTCATTGGTAAGAAGTTTGTATCCTTTCTTGCAGCTGCACTCGAAGCTGCCCACCGTGTTTCTACACACATGGTCACACCCTCCGTTGTTCATGCGGCATTCGTCAATGTCTGAGAGAGAGAGAGAGAGAGAGAGAGAGAGAGAGAGAGAGAGAGAGAGAGAGAGAGAGAGAGAGGAATGAACACTGGGTAGTTTGAGCAAATACACATGCACAGGATTAGTACCGTTGCTTTCAGTTTACCATGATTCAAACCAGGAGGAGAGGATGAATGAGAAAATAATAAAAAGGTAAAAGGGGTGATTGACCGCAAATATGCGAGATTTGTCTGGGCTTAAACTATCAGCTCACTGTTTGAATCCGGAAAAAAAAGAAAAAAGAAAAAAAAGAAATAATAATACATATAATATATATATTTTTTTTTACTTTCCTCCTTTAAACAAAATACAAAATTGAAAACCTTATAACACACTTTACAATAAGGTCTCATTTGTTAACATTAGTTAATGCATTAGCTATTCAAAAATAATATATTAATACATGTTAATGCATTAGCTAGGAATATTTTTAAAGCATTTATTAATCTTTGTTAACATTAGTTAATAAAAATCTAATTGTTCGTTCATGTTAACTAATATTGTTACCTAATGTTAATCAATGAAACCTTAGTGTAAAGAATTCAAATATTTAAGAAAAAAAAGTCTCCCAACTCTCAATTAATTTCACCTAGGAATTCACCTTGACCGCAGACTGTTTGTGATTTCGTAAAAAGCAGACTATGATATTTACACAGTTATTGAAGTGGACTGAATCAACACTGAACTGACTCGAGGTGAATAAAAATAATGACACAATTGTCTTTTTACAGCTGCTTTACAGCAGAATTTAAATGTATCTCATATTTGATGAAGTTTGCAAAATAATTCTGTTATTTTCCTATTTATCACAATGAAGCTATTTGAAACAATCTGTTATGTTATATAAAGCTCTGTATAAATACTGTGCTATAAAAACATGCCTTAAATATTGCTACCATATTGCTAATTTTGCTTCACCGACCATACAATTTACCAGAGAAATGCACTTTATTTTCTGAAGTAACATATTAAAGTCCAAATAAGTTTGCGATATTTAAACAGTTGCACAGCCACTTTTCCTCAGTATTTTTGTCTTGTTTTCCAGTACAAACATCGAAACATTCTTTAATTTAGATACATTTACTTGAAAAGTGACTTTATGCTTAAAACATAAAAAATCTGCCAATGGAGTCAGAATAATTAACTAGATTCCCCTTTAAATGAAGTGGTAACTCTTTACAATTTAAATTTGTGCTGGAAAACGAGACATAAATACTGTTCATGAGCTAAACTTTACAGTTTGAGCGATGGGACTCTAAGAAAAGAAGTGAAAAAATGAGGGAAGAGAGGAGGATCAGGCTGAAAATGGACGAAGATGAGCTCTATTGTGCCGGACACACGTGTGCTGGAACACAAGACCTCATGGGGTTCGAACAGGATCGCGTCTCCTCTGGTCTGTTCTCTCAGAGTCTGGGATCAGTATATCATCAGGCTTTGATTGAGCTGGTCTGGATGTTTCTGATTACAGCTGAATCATCGGAGTAAATGAGGCGTTCATCTCAGAGAGAGGCTGCATCATCTGGATGAAATAACTGCTCCTCCGCTCGTGTCTTCTTGTGCCAGTGCTGTCTGGGGATGTTTTCCTTTGTTTCTTCTACGGCAGAACTAATAAAACTCAATGTTCTTTTATCGGTCTTGTTAGCGTAACGTTATGAGCGCTCGAGGCGACGCAGGCTCCCAGTCTTGGCCGAAACAACCCGCAAGTCTCCACTTCCAGTTTGCTCTTCGCCTCTTTTATTGTCCGTTAAACTCTTTTGTGTTCATCAGGCACTTATTGATTTTCTTAAGTATTCATTCAATCATATAGACTTTTTTTGCGCTCAAGAGCGAGAGGTATGTTTAAGGAAATTTCATCTTGGTGGCTAAAAATTTCGCCAATTCAGAGATTTCATTTGTAGCCTTGCGCTCAGAGATTTACAACAAGGTTTCATTTGTTTCATTTATATTAGTTAACATGAACTAACAAAGAATAAATACTTCTAAAGCATTAATGTTAATTTCAATATTTACTACAACATCAAAAGTTATCTCTGTTAATATTATTTAATGGATCTGATAGACGGATAGACAGACAGGCCAATAGACGGATGGATGGATAAAATGCCAAGCGATAAATCTCTTTTTTGATATACTAAATATTTTTGCAAATAAAGGCGATAAGAAATTTTAGCTCTCACTGAAACCTCGAAATCTGTCTCCACATAAAATCTGTTCTGATTGGCTGTGATTTGATCATTTTCTCTTTAAAGCACAGAAGGACAGAAGAGTGACGTGATGCATGTAACTTCTAACCAGGCAGGATTAGATGGATCTTTCAGAGGAGTGGATGATCTCAGTGTGTGTGTTCGTACCTTTGCAGGTCTTGCGGTCCGGCTGTAATGTGAATCCCACCGGACAACTGCATCGCACTCCGGTCACAGCGTCATGACACGTGCTGTCGCAGCCTCCGTTATTGACTGCGCACGTCTCTGAAAACACACACACACACACACACACACACACACACACACACACACACACACACACACACACACACACACACACACACACACACAGACACACACACACACACACACAGCAACAGTCAGGACAGGAACCACGCAACATGTGTGTGTACATCAAACTTCACAGAGTTCCCATTTTCCAGACTCTGAACAGCTTTTGGTGAGTTAGTCATAAACGCAGCACATGCAAGTGAGCGGCAAACGCCTGTGTGTTGAGTGTAAGAGCGTCACCTAATGGCAGGGTTAGAGCTCAGCATTGGGCATAAGCATCTGTTAAGCAGCATTTTAATACTTCACAATGACCATGACGCTTGAAGCATTACAAATTTACATAAACTTGAACTTTGCTCAACTTTGTTGCATTACCAAAAGTCATTTTGGGAACGCCTCTGTGTGTGTGCGTCATGAAGCACGTATGGAATCAGTCCAATGGAGAGATGGAACGTCATAGGCGTGTGACGTCATCGACCAGGAAACTATAAAGCACCCCCAAAACACAAGCGCGACAGCTTCTGATAGGCCTGAAGGAAGCGCTAACGGGCATGCTGGGAGTATGGCAGAACGATGCAGCGTCTCGTTCCCTATCAGGGAACTAGGGTTACATACGTAACCGAGACGTTCCCTCTCAAGGGAACTCGAGCTGCGTCAAGCTGTGGGAACGCCAATACCCACGTCGCCATAGGAGCAAATGACCGTCATGTGGGAACTAGCGCACAGAGGACGAGAGCACCTGCGCCCAAGGAGTGGAACTTAAGTCCAATTCATAGAACTTAACAAATGTATGCGGTGAGGACCACACAGCCGTATCACAAACATCACTTAGCGATACTCCTGACAACGATGCTTTAGAAGCAGCCATACTCCTAGTAGAGTGGGCTCGTACAGCCAAAGGTGAAGACTGACCAGCCGACTCATAAGCAAGTGAGATGGCCTCAACCACCCACTTGCACATTCTCCGTTTAGACGTGGGACACCCTTTCCTGGGTGGACCAAAGCACACAAATAACTGTTCTGATTTCCTCCACAGGGCAGCTCTGTGGACGTAAGCGTCTAACGCCCTAACTGGGCAGAGAAGGTTACGTTTCTCCTGATCTGATGACACAAAAGGAGGAGGATAGAAAGCCTGCAGCACTGTAGGTCTAACAGCATTAGTAGGGACCTTAGGGACATAACCTGGTCTAGGGTATAGAAAAGCCTTAACCATACCAGGCGAAAACTCCAGGCACGAGGGTGCAACCGACAGGGCCTGCAAATCTCCGATTCTCTTAAGTGAGGAGATTGCAAGCAGCAAAAGAGTTTTATACGTGAGAAATTTCTCAGAAACTTCCTCAATAGGTTCAAAAGGGGGCCAAAGAAAGGCCCTCTAGTACAATGGCCAAATCCCAAGTCGGCACCCTTGTACGAACTGCAGGCCTCAGCCTCAAAGTGCAACAAAGGAAGCGAGTTATAAGTGGGTGTCTCCCAAGAGAAACTCCACTGAAAGGGACATGGAAAGCAGCTAGTGCCGCCACATACACCTTTAGTGTGGAGGGGGATAACCCTGCAGAGAAACGCTCCTCCAAAAACTCCAGCACTGCACCCACTGGGCCGTTAACTGGGTCCTGCCGGTGTTCTGCACACCAAGAAGTGAAAAGTTTCCACTTCAGGGCATATAACTTCCTCGTGGACGGAGCTCTGGAGTGAAGGATGGTCTCAACAACCTCAGTTGAGAGACCAGATTCTATGAGCTGGGCCCCCTCAGAGGCCAAGCCCACAGTTTCCACAACTCTGGGCGGGGATGAAATATCGTACCGCCCTCCTGAGAGAGTAGATCCCTCCTGATCGGAATCTCCAAGGGAGAGCCGTCCAGAAGAGATATTAGGTCCGCGAACCATACTCGGGCCGGCCAGAACGGGGCTACTAGAAGTAGGCTGACCCCGTCCCGGCGAACCCTCTCCAGAACTCCTGGTAGCAGAGCAACCGGGGGAAAAGCATACAGACGTGACCTCAGCCCCGGCTGTACCAGAGCGTCCAACCCCAGAGGGGCTGGCTGACTGATGGAGAACCACAGATGACAGTGCGTTGTCTCCTTGGAAGCGAATAGGTCCACCTCGGCGCGACCGAAACTCAACCAAAGGAGCTCCACCACCTCGGGGTGGAGCCTCCATTCCCCCGGCATCGGCCCCTGCCTCGACAGGGAGTCTGCTACCACATTCAAATAACCAGGAAGATACATAGCTCTCAGAGACCGTAACTTCCCCTGGGACCACAGGAGGATCTGACGGGCCAACTTGTAGAGTGGACGCGACCGCAGGCCCCCCTGATGATTTATATACGAGACCACCGACATGTTGTCTGACTGAACTAACACATGATGACCTCTGAGGTCTGCTAGGAAGTGTTTCAAAGCTTGGAACACCGCCAACATCTCTAGACAATTTATATGCCATGATAGATGGTGGTCCTGCCACAGACCTTGGGCTGGACGACCACTCATGACCGCCCCCACCCTGTGAGGGAAGCATCCGTCGTTAGCGTTACGCGACGACAAAGAGCCCCCAACACAGGCCCCTTGGATAGGAACCAGGTTTCTTTCCACATGACCAGAGCACGTGGCAGCGCCGCGTGACTTTGATTGTGCGGAGGGGATTTCCCCTCGGGGAGAATCCCTTGGTCCGGAGCCACCACTGCAGTGGTCTCATGTACAACAGGTCGCAAGGTATAACGTTGGACGCTGCTGCCATCAGACCCAACAGTCTCTAAAACTGTTTTACAGTGAGTTGCTGGCCTAGCTTTACTTGTTTCATAGCTGAAAGAATCGAAGCGATGCGGGTCGGAGAAAGTCGCACCCGCATCGAGATCGAATACCAAACGACACCCAGAAAAGTGGTCTTCTGAGAAGGAGATAATACACTTTTCTTTGCGTTCAGCCTCAACCCCAACTTTCTCATATGAGCGAGAACAACATCTCGATGCTGAACCGCCATCTGCTCTGTCTGAGCTAAAATCAACCAATCGTCGATGTAATTGAGGATACGAATGCCCTGAAACCTCAGGGGCGCTAAAGCTGCATCCATGCATTTCGTGAAAGTGCGGGGAGATAAAGCTAGGCCAAATGGAAGAACCTTGTACTGGTACGCCTCGCCCCCGAAGGCGAACCTCAGGAACTTCCTGTGTTGTGGAAGGATGGAAATATGGAAGTACGCGTCCTTCAGATCTATCGTGACAAACCAGTCCTCGGATCTGATTTGTGACACGATCTGCTTGATAGTGAGCATATTGAATTTTAGCTTCCCTACCGAGCGATTCAACAGGCGCAGATCTAAAATTGGACGCAACCCCCCCATCCTTCTTTGGAACGATGAAATATCGGCTGTAAAAACCTGACTCCAACCTGGGAGGAGGAACCCGTTCTATAGCCCCCTTTTAGAAGGAGCGCTTTCACCTCTTGTTCCATTACCAGAGCCTGCTCGGGGCCCACCACTGTGGGCGGAACCCTCTGAATTTTGGTGGACGACACCTGAATTGGATAGCATAACCCTTTTTTACTGTGTGCAGAACCCACTGAGATATTTTTGGAAGGCTTTTCCACTCTGCCAGAAATACTACTAAGGGTACCAGTCTCTCGAGACTGGCCTCTGGTGTAACTTGAGCAGCAAACACAGCGCCCTGTAACGGCGCACCGGAAGGGAATGACTGGCTTAACTGCTCTGAGACCCTCCTCAGAGGGGGCGAGCGTCCCTCGGAAAAGCGCTCGCTGGGACCGTCTGTGCTCCGGCATGAAGGGGGGGTTGGCAGAACGGGCCCCTGAGGGCACCGAAGAAGAGCGGGCACCGTGTAATGCGGTGAACACCTCTCTCCCACGGCAGGGACCGCCAGTGGCGTCAGGACTTCCTCTTTGCCGAAGCCTTCTTAGCCATAATAACTGTCCTCAGATCAGTTTTGCCAGAAGACTTCGGCTGAGAGTGCCGCGTCTGGTCCCACTGTTTGGAAGGGGGAGCGCAAGACGCGACACTCTGCTTCTGTTGCGCCCTACGTGAGGAGCTGACTGACGGCCTGGACTGTTCCCGCCCAGCAGTACCGGGGACATGAATTTTAAGAGGCATAAATTTCTGAAACGCTGCCGACTGTTTCTTCTCTTCCTGAAATCTATCTATGACAGTATTGACAGAATCACCAAAAAGACCATGAGGAGAGAGCGGAGCGCCCAAAAGAAAAGCTTTGTCTTTTTCTTTCATACCAGAGATTTAACCATAGATGCCTCTCTGCGGCCACCAAGGCTGCCATAGTACGGCCCATTAGCTTGGCCGACTCCTTGGTGGCGCGCAGAGATAAATTTGCAGCCTGACGTAGTTCTCTTGAGTGTCGCTCACATCCTTTAATAAGTCAGCCTGGTATGCCTGCAAGATGGACATCGTGTGCAGGCACGCCGAGGCTTGACCGGCCGTCGAATACGCCTTACCCACTAAAGCTGACGTACTTCTAAGAGGCTTAGAGGGTAAAAGTGGTGCTTTAAAAGAAGATGCAGCTTCAGCAGAAAGATGACTAGCAAGCGCCTCTTCTGCTTTGGGCATCGCCCCATAACCATGAGATTTAGCCCCCACAATGTTTGAATAAGTGGAAGTTTGAGGGCTAAAAACACGATAAGAGACCGGCTTTTTCCACGATCTCGAAACCTCTGTATGGAGATCAGGGAAGAAGGGCAAGCACCGGCGTGGAGGTTGAGAACGGGAAGGCAAAAATCTTTCATCTAATTTAGATTTTTCTCTAGACTCCTGCATAATAACTGGCCACTCAATGCTTAATTTAGAAACAGCACGAGTGAGCACCTCCATAAGCTCCTCACTTTCGGGAGAGCGAGATGGCGAATCATCGACATCTCCCGCATCCAGACTAACAACATCCAGATCCTCAGAACTGGATAGTTGCAGTACTGGGGCCTCAGTTCGGGGGGAAGAAACCGCAGAGCGTGCTTCCGAACCCGAGACTGAGGCACTGGATCTAACAGGTAAGGGCTGAGATAGGTCAGAGCCCGTCTCAAGCCCCGCTGTTAGATCCATCTGCGATCCCCACGAATGACGTCGCCGCTCAGCCTCGGCATAAGCAGGACCCCAATCCGTGGGGATCGCGAACCGAGCCACTCTCCTCAAAGAGTGATCGGCGGGAGCGGAGCGTTGTAAGAGGCAAACGCTCGCAATGCTCACAATCAGCCCCCTCGAGAGCTGACTGGGCATGCTGCACTCCCAATATATATATATATATATATATATATAGTTTTTTGAAATAGTGAAACTCCTGCTTAGTGACAGACAAAAACACTTGAGGCAGATCCAGATATAGCGCTTACTGAAGGCAAAGAAGCTGTTGCGCTTGTGTTTTGGGGGTGCTTTATAGTTTCCTGGTCGATGACGTCACCCGCCTATGACGTTCCGTCTCTCCATTGGACTGGTTCCATACGTGCTTCATGACGCACACACGCAGAGGCGTTCCCACGGCTTGACACAGGTTGAGTTCCCTTGAAAGGGAACTCATATTACCATACTGAATTTCAGCTCTTCCTCAGCACTTGATACACAGTGATACGAACAATAACGATACTGTATCTTTAATCGTACTGTCTGTTTTACTATACGTTTGAAACTTTGCAGACCTTTTACCTTCACAAACAGATATATTACACACTACATGAAAGGTAATATCTGAGAAAGCATTATCGGGCACTTTAAATAATCCGGCACTTTATTATTATAATCTTATTATACATTTATTTTATTTGTTCCTTTCAGTGTTTGGGATAGTCAATAAAAACAGTTATAATATATGTACAACTAAAAAAAGCAAACAATGTTAATCTATTGTATAGTGATGTAAATAAAAAAACAAACAAATAAATAAATTTAAAAATCAACAAAATGTTTTCTCGCTTTACACTGCTCTCTTCAAAATCGAAGCACAATAACTGTCATGAATAAGGGGTTATCACAAAGCTCTGCTGGCATTCAGAAGAACAATGTTATAATAGAGAGAGAGATGGAGAGATATATATGCTGGCTGTGTGTGCCAGTGTGCAGGCCTTTGTCACAACATGTCTCTAAAACGCTTAAGAGATTCGCTTACTGCATCAATCTCTGATTATAAGGTTTGACATCTTTGGCTTTTGAGAGCTGAAAAATGCTCACACACAAAACCTCCTCTTTGTGTGGGTAAATTCTACCACCTGAAAAGATTTGATTCAGCTGTGCGAGTGGATATAAATATAATCTTTTGATAGAGGAGATGATAAGCGGTGTCTGATGCGCTGGCAGACTCTGTAAGACACCTGTGAGGTTACTGAAGCAGGCTTTCCACTAAACGCTAATGATCCGTGCAGTGAGCAGAGCATCTGCAATGTTAACCATAAAACCAAAACATCATGGTTACTGATGTAACCCTCGTTCCCTGATGGAGGGAACGGAGACGTTATGTCGAAGACTTATAAATGGGGTCTCACTTGGGAGCGGCAATCTCTGACTTGTAGAAAAATTATGTTTTATTAACAAAGTCCGGGAGAAGCACATTCAGATAATTAACCTAATTATCATGGGAGGAGCTCATCCAGTCAACTCAATTAGCATCAGGAGATATATATACAGCACATTTACCACTGTTATATGATAGTTTTCCAGCATCACTCCACCACCCAATCTCCTCTCTTACTAATCCCAACCTGGAATGGGGGAAATACTCTTCGGGCCAAAATCCGAGCAAAACACCACGCCAAATATTTATATCCTTTGTTCTTTTTAATTATCAATCAATCAATCAACTTTTATTTGTTAAGCACATTTAAAAACAACACGAGTTGGCCAAAGTGCTGTACAGATTTAAAAATTACTCAAACACTCAAACAATACTCACACAAAACACTGGGTTAATATCCTACCCTGACCAGTATACTAAAACCTAGGGGCAATTGTAGGCCATAGCGTATAGGTGTGTTTTCAGCATAGATTTAAAGCATTCTAACGAGTCACTGGCTCTGATATGCCAAGGAAGACTGTTCCAAAGACGCGGGGCTGCCACAGAAAATGCACGGTCTCCTTTGGTTTTTAACCTTGATTTGGGAACATGTAGGAGCAAATTCTGGGATGATCTCAGGGGTCGAGAAGAAAAGTGATGCTGTCTCTGTATCAGGTGTACTACATATTCCGGAGCCAGACCATGCAGACCTTTAAAAACCATGGACAGAACTTTATATTGGACTCTAAATTCAACTGGAAGCCAGTGCAACGAGGCCAATACTGGAGAAATCCTAGACCATTTTCTTGTGCCAGTCAATAGTCTGGCTGCAGCATTTTGCACCAGCTGCAGCCTCGACAACAATTTCCTAGATAGTCCTAAATATAATGAGTTGCAGTAATCCAATCTGGATGAAATAAAAGCATGAATGACAGATTCCATGTCCTTAAATGACAAGATGCTCTTTAATTTGGCAATGCTCCGTAGTTGATAAAAACTACTTTTGACCACAGCATTAACCTGTTTGTCAAATTTTAGCTCTGAATCAAAAATTACACCAAGGTTCCTTGCCTGGGTGTTCACATTAATGGCTAAAGGATCAAGATGTAAAGTAAGTTCTTTAGCTAATTTAGGTGGGCCAAAAATCAGCACTTCCGATTTTGACTCATTGAGCTGCAGAAAATTATCAGCCAACCATGCTCTTATCTCATTCAAACACTCAGACATAGTAGTAATGTTAGAATCAACACTGCATTTCATGGGCACATATAACTGGATATCATCTGCGTAGCAATGATAAGAAACATTATATTTTTGGCAGATTGATCCAAGGGGAAGCATATACAGGGAAAATAAAACAGGACCAAGGCATGAGCCCTGAGGGACACCTGAAGAAACTTGGTGAGAAGACGATATAGAGTTTCCAAGCTCCACTGCAAAAGATCTTCCATCAAAATAGGATGTGAACCACTTAAACGCGAGCCCCCTAATCCCACCCCTCTCCCTCAAACGGTCAAGAAGGACTCCATGATCCACAGTATCAAAAGCCGCGCTAAGGTCAAGAAGAACTAACACCACACAGTTCCCCGAGTCTACAGACCACAGCAAATCATTTGTTACCTTAAGAAGCGCAGTTTCAGTGCTGTGTTGAGACCTAAAACCAGATTGAAATATATCAAAAATTTTATTTTCTCTTAAAAAGGCTGAGAGTTGATTAAGAACAACCTTCTCCAATAACTTAGCCAGAAAGGGCAATTTGGAAATTGGACGGTAATTATTTAATGCTGTCGGGTCTAAACTTGGTTTTTTTAAAAGAGGCTGCACCAAAGCATGCTTAAAATAAGAGGGAACCACACCCTCTGCGAGACTCTGATTCACCACAGACATGATCGTAGACCCCACCTCATCCCATACCTGAATTAACAAACGTGGTGGGACCACATCAAGCGAGCAATATGAAGGCTTAAGGTGTTTCATGACTTCTAGTAGATTAGTTAGTGACACCGGCTCAAACATCCCTAACTGAGCAGTAGTACAGGGGTCCAGCTGGACCAGAGGTGAGGCTGGGTTTAACGCCAATCTATGTATATTTGATCTAACAGCAGCGATTTTATCCACAAAAAAGTTTGCAAAGTTCTCACAAGCTCTCAAAGTGTTATCAACGACAACTGGGCTAACCGTGTTCAGGACTGTATTTATTACTCTAAATAACACTCTTGGACAGTGTAGATTTTGGGAGATTAAAGCTGAAAAGTATTGTGATTTGGTGGATTTTACAAACTGCTGATAGGTGATCATAGAGTCTCTGAGTATCTCAAATGAGACTTGGAGTTTATCTTTTTTCCATCTTCTTTCAGCCTGTCTCCATTTTTGCCTGAGAGCTCGACTCTCCGCATTAAGCCAGGGCTGAGCTACCTTTTTAGGTTTTACCTTTGTAAACGGGGCTGTTGAGTCCAGAATACCATTACAATTCAAGTTAAAACTTGCCATCAGCCTATCTGTCCCCTGACAAGATGGAGACAAATCCATGACACCCAGCTGGGTATAAGACTTAAACGCCTCAGAAAACTCAAAGGCAGTCCGAGCATTAATAGGCCTAACCCTATGAACAGCTGGTTCACAACTTCTAGTGGGCTTGGTAAAAAACATATTAAAATTAATAATATAATGATCTGAGTACCCAATGTTCTCTATAACGGGCTCACCCACTGGAACCCCCCAGGACAAAACTAAATCTAAAGTGTGGCCTTGTAAGTGAGTGGACCCCACTACAGACTGAGTCAGGTTAAAAGAATCTAGCACAGTTACAAAATCTTGCACTAAAGGCCTATCAGGGCAACACATATGAATATTAAAATCACCCAATATAACAAGGCTGTCACAGCATGTGGACATAAATGATAAAAATTCAGAAAATTCCTGAATAAAGACTTTGTTGTATTTAGGAGGTCTGTATAAAAGTGCAAAAGTAACTGACCTAGTCAAGTCCACCTTAAATACTTGCACCTCAAAACTAGCGAAGTTCGTCGTTAAGACCGGCGTGCATTTAAAACAATTCCTAAACATGGTAGTAAGCCCCCCTCCCCGACCCCGACCCCCAATCCTCGGAGAGTTTAGAAAAGTAAAGTCACAAGGAGAGGCTTCAGCAAGGGCATCCCGCTCCCCTTCACCAAGCCAGGTCTCAGTCATAAACAGAAAATCCAGTCCTTGTGATGAAATCAGATCATTAATTAAAAATGTTTTGTTTCTAATAGATCTAATATTTAACAAAGCCATCTTCACATTTAAGTCAGCAGATTCCTCCTCTCGCATTGTTACAGGAGGTATATACTAGGGATGGGAATTGATAAGATTTTATCAATATCAATGCCACTAACGATTCTGCTTATCGATCCGATTCTTTAACGATTCTCTTATCGATTCCTGATAGCACTGTGTGGGAAAAAGTAGTCTTTTTCGGGGGGGGAAACAAGTCGTTTTAATGCTTACACTTGACTAAGCAAACTGTACTTTTTATGTAATTTCTGTAATAAATGGAACCTTATTGTAAAGTGTTACCGATTAGTTATACGCCGATTAAACGTCCCGTGAGTTCAGTGTTGGAAAGATCAGTTGTTTTAACCATTCATTAAAACGAATCGGTTCAAATGAGTCATTAGTTCGCGAATTGGACGTGTCATTATCGGACGTGTGCGCGTTGTGTGATTATCCCGCCAGTTGGGACATCCCACAAGATGTGTGTCATCACAGAAAACATTTCATCACTGGATCGTTTTTTTTCGTTTATTTGAAGTGTGATTATGTCAGCTGAATGTGCGGAAGACTTTTCAGAGAAGATAAGGCAACGTATTTTAGCACAATTCACACCCAGCGGCAATTCAGGAAAAACAAATCTCCGAATGCTCCACATAAAACTTTAGTCTCCCTACCTTACCATCGTGTCGTTTATTTTGATTAATATGTGCGAGGGAGAGAGGAAGACAGCGCTTAGTTTTGAGACGGTGAAGCCTACTTTCGCCTTGCTCCGAAGAGAGAGAGTGCGTGCGCGCGACCGGGGCTCTCTCTCTCTCTCTCTCTCTCTCTCTCTGCTCGTTCAGTTTAACATGCACCCTGTCACAAGCGCAGCGGTTCATCTACATTACCAGAGAGAGACAATTTTACTCACTGATCAAATAAGACTTTGCAGGACAAAGATTATCTTTGGACGCGGTGCTATGGTGCTTGATAAAGGACAAAAGGGACAGTTGTGAGTTCACGGTCTGTACATACTATGGCTGACTCAGAGCAGGAGCATCGATAAGAGGACTCGTTAACGTCGAGGGCATACAATATCGATGGATCGTAAAATTTAGAACCGGTTCTCGAGTGGAACCGGTTTAGATTCCCATCCCTAGTATATACTTCAAGTGCCGAAGGTTTTCACGGTTACTCCCCCTCTTCGTAGGGTGTCGACGAATCGTTCTATAACCAGATAACGCTTCCCGGGAAAAAGGGACAACTGCAACCAAAACAGAGTACCTTTCCTCCTGAAGTCGCGGTGAGGGACACTGAAACAAGGGTCCGACTTCGTACACCACCGAGTTTGCGTGTCCATCCAAAGCAGCCGCAAAAGCACGAGCTCGCGCTGTCCTCTGCATTACCAGCACCCCTCCTCGTTTACCCCGTTTCCTGCTGCGTTTCCTTCGGTAGCGAAAGCAGTCCATAAGCCCACACATATCCACCGATGCACACACCAAGAACGGAGGGTTGCATGACTTTTGGTCTTCTGAGTGGTCGGCTAAGTGCAAACAGGGAGCCCCGGCCACAGTTTTTCGAAGACCTAATAGGAACTCGCGTTCATATACGCGAAGCGGACTGGCTCGTTGCACAAACAATAGTAGACACGGGACAAGCACATAAAAAACATATGACACAAACAGCAGCAGACGGCATGCCGGACTACACACAGGCGCCATCTTTCAACAGATTGGAATGTCTGTTGAAAGATGGAATAATTATCACACAATTATATGTAAGTGTGAACTTATGAAACAGTCAATGAAATTGGAGATTTGAATTTGCATGCCAAGCCACTCCCCCATACATACGGGCATATAAGATGGCGGCACGCATCCACTCATTCAGGTTTATGCTGAGGAGCAGAGACAGGGATCTCTGCCATTCAGAGATGGTTCAGGGTTGTGGCAGGAGGGACGTAACATCTCCGTTCCCTTCTTCAGGGAACAAGGGTTACATCAGTAACTAAGATGTTAGTGCGAAGAATGGCAAATGGGTGTAGCGTGCCCTTTTGGCAACTGCTCTCATATAGTCGTAACATACCCAGCATCCCACGTAAGCCCAAAGAATAATAGTCCTCCATGCCAACAGGATGGAAGGGACAAGGCTTACCATGGAGATGGTCGTATCAGCTGTTCCTTTTACATGTTGTTTCATGGAAGGAGTGCTTCAGTTCTCAGTTCCCTTTTTTTCAGCCATGACCAGTGTTATTAATGCTGGGAAAGCATACCTAGTCTAATGGAGAGGGAAGCTACGGATGCCATTTTTTTACTATTAAAATGTTTAAATGTTCGCCGGTTCCCGCCTCCTTCTTCTCATAACAACATACTTTCATTACATTACTGTAATCAGTTTTACCATAAAATGAATGAAAATTATTTTTCCCAAGGTTTATTTCTCCATTCTGTCACCTGATGGAGTTTTGGTTTGGTTACACTGTCACCTTTTTCAATTGGGGACATTTAATTTAATATTAAACAATATTATTGATCTTCCTGCATTGACGCCATTATATGAGAACTGGACTGAGCTGGACAATGACATCACGGTTTTCTCCAGAGCTGCTATTTATATAAATTAACTAAATTAATAACTTTTTTTACAACAAAAATGAACTGAACTTACTTAAGCTGGACTGTGGCGCTATTTTCTTCTAGAAACAAACTTTGTTGCACTATTTTCCTGTTTTCTCTGTAAAGCTGCTTTGAAACAATTGGTATTGTAAAAAGTGCCATATAAATAAAGGTGACTATTAAAACAGCTCATAATGACATGCATTTTATGACCTTATTCTTATTCATGTTCTAAAAACAGTTAAAATAAAAAACAAATGATCATTTTTTATTTTATTTCATTTTATAACAGACAAAAAAACGAACAAACCAATCAACCAACTAATATTATTTATTTATTTTCCAGACACAGCTCTCTAGAACTTACCCCGCACTCAGAAGAGGAATAGCAAAGTTGTCAGGTCCACTCCAGCATTATAGTGGCACATTTTTCATGGGCAAGCACCATTCACATAGTCTTGAGCAAAATATAAAGCTCTAGTTTTAGAACCAGAGTAGACCTCATCCAGATATAACTACCATTCCACCTATGCTGTTGCTTTTAAAAGGAGTCTTTAAAAAAGTATTTCGCCAAAGATATCAGGCTCCTCTCATAGGAGAGGGCTACAAATAAACTGTGTTAAGAGCTTCTTTTCAGACTTCAACCATGCACTTCAATCATCAAGCATCTAACACCTTCCTCGTGCAATATAGACAAAACAGTAGCTTTTGAGGATTTTGAGGCACCTGTGTGTGCTGAGACCTATTCAAAACCCTTTCACTCGTGTCAGAATACATACATAAACGACTTTGCTTTTGATGCATCGCAACACTCAGGAATCTTCTGAATACAGCCATCATTTCCATAAACTCTCTCTATTCGGCACTCTTTGAGAGGAGTTCACTGTTAAGAGTCTTCATGTTAAGAGAAAGCACACTCATTAACTAGTGCCCAGCAGGCAGGTTGCTATGTATAAAATCACCTCCAAGGAAAGTTCAGGGAGAAGAATTTTCTGCCGAGGCAATATTCGAGATTGCACTCCGTAAATTGCAATTAGGTCATTTAATGTTTTCCCCAGGGATCCGATAATCTCATATGTCCTCGCTTCTGCCATTCTGACTACTGAAACTTTAACCAAAAAAAAGACAGCTGACAGTACATTTTGCAAGTGTATTTTGTGAAATAATGCATATAATTCATAGACTCTAGTGGCATATTAGTACCACTATGGCAATTGCAAAGTTCAACTAATGTCCTTTTACGAAGTCTTGATTTTGTTTTTGGCCTCTACTAGAATAAGCTTTAATGCTAGAATGAAAAATGTAAATGTAAAAAAACCATTATTTTTTCCATAATTTCCATTGTTGCAGCTCTTCTCTTCCCAGTCTGTCAGTAACGCTCTGTTTAGTTCCTGTCTCTATGAAGCCCTTCCTTCTGAAAAGCCCACTGTGCTCTGATTGGTCAGCTGCACCGGTGTGTTGTGATTGGTCAAGCACTTCGAGTGTGTTTGGGAAATGTCCCGCCCCTTTCCATAAACAAGAGTTTCAACACACTGCTAACTAACTCAAGATGGGACAGGGCTTAGGCCAGGAAAGTTACTGCTGTTCCACAAGACCACTGGGAAAGTGTTCTCTTTCGTTGGAAAGGAATACGCTGCGGAAGCAACATCATGCCGGAAGGGAGGTACCATGTGGAGAATACACATATGGACTGGGCGGATGACCGGGCAAGTACAACATATGGAATGTCACTGGGGTGGCTCCAGCCTATGACAGGGGGGAGACTCAAGCGGACAGTGACGGCAGAGCTTGCACAGGCTCACAGCTGGGAGCAGTACCGTGTAAGAATACACAAATGGGATCACCGTAGGGATCACAACATATGGACCCAGCCTAACACAGGTTCTACCAGTGCATACTAGAATGAAAAATGTATGCACTATGATAATCCTGGCTTCGGGGATTCCGCCATGTCCGTTGCCGAAGGGTATGGAGGAACTCGACAGGGTTCGGCTGATAAGGGGAACTCTACTGGAGCAAGAATTGCACACGAATCCAGTCTATAGGAGGGGAATGGCGCAGCAAGCCGACACTTCGAACCGGGCTTACAGAGAAACTGGCTCCATGTGAAGGGAGCCCACGGGAAGCAGCAGTTCGACACATAGGCTAGTTTTCTAGCGAACGTGATAGGTGTCGCAAATCTTGGGAAAAAAACAAGATGAAGGCAACCACATGTAGTTGGCCAACCTCTGCTTGGAAACAGCCTTCCCTTCTGCTGGTCTCCGTAACAGACAAGAGCTGGTCTGAGGTCCAGGCTTTGCATTCTAAGCACATATAACCGCAATGGAGCACATGGACAGAGAAAAGCCAGGGCTGGGTCTTCCTCCTCCGGGGCAGCGCTTGCAGGCTTACCACCTGGGCCCATAGGAGAGGTAGGAACCTTGGGCACATATCCAGGCCGGGTTTCAGATTTTTATGAGAGTTAGCTAGCCCGAATTCCAGGGCCGATTCGTTGACCAAAAATGCATGCAAATCCCTACCCTTTAGATAGAGACCAAGCAACCAGGAGAACTGTTTCTCTAAAAACAGGATTTTTACCTCACTGCCTGCAGGACTCAAGGGAGGTCTCTGCAGTGCGGTAGCCCCAGAGACAAGTCCCAAGAGGGTAAAGAGGGGGCGCAAGGTGGATTCAATCTCCTTGCTCCCCTCAGGAACCTGACGATCAAGACATGCTTCTCACGGATTTGGTATCCAGTGCATCATGATGTGCGTCAATAAAGAGGCAACATACATTTTGTGTTGGAAGAGATAGCCTCACTCCAACCCATCTTGGAGGAAGAAAGCACTGAAGTGACCGAACACCTTCGGGATCTCCTCATGGAGAGAAGACTCAGTTCACCGAATAGGTTCCACTTCTAAGGGGGAGAATGCCTCAATTTGAGAGGGTGCTCTCACAGAAGTGATGGTCTCTACAGAATAAAAATTCTTCGGACTCGGCCGTGAAGTCAGTGCTGAAGTGGTCTTCATATGTGTCTACCATATGCCCCTGGACCCTCTGAAGAGTTTCAGTGGGACCCTTTCTCACTTCTATACAGCACTAACCATCCATACACTCTTTTTCAGAGATGCGGATGGCCTGTGGTGCGGAAGGATAGATTTCTGTAGTACATGTCTCTCAGGTCGAACGCTGCAGACCAATCTTGGAGACGGAGCATTTGAAAATGCATATCTGTGTAACAAATTGAACGGAGGCTTTTGAAAAAGGGCCCGTCTCAATTAACACAGGACTTTACGTTTGCCACCTGGATTGGCAGCGTCTGACACAGGCTGGGCGAACTGCCTGCAGCTGGCTCCACGCTGAGGCCTGGATGGAGGCTACTGCGTAGGCCCAGCAGGAGCAGGAGCGGCAGCAGGGAGACACCCTCGGTGACGAGTAGGCGGAGGAACTGCCACCGGCGGCGGGGTGGAGGCAGCAGCGGGCCAACGGGGCAGGATGTCCCAGACATGGCCTCCGTCTGCACTTGGGCGAAAGAGAACTGTTGGGCACAGTTCTCCACCACGTCGCCGAACAGCCCAACGTGGGAAATTGGCGAGTCCAGGAACCGAACCTTGTCCGCATTCGCTATATCATCCAGGCTGAGCCAACAATGGTGCTCCTGGACCACTAAAGGGGACATCGCCGAACCGATCGCACATGCCACAACGCTAATGCCTCGGAGGGCGAGGTCGGCTGCAGTCCGGAGCTCACCTACGAGCGCACGGCCTGGGCTACCCTCTTGCATGTCCATGAGTGCTTGGCCTGATAAACCTGTAGCAATGTCATGGCATGCAAAGAGGAGGTGGCTTACCCACAGGCTTTGTAAGCTCTACCCGTCGGAACGGAAGAGAACTCACAGGCCTTGGGGGAAGACGAGGATCCTCCGTCCAAAAGGCAGCGGTTGCCGGACACAGGTGCACCTGTCTCGACGACAGACCGCTCCACTGGAGGGATAGCCTCGTAAACCACCACTGCTCCTCCATCAAGGATAGTGAGGGGGGAGGAGCTACTCAGGCCGTTTCTGCCAGAGAAAGGTGCCATCCACGACCTGGTAAGTTCTTCATGCACTTTGGGAAAGAAAGGCACTGGGGCGGCGAGGTGAGAACGAGCACGGCCCGTCCGAGATACCAATCATCCAACCGAAACTGTTCGGGACACGGTGGAGGATTCCACTCGAGTCCGACAGCCTTGGTGGCACGTTTCAGCATAGCTGACATTTCTGGATCTGGCTCGGGCAATGTTACACTCCCAGGGGGAAATAACGCAGCCGAGTCATCATTTCCAGAGGTCAGCTCACCCTCTGATGCTGCAATCGGCATCCTGTCCTCTGTCCTTCCCGAATTAAATGGCTGGTCGGTCCATTACAGAAGAACCAGCGCGGTCAACGGGGGCTCCACTGGCTGCGGTGTGATAGAGGAGAGAGGGGCCCACAGGAATTGGTTACAACGGGGAAGCCTCACTATGATCTTTTGATCACCCATCCTACACGGCTCCATAGTGGGGCATGGTAATGGGGACTCCACCTTCACGCATGAAGGCGAGTCTCGATCTCAACACCGCGATAATCTACAAAAGCTGCTTCAGCGTGCTGAATATATAAATATATATATATTTTATTTTTTATATATATATATATATATATATATATATATATTATTTTTTTATTTTTTTAAAACGTGATGCAACCATTGTGACCGTCAGAGGGGGACAGGGAACGACCGCATCCAGTAACGATCGGATGGAATGACATCTTGAAAAAGACGCAAACGCACCCGTGTTGCTCTTCCAGGAAATGGGACCCATCACCAGTGACGGAGCACACAGGGCAATGACCGCGGCAACACTAAACAGTGAACTGAAATAGTGAAGCACTCACTTCTTTGCCCTCTAACCACCTGTCAAAAAAAAGACAAAAATTAAGGTGTTAGAGAGCTCTTGAGAGCTCAGAAACTCATGATCACCGCTGCACTCGCACTGTAGAACCACTAGCACTGGGAGAGTCTTCCAGAAGAACACTGACACACTCGCTCGTTGTAATATAACTACACTCTTCAGAGACATCGACATGAAGACCGATCGGCTCCGAAGCAAAAGACAACTAGTGCGTGCATCCACTTCCATATTTATACCCGCGCCCTGGGGGCGGAGTGTGTGATGCATTTCACGCACGCCAATGTGCATTGGCTCGTTTTAACAGTACTCAAAGATGACAGGCTCCCTAAGTGTGATCCCAATCAGTCGACACGTCCACTACGTCGAACGAGAGCGACTGAAAGGGAACTAATGCTGGAGGGACTTTGTGCTTTGTAAATTTGCAGAGCTTTTTCATGCTCAAACAGCAACATTACACAAAGGTGACAATGTAAAACAGCATAATGGGTACTCTTTAAGAAAACCACTTCTCTGACGTTCAGCTAGTGCTCAGGAATTGCAAGTGTTGGCACAATTTGTTTCTGTAAGGGTTGGAACAAGTCGGGAACATGCCGCCAGAGGTAGAGCTATTTGGTAAATATGACAGCTGTTGGCACAGGTCTCTCTCAGCCTCGACCAAACACATAGGTCCACATTAAATACACTCTTTTAAAAGGTTGTCGTGCAAACAAGCTCGTTTTTCAAAAATGCCATTGCTTTCCAGGGCGAGAAAATAACATGAGATGACAGAAGGAGAAAAAAAAGTGAGATGAGATTTTTGTATTGGGACAAAGGTTGTCCTTGGGCTTTGGTGTACAGTATTTGCCGTGCGCTTATTTCAGGCCGAATAAACAGGATCCCGAGACACCGACAGCCAGCATGCAGATTTAGTGCCAGAACGAATCAGTCTCCTTTATAACCTCAGAGCCCTGTGCAATCAAAAGTGTGCAAACCCAAAACAAAACGCTTTCACAATCTGAAGTCATGCATGATGGACTTTGAAAAACGAAGTACAGTGATGTGTTATAGCAAGTCCGATTGAATTCCATTACAAGAATTTATCCCCAGAAAAAAATTATTCTAACATATGTATAATATACAGTACAAAGCTATGCAGAATAAAGGCCCATTCACATCAAGGATGATAACTATATTAATCATTTTACATTTAGAAGAATAGCAGAGTCCACACCACAACGATAATGACGATAATGATAATGACAGAGAGGAACTATATAGTTGGAATCGAATTTCTCCAGCTGATGAATAATAAAAACACTGACAGCAAATCAGAATCAATCCTGCTTTAAAGAGCTTGAGCATTTAAAGTAAAGTGACAGACGACAAAACTGCAGCGCGCACTTATAATAAACAGAGCTATTAAGCATTGGTGTTTATGCTAAAATAGTTATTGCTATAGTTTTAGTCAATGTTCTTGGTGTGAACAGGCCTTAACTCTGTTTTTATTCAGGGTAAGCAACAAAGTAGGAAGTACATTGACGTGTTACAGCAAGTCCAATTGAATGCCATTAAAATAATTAATCCTAGGTCACAGTCTTTGGAAAAACATGAGCTGAATCTGACCCATTTATCCCTTCATAGTAAAGAGTGACAGGAAACTGCAGCGACTTCATTGTTAAACCTTCATCAGACATGCTTTCTGATTAAAGAATAGGCAGTTCCTAATGAAAAGGTTGCAAGCAAGATTGGTATCAGATTTTCATTCGGGCAATTCAAGAGAATAACCATTTTAACGTGGGTAAAGTTCATTTTGTTGATCTCCTGATTGACAGAATGGACCTACAACCCAAGAAATTGGGTTGTAGGTAAAGGTTAGTAAGAGTTCCAGCATAACCACACCCACCGTGGAAAGAAGTAGCCAATAGGAATCAAGCTAGAGAAATTGACATATTTACCATTGGGTAACAGCTGTGGCTGCAGTGGCTGCTGTTGGACACTCCTTTCCTCTGCATACACACACACACACATTACAAAAACACTGCTTAGTCTTCCAAGATTTACTTTTTTTAAACTTTATAAGACACCCTGGCCAGTCAAATTTTAGTTTAAACTAACCATGGTGCTCAAACTGACCCTTTTATGAGGCTGCATGAGCAATTTACACTGCAAAAATTATGTTCTTCCTCCAGTATTTTTGTCTGTTTTTCCAGTACAAATATCTAAATATTCTAAAATCAAGATACAAGTACTTGAAAAACTAAATTCCTTAATAAATATTCCTGTATAAAAATTAACTGACTCTATGCTTAAAAAATGTCAGGAAAATGAACTTGTTTTCCCTCTGAATTAAATTTATTTTTCCCACTCCACTGGCATATTTTTCTTGTTTTAGACATAAAGTCACTTCAATTTAATATTGTTTTTTTTTTTTCAGAAAAAGGACTATTTAAGGAATTTAGTTTTTCAAGAAAATATATCTTAATTTAAGAAGGTTAAGATATTTGTACTGCAAACCAAGACAAAAATACTGAGGAAGAAATTCATTTTTTTGAATTAGATTAAACCAATCTAAGGTTTGTACTGATACTGGTACTGCTTGTAGTTGGTTTAAGCTGGTTTCGAGCCCCAAACCCCACTTAAACCAGGAAACGAGGCCAGCCTGATTAGTGGAAACCTGCTAGTTTAAGATGGTGGTGTTTTCAGCACTCAAATCAGTTTCGTACACTTTCGTACAGAGAACAACAAGGCCGAGTGTTAGTCTTCTCATGCAACACTCTCACGTACAAGAGTGAATCAACACGGAGCAGACAGCAGTACACTGCAAACATTATGTTCTTCCTCAGTTTTATGTGTCTTGTTTCCCAGTACAAATATCGAAACATTCTAAAATCAAGATACAGTTACTTGAGGAGCAAAATAATATTAAGACTTGTTAAGAATGTTTAGATATTTATACTGGAAAACAAGCTAAAAATATTGAGAAAGAACAGCACTTTTTTACAGTGTAGACGCAGACCAATTAGTGTGAGTCTGACTACAACCAGACACTTCATTGTAAACATCCAAAATGAGCAGGAAGGCTTGATTTGATGTCATGCAGAGACAAAATTGTGGCAATGATTCCCGCTGCAGTTCATCTCAGACATTCGATCACTTACCTGTGCTGTGACTTCTGTTTACATCTACAGATAACTAAACTACCAAGTAAACAAAGTCTGTCCGACCAAAAGACAAAACACTAACAAAAATATGTTCCAAGAATGTTTTGCTAATCTTCCCATTAAGTAATGAAAATGTTATTTCTAAACATACGCTGAACGTTAAAAACGTTAAAATGTTTTTACGAAAATGATTCTTCGAATGTTAAAGCAACATTCCAATTTAGAATTTTGCAAACATTATAGGTATGTTACTTATAAATGTTCTCGGAATGTTCCGAAACAGGGTAGTAACATTTAAAAAATGGTAACACTTTACAATAAGTAAAGTTAACATGAACTAACAATGAACTGCACTTATATAGCATTTATTAATCTTTGTTAATGTTAATTTCAACATTTACTAATACTCTATTAAAATCTTGTTAACATTAGTTAACTAACATGAACTAACAATGAACAGCTTTATTTTTATTAAATAACCTTTAAAAACATTAAATGAATGCCTAACTGAAACTTTTCAGTAACTTTGAATAAACATTCTATTAACATTAACGTTACATTAACGTAACGTTTGTTCATAACTTTGAGAGAACCTCGCCAGAACATTAGCCAAAGTTCTGAGATCATTCCCTGTTAGATGGGGAACTTACTTATGAAACAAACATTTTAAACAATATGATGCCTGGGGATTGTGTGTACCAGCCAGATGTGAACATCTGTTTCGGATTAGCATCACTCTCAGGCTAAGAATCTCCACAACCCTTTTGTTTGGTAAGTGTCTTCTGAGGAAATGTTCGTGCAAATCTACTGGCTTTTGCTTGTCGATTGTAGGATCACATGAAGATGCCTGGACTCATGTGGAAAAACACTTAGCGGTTAGCTGTTAAATATATAGGATATATTAAGAGTGAATTCCACTGGAAAGTGAGCATCACTTACTACAGTACTTGCTACGAAGAAAACGTTGTGTACAACCTACAAGAAGACTTACGACTGTTAAGATTGCTGTGGCAGATTCACTATGGCTGGTTGTGTTTTTAAAGGGATAGTTAAATGAAATCATGTCATCATTTACTCACTCTCATGTCGTTCCAAAGCTTTCATCCAACGAAAGACTCCTTTGACATTCATTGTATTGAGAAAAAAAGAGAAACATTCTCAAAAATATCTTCTTTTGTGTTCTACAGAAGAAAGAAATTCATAAAGGTTTGGACCAAATAGGGTGAGACAATTTCATTTTCGGGTAAACAACCCATTTAAAGTGCACTACCATTTAAAAGTGTTGGTCAGAAAAAAGAAAAAGAAAATTATAGAAAATAAAACAGTTTACAGGAGCAAGCATAGCCTTCCTCTTCCTGCTACTGCTTCTGATTGCTTTTAGAGGGAAAAAACTTCCCATAACTGCTGGTCTATCAGTTTTCTCCACGATAATAGTTTATTGGCGAAACAGATTCGAAAAGCGATCCAGTCCTTATCTGTGTTTACGCTCTTGAGAGCATCAAGGGCGTCTATTTTCAACGTGTTTTTGCAACGTTGAGCAATGTAGCCAATCACAGACATTGATCTTATAAACGCAGTGGCCAATCAGAGGTGTTTAAGTTAGAATCCACTTACCACTGAAAACACCACAGTTTTTGTTCAGCGCTGAGTTCTGCATGATCGCAAATCCTCTCATTATAGCAAGTGTAGACACAATGTAAAGAAATTATACCTTGTGCAATACAGACAACATTATTGATTATAACAGAACTTTGTGAGATTGCGATGAACTAAGATGAGTAACAGCTTTTTCACATCCAAATCATGCATGCAGTAGCCTATGCTTGCTTTCCTGTTCAAATGAACAGTGGTTTGTGTATGTAGATGTTTTAATAACCAATAATTTTTGGGGAGTATTTATGCTGGGATTATGGCTAGGCGACATGTAACTTGAAACAATTTCATGGAAATTTCATGAATGTACTGAAAAACTGATGGTTCTTAAATCCCAGATAAGACAGATAAGACAAATCACAATGAATTGCCATTCGGGATCATAAACAGGAAATCATAAACAGGAAAATTACTATAAAAATATACAGATGTACAGATGCTGTAACTACAAAGTGCATCTTTATCTATTGATGAACATTCAAAAGTAGTCATTCTGACTAAATAAAATTTATGTTATTAAATTACAGTCGATGTTTTACCAGTGCCCAAATTTATCACCACTTTGGAGAGTTGCTAACGGGACGGTGTGCGACTGCAACCGCCATTGAGACGAATGGGAACGCATTCAGGTATTATCTGTCAATAAACGCGGATGTGTGCTATTGGGTTTGTTTTATTGCCTTCCCATCTGCTCACTGTGCGCTTTCGAATCAAACCCCTTTGCTAAACCTGCCAAAGCAAAACTTCAGCGACAGATTGTGAAGGATGGAAGCCGTATAAAGTGCAAAAGTAATCAGAGCGGCAGAAATCCATCACTTCTGAAGAAAAGCAGTCAATGACGATGAAGAGAGAAGGGTTTAGAGAATAGATGAAGCAGCTCAAGAAACACAAAAAGCCACCCAGTGAGATCAGAGTGATTGATTTTACTCTACCAATGTGCCATTTCAAGATTAAAGTCCCAGAACTATTGCGCAGAGGCCCGAATCAAAGGATGTTAGGTTAAAAATGACAAGAGATCACTTAAAGCTATTCTGAGCAAAATTGTTAACACCTGTTCATAAGGATCCATATCGTATTAATGAGGTCTGACTAACAAAAATACATGCGATCTGATGCACTGATGCAAACGCTGAGGTATTTCTGCAAGGGTTTCAGGGCAAATCCATCCAGAGATGCTGAAGTGTTGGTCAGGCTCCAGTCACTGACCAAATCACTGCAATGGCATCTGAAAATGTCTTTAACACATGCTACGTCTGGTCCTCTCAACCAATTTATTCGTAATGTGTAGTAAACAACGCGAGGTGGGGATGGCAAGACTTGAAAAGAATGAAAAATGAAAGCTTGTGCTGAATGTTTCTTCAACTAGGACACTTTTGGCCGTGTGGACGTTTAGAAAATAAATTCCTTAAAATACACTCTGACTAGTTTAAGTCATTTGTCAATTTGCAATTGCCAACAGTGGAAGAATTCTTTTTTTTATCATTATTCTGAACAAACAAATTTTATTCCCACCACGTCATTTTTAAAAATAAAATGGCTAACTCCTTTTGCTGCTATGGATAATTGTATGCCAATTTTAATCCAGCATAAATACACAGAAATACTTTCACACTTTCTTCAAAGTTAGGTATAAAAAAAAATACAACTTGACAATCATCTTTACACACACACGCACGCACACACACGCACACGCACACACACACACACACACACACACACACACACACACACACACACACACACACACACACACACACACACACACACACACACACACTAACACACTAACACACCAAGGATGCATTAAAACTGATCAAAAGTGAGAGTGAAGACATTTATAATGTTACAAAATATTTATATTTCAAATAAATGCTGTTCTTTTGAACTTTCTATTCATCAAATAAAATAATGTATCACACTTTCCACTAAAATATTATGTAGCACAACTGTTTTCAACATTGATATTAATCAGAAATGTTTCTTGAGTAGCAAATTATCATATTATACTCATTTCTGAAGGATAATGTGACACTGAAGACTGGAGTAATAATGCTGAAAATTCAGCTTTGATCACAGGAATAAATTACATTTTAAAATATACAGTATTCACATAGAAAACAGCTGTTTTAAATGGTAATATTTCACCATATTTCTGATTTTACTGTATTTTTGATCAAATAAATGCAGGCTTGGTGAGCAGAAGAGACTTCTTTCAAAAGAATTAAAAATATTACAATAGTAGTGTATATAAAAATATACTATTTGGTAACACACATTGTACTATTGTGTTTGAAAAATAGCAAATAAGTGCATAATAAAGTCACATTTAAAAGTTTCCACAAAAGTTTAAATGTGACTTTCATATCACAAAAAGTTTGATTTGTCTGTTTTATAAAAATCAATCCCCCAGGACATAAAAGTGGCTGTCATTTAGGAAACATCCATCTCTCCTCTCTCTTCTCACCTCCTCTTATCATGCCAACGGTTTCCATCTCCTCAGGGGATTGTGGGTAGGCCACATCAATTACTCTGTGACTCCAGCCCATCGCTCAAAGGGGCTCATTAATAAGTTCAGCTTGTTTTATTGTGGCTTTCTGGCCTATTAGAGCCTGTGAGAGAGCGAGCCCTGGATTCCTGCGACCCTGACAGATTCACTGCACGCCTCTGGCCTCTGTGGCCTCAGCTTTACTCTTTCAGTTTTGTCTTCGGGGGCCGTCAGACACGCCAGACGTCTCATTTGCGGAGCTGCTGGCAGGTTTTGGGGGGAACAGAGGAGTAATAATAGGGCGTCTGAGTGAGACCTTGACATAAGAGCTGGATCCAGTCGAGGAGAGTGTGCAAAAGAACGGATCAGAAGCCAGACTAACCACCGTTCGGTCGGGAAACAAGGTCCCTGATATTTAGGCTGCTGAAATGCTGCTTTTAAAGGTCTGTCTTTAAGAGCGTGTGCGTGTGTTTGTTTCTATTTGGATGTGGCCGCTGAGAGGAGCGGTTGCTAACTTAAGGACTCATAATGCCATCCTGAAGTCTGCGGATCCGCTTGTTATATGACTTTTCCAGCTGTTACGGCCAACGCTCCCAAGATCCATTTTCAGCTTCAGCTTACACAAACAGATCAAAAGTGTCTTTTACATATGAGCATCAGTTTCTGTCGCTGAGTAGCGGTAATAATGGCGATCGAATACAATGCGACTAAACAACATAAAAAAGTATTAAATATTTAAAAATAAATATTGTAAAAGAAATATTTGTTGGTGAATCTCAAAAACAAATGTCCAGATATTAAGAGAAATAGAAAAAAATATATTATTTTTAAATTAAGCTAATGATCAATTAAAAAAACAAATTGTATGGGGTTAAGTCTCACTCTGACATTTATTGATAGTCTGATAACAAAATATAATAATAGTAATAATAATAGTAGAAGTAGTACTAAAACTACTACAACTACAAATAATAATAATTATTAATATTTTTATTAGAAATTATGCTGAAAAAGTAGCACAAAAATAACAGATCTGAAAACACAAAATAACTAATTTATATACAATAAAAATTTTTACGACTGCAATTATTATTACTATTATAATTATATTTCAAGAAATGTACGAGCGAGACGTACTGTACTTTAACTCAAAATCTATTGACCCTTCTCTAAGCCCCGCCCTCCCTAGTTACTGTTGCTACACCTGACAAGCTTTCGCGCCTGGCACGTCTATTATAGTGTGTATGCACTGGTGTCAGACATTCCCAATAAGATAATTAGTAATTTTTGGCGAACATGTGAAATATCTGAGAGAGCAAGACAAAAGGGACTGCAGTATGCATTCGAGGGGATATATCCACGACATAATATGCAACCGATTAGAGGATAATTCCATAAAAATTGAAGCTAAAGCCTATAACGTTAGTCCCAGCGCAAGCAACAGCGCCTCATACGCTGACCATTCAAATGGGAAACACAATAATTGAGGAACAGCTATGTTCGTGCACAGTAGGTTAAGTGAAATGTGAAAATAATCTAATAATTATAAATCAAACAGTTTATCCATAAATCTTGTGGAATAACACTAACACCGGGAGAGCCGCGATCGGATTGGGTTAAAGTTACTCAGTCAGGGCTAACGTTAGTAGGCCGTCGATTAACAAAATGCTCAAATATATATTAAAGTATGTCAATGAGCTTCCGTCTTGTCTTTAATCGTCTTATTTTACGTTAAAATATATGCATTATGAACACAGAACTATTATTATTTCCAAGCAATATGTGTTTTTGTTAATCCTGTCGACATTTAGTTGTGAATGGGGTCTCCCACACTGCTGATCCACGCACATCATTTCTCCCCTTGGCTTTTAGATTTTCGGGAAGGAAAAAAAAATCCACTCCCCGTCCAAACTTTTAGGATACCGGGTATCAGATTTGCTCAATCCATACGCACAACGCTTCGGCATGTTTCCCTCGCTCGAAAGCTTGCCAGACCTCTCCCGCGCCTAGTTACGGTTGCTAAGACACGATTAGCCAGTGGCGGTTTTCGGGCGTGGCTTAGCGAAGGGTCAAATATATATATATCAATTCAATATATTTAAATTTTCCTGAAAACCTTGTCTCCTATATCTGGTACACCTTTTCTATTATATCTATTTATTTAATTACTGTACATGTTCTGAGTAGTTTTGCAAAAAATAATTAAATAAATATAATAGAATATATAATTGGGGTAATTTTCCCTAAAAAAAGTTAACAATAATTTTTCAAATAATAAATAAATAAACTAAAAAAAATCTCTTTTCATCTCTACTCTCTTTTTAAAAAAATACACAATTATGAATCATCACAAAATGATTTTTTGGCACAGAGATTAATATTTTGTATGACATGTAATTCAGCCGTAAATCTGCTGTGGATCGCTTGTCCTTCAGAAATCACAGCTCAGTAATACAGAGGTCTGCTGTGATTGGTTGCAATAATACAAAGCAAAGCTGTGATTGGCTAAACAGGTGCACAGAACATTGCTGGATGTAATTTAAAAAAAAATACTTAATGCTAAATATGCAGACAACTATAAGAAAACCATCTTAGACAATCTTTAATTTTGCAAATTCATTCGGTGACACTAATGGCTCTTAAATTACACACAGCATTGTGACCAAACAGTGCTCTTTAAGAACGTGAAAAGTCGAAGGGAAATGTGTTTAAGCAAGCAAGGTTAAATAGAAAAAAAGACGAATAGAGCTGGAAGGCACATAACTCTTCACATTCAGTGATCTCGATTTCCTAAGTTTGGTATATTGTCAAATACATCAAGTTTATACCTCATGCATAAGTGTCTTTCTGCGCTCAACTTTCTGTTTATAGCTCCCACGATGCCTGTAAATCCTCATCTGTGACTAGACTAATGGAAACACTAACATATGTATGTAAATGAAGCGTAACTAAAGGACAATGTGCACACTGTCAAACACTTGAGGTGCACAGAACAGCCCATTTCTCACTGTATGTTCTGAACGTTGAGTGAAACTCTGAGATTTGGTTCCACCGCATAAAATCAAGCCAAACTCTGGACTTAACAGAGCATTAAGTTTAGAGTTTCCATGAGAAGTCTCTTAAAGCCAATGCCTTTGCTTAAAACAGTGTCTGTAGCTCACTAAGGATATTTTAAAGTCAATGTGAAATCAAAATCAACCCTATTTATTAAACAATTCAGTGGTGCACATTATTCCAAAAAAAAATTAAGAAAAATAAAGATCTTCATAATCTTTCAACAAATGTAATTATGCCTTAAACTATTTTCTTTTTGGCTGATGTCATCAATCACCCTTATTTTCCCATCACCTGTCAACAACTTTTTCCCAGTCCAAACAATTGACTGTGGATAAAACTGGTAAAAACAAGCAGATTTCTTTACTCTAGTTAAAGGAGAGTTGTGTGTTGCACAGTTCACTAACCTACACAGGTCTTCCCATCAGAGTGAAGCGCAAACTTCATATGGCAGGAACATCTGGGCCCATGGTCCATCTCCTCACAGATGTGTTGACAGCCTCCGTTACCATAGTTACACGTCACTAGTCAAGAACATCAACATTAAGAGATTAGAGATCACTAACTTCTAATCACTAACATTAATCAACCCATCCATCCATCTTTCTATTTATCATTTCATCCATCTACCTATCTATCTATCTATCTATCTATCTATCTATCTATCTATCTATCTATCTATCTATCTATCTATCTATCTATCTATCTATCTATCTATCACATTTGCGATAAAGATTGGGAATAATTTTTCATCTGCTACTCCTGTAATTTATGAGGTACCTCAGGGCTCAATTTCAGGGCCGTTACATTTTTCCCTTTACATGATTCTGCTGGGCTCTATATTTAATAAATATGCCATTTCATATCATAGTTATGCTGATGATACGAAGTTGTATCTTCCTTTTAAAGCAAGAAGTAATGAGGCTGAAAATTCTCTGCTGGATTGGCCTTGAGGAGGTGAAACGTTGGATTAACTCAAATTTTCTAATGTTAAATGACAAAAAGTGATACATTTTTCCCAATATATATATATATAATATATATATATATATTTATTTATTTATTGTGTCCACCAGTAAAGGGTATGGGCCAGTTTTCAACCATAAAAACTTCTCAATTAAAAAAGATTGTGAAATTGAAATCAGTTTTATCAAAGAATGATCTTGAAAAAGCTATACATGCTTTCATATCTTCGCGGCTGGATTATTGTAAAGCATTACATGCAAGGGGTTGTCAGTCATCCTTTTCGAGGTAACAACTTGTACAAAATGCAGCGGCCAGACTCCTGACAAATACTAAAAAGAGAGACCATATAACTACAATTTTGGCCTCTTTTCACTTGCTACCAATAAAACAACGGATTAAGTAAAAAAATTAGTTATTTGCTTTCAAAGCCATCCATGGTTTGACTCCAGAGTACATCAGAGATCTTTTGAACAATCAGTTCACCGCAAGATCGCTTAAGATTTAGCGTACACGTCTTAAAGGGATAGTTCACCCAAAAATGAAAATTCTGTCAGTTATTATTCACCCTCATGTTGTTCCAACCCCGTAAGACCTTCGGTCATCTTCGGAACACGAATTAAGATATTTTTGATGAAATCTGAGAGCTGGATCACTATCCATAGGCTTCTTCAGGGATTGAAACTTGCCAGCCCCGAAAAGTCATTAAAGACATTGTTAAAATAGTCCAAGTGACTACAGTGGCACAATCTTAAGTTTATCAAGCGACGAGAATACTTTTTGTGCGCAAAAAAACACAAAAATAACGACTTTATTTCAACTATTCATTTCCTTCTCTTTGGGCCTCGAGTCAGTTCACTAGTATAATAGCGTAAGCTTCTGTTGTTGTACATCACACGCATCACCCACATGACCAGCGTCGGGCAATAGTGAGCCTACGTGTGACGATCTCTACGCAATCACACTACGTTAACTGACTTGAGGCCAACAGAGAAGGAAATGAATAGTTGAAATAAAGTCGTTATTTTTGTTTGTTTTTGCGCACAAAAAGTATTCTAGTCGCTTGATAAACTTAAGATTGAGCCACTGTAGTCACTTGGACTATTTTAACGATATCTTTAATAATTTTTTCGGGGGAACAAGTTTCAGTCCCTGAAGAAGCCTATGGAGGAGTGATCCAGCTCTCAGATTTCATCAAAAATATCTTAATTCGTGTTCCGAAGATGAACGAAGGTCTTACGGGGTTGGAAAAACATGAGGGTAAGTAATAACTGACAGAATTTTCATTTTTGGGTGAACTATCCCTTAAAGTGTAGAGGTGATTGTGCTATCTATCTATCTATCTATCTATCTATCTATCTATCTATCAATCAATCATCCATCCATCTACTCACATTTACAGTCTCGGCTGTTCTTGGTGAGCTGAAATCCTGGTCTGCATTCACAGGCGATGGATCCTTTGGGCGTCTCTCTGCAAATGTGGGCACAGCCGTGATTTTTATCCATGCAGGTGGGCACGTCTTTAGTTCCATTAAAACGCACTGTAGAATATTAAGAAAGGGGGGGCAGAAATTATGATTCCTTTACAAAACAGAGATACCTGAATTGTTTACAAATGTCATGCAATAAATCACTATATTTATTTGTTTCTAAGTTTATCACATTGCTCCAGGTAGCTCCGCCCACAGTGAAAGCTCATTGGTCCAAAATCCTGTTCCACGTACACTACCAGTCATAATTTGAGTCGGTAAGATTTTTTTAATGTTTTTGAAAGAAGTCTCATATGCTCATTTCTGTGATCAAAATTAATATTGTGAAATACTATTATACTTTAAAATAACACTTTTTAATGTGAATATATTGTAAAATGTAATTTATTTCTGTGATCAAAGCTGAATTTTCAGCATCATTACAGTATACAGTGTCACATGATCCTTCAGAAATCATTCTATTATAATGATTTGATGCTCAAGAAACATTTCTGATTATTATCAAATGTAGAAAACAGTTTTACGGTTTCTTTGATGAATAGAATGTTCAAAAGAACAGCATTTATTTAAAATCTTTTGTACTGAAAATCTCACTGTAGTAATATTTACTGTCACTTTTGATCATTTCAATATATCTTTGCAGAGTAAAAGAAAAATTTCTTTCAGGAATGAAAACTAACTGACCTCGTACTTTTGAACCATAGTGTGTATGTACTGTATATCAACAATCAAATATATTTTGACTGGCTAGGATTTTGTTGCTTTGCTCACCATTTTCAATTTAAAAAACACATTGGAAACTTGTATCACTTCTGGTTAGGAAACAGTTTGATTACTGATGCATGACAAACAGTTCAATTTCTCTCCGGAACAGCAGCTTTGGGATTTCCTTCAGTTTATACCACAAGTCTGAGCACAAACACAAACATACCAATAGACCTATGAAAATAAAAATTTGTGATCTCATTTATTAATGTATTCCAAAAATGCCTACATTTAATCCATTGTTTCACTATTGTATCACTATACACCTTCAAGCATATACAAGATCCCCGGCTCGGTTCAAAGTCATCTTGAAACAGAAGTTGCGATCGTCTTCTCTTCTCGATTGTGACGTATATCCAGTGAAACAGTTTCTCAAACAGAACAAATGTAGGGCGGGGCTTGTGAAACTGATTGGATGGTTGTGATTTGCTATTGGTTGATCTCATGTTAGTGACATGTTGCCCCGCCCTCAAAATCGAGAACAGATGTCGCTGAAAGTTGAAGGGGAAGATAAGGGGAAGATAACAAATCATTTTTGATTTCACGTGACTTTAAGAGCGTTTGGACGTCTGGTTCGGCTAGGTGAGAAAAGTATCAGCCGTTCAGAACCAGAGGAACAGGGTGAGTGTTGCTTTTCTTTGACTGACCACAGATCAGATCAGACAGTGTTTGAACAGTAAGAGGAGAATGAAAGCACCCCTCTGACTTCAGACCCCAGGACGCATCTGTGTCAACAGACCCACGGCACCCTGGGAAAGCAGCACACAGGGAGCTGAAGGAACAGCTATACCCAAGGTTATATCACATTTATCTGACAGGAGTCAGTTAAGCCTGGGTCACACGGGACGATTTTAAAATTGTCGGCCGATTTTCCAAACCTGAGATACCCCACACACGGCGATAAAAAAATCACGGGTCTAACAGTTTTGGCCGTACAGTGTGTGGTGCGCAGCCAAACGGCAAAATCAACACATCACACACAAACCGATTTGACTCCTGAGCATTCCCAGGTCAGACGGAAAATCTCGCAAAATCCCTCGAGATCAAACGTGACTTCAGAGTAAACAATCATGGTGGACGAAGAGGATGCAGTGGCGATAGTTTGTAGTTTGTTTTTAACCAAAAAAAAAAAACTTTATCAAAAGAAAAGGCGATGGTCAAAGAAGTGAAGACAACGCGAGCATGGACGGCTGTTTTGATTTTGTTTCCCGGTGCTTCCTCTGCGCCTCGTCACCTCGCTTTCTGATTGGCTACACGCCAAAGTCCACAGACTGCATGCTCATTTGTTCCCGGGGGAAACCACACACGAGGAGGAATCGGGCCAAAAAAATCCAACATGTTGGATATCCCCGATTTGAGATCGGAGCGGTCCCGACGTCCTTCCAAGCAGACGAGAGCACTCTTAACACACCACACACGGCAGGAATATTTGATCAGATTATTTTACCATAATCGGAGCATACTTACTTTGTCGGAAGGGGTAAATCGGGGCTAAAATCGGGGCTAATTAATTGTCCTGCCGTGTGAACCAGGCTTTACACATGCAGCCAAACCTTGACTAAAGCAAAAACTGAACCTTTACAGTAAAAACATGAACAGGAAAATATAGCAGTAATATTTGAAATGCCTTGCAACTGCATACTACTTTTTTGTAAAGTATGTGAAACAAAATGCATTATGCAATTATGATATTTTTAACAGCAGTATGATACACTGTTGCCACATTACAGTCTCTGTTGTCACACTGTTGTTACTCATTCAGTGTTGTTCTTGTTAACTAAAACTAAAATTATTTTTTAAAACTGAAATAAATCTGAAATAAAATAGAAAATAAAGAGATGAAAAAAATAAATAAATAAAGCTAAATGGGAATATTTAAAAAATAATAATTAAAAAGACAAAAGGACATTACAGAATTACTAAACTTAGACTAAAACTAAAATGAAAACTGAAAATGTAAAAAATGCTAAATATTAATAAATGCTATAATCCTATATATAAATAATACCAAAATAACGCTGGTACAATTATCCTCTCATAAATAAAAACACTTACTGTGCATTTTTCATTCTTTAAAAAGGCAATTCAATTAAATAATGAAAAAAAAAGTTAAACATAACGGCTGATATTTTTTTCATTTCAGTTCATTTCGTCGCATGGCTGTTGTACTATACTCCACATTTCAGCAATGTATTCCATGCATACAGAAAATTACACATGCATATTGCAGAAATAATACGGTAGCATGCAATTCCCAAAAGACAACGACTGTACATTTTAAATGTGCATTTCTTCTTATTATGCTTATTCAGTCAACTTCCAAACACAGCTCATCTCTTAACAGGTTTGGTCAGTCAAAATGCTACTAATAAAATCTAGCAGTTTAGGCCTCAAATAACAACACTGAGAGCAGAAATACACTTTTACAGACACACACACGTAGACCCCGAGGCCAGTATTTTAGCAGCTTTACAGGAAACCTTTCCCCTCCACACATGAAAAGCGCTGACAAATGTGGACAGAGGGGCGACAGGACTGAATGTTTTGCTTTCAATTGGTAATTCACAACCTTTCACATCTGCCGGCATCACTTTGATTAATTAGAACATTTTGTTTTCCATTTCTTCTGCCAGAAAACAAAATCGGACCATTTTTTATTCTCGCCGCTCCTGGGAACTGATGTCTGAAGACCTTTCCAATTTCTCGAATTCATTCTCTGGGTCTAAATCTCCCCCGTTCTGCAGCCGTGAATGATAATGTTTCGCTGAGCGCTTCAACGTCATCGCCCTACAAAACTTGAGCTTTGAGAATAAACGGCTCGTTGTGCCGCATGTTTGCACGATTCCCTGGAAAACAGACATATGGAGGAACTTCTGTTGTTGGTAAACTCATACATACATATGTACTCCATACATAAGATCATTTCACGTGACTCAGCGTTAATGTTGACAAGTTTATGCCAACACATTAAGCTCTAAACAAAGCATAAACCCGTCAGAATTCAAATAATCTCAACTTTAGACCCAGTTACTGACCTTTCAAAGCACAATCAATTAACGGGACAATTCGAATGACATGCATTTTTAGTTTGCATTACAATGTACAACTTTCCTCATAAGTTTGTGATGTGTGACGTCATGATTTTGATATCTTAAATATTAGTTCTTTCCCGGCATTGATGGAATTTTCGTCCTTCCGTGTTTTCACTGTTATATGGTAGGGGGCGCTATTACACATCTTCTGAAAGAGTACTGAATATCTGGATCAAAACAGAGGCGAAGAAGAAGAAACAAGCGAGATCATATGTAAGCAGATGCATGTGTAAAATAACGTGATCATTAGGGGTGTGCATTGGCACTGCCCTCAAAATTCGATTCGATTACTATTCACCAGGTAACGATTCGATTCAATTCGATTCTACGATGCATTGCGATGCATCAAAATTCTACTGCACAACAAGGCAAATTTTTCATCAGTCATGAGGCAATACAAGCAGTCAAATATTGAACAACATATTTTATTGGCTGCTATGTGTGTATTATAACTCTAAATGACATAAATGTCATTAAATAAAATAAAATTGTTGAAGCCAACTCAGGATGCCAACGATCAACATGGTTTGTGAAGTTAGTTTTATTGCCAACGTGCTTGATTTGAGTGTGACAGGTTTTACACACCACGTAAGTCTTATCTAGTTTCCCATTAACTTCGTAGAATCCGAAAGGTGCCCAGATGTCCGCTTTCCAAGCTTTGGGCGCGTTTTGATTACCTATCGAGCCCGTTCTCATCCTTTGGCGGCATATGTGACGCCATATGACAAAACGGCGAAATACTACGCACATGGCACCCTTTAGCGTGAATATAACACGCGAACCCAAGGCGTCATAAAGTTGACTGGCATCCTTTAGCGTGAATATGAGACGCAGACCCTACCCCACACCTAAACCTACCCATCACAGTGCGTGTTATATTGACGATAAAGGGTGCCATGTGCGTAGTATTTCGCCGTTCCCTTACGAAGGGAACTCAACGATGCGTCCATCGACGCCATGGGAACGCCCCCAGCGTGACTGCGTCTGAAGCATCTATGTCAACTAGTCCAATGGAAAGAATGAGCGTCACGGGCGGGTGACGTCATGACCAGGATATGATAAAAGCACATCCGGTGCAAACCGGCATTAGCTTCTGTTGCCTCAGCAAGCGATCTGTGTCAAACTGTCTGTTATATTTACTGTTGTCTGTCTAATATATATATTTATGGAAACTAAACAATTGCACAACTCTGTGTTCTCCCTGCTCGCGCTATTTAACGAGTAGGGACACACACGAGCTTTGTGTGATGTGTTTGGGAGTAGAGCATGCGGTATCAGCCTCCGAGGGGGCTGATTGCCAACATTGTAAGAAGCTTTCGCTTCGCATGCTCCGCTCCCGCCTGTCACTTTTCGAGGAAAGTGGCCGGGCTCGCAATTCTCAGGGTGACAGGTCCCGCGTCTGCCGAGGCAGCGCGGAGAATGCATTCCTGTGGATCGCGAAAAGGATCTCTTTACGGGGTTGGAGACGGGTCCGCGGATCTTATCTCCTCCCTTTCCACGAGGGATCCAGTGCTCTCTCGCCGGTCTCGGAAGCCCGCGCTGCGGTCTCTTCCGCCCGGGGAGAGAGAGAAATCAATGCTTCAGTGCTCTACCTCCGAGGAGGTAGATGTGCTGGGCATTGAAAGTGACACAATCATGGGGGAAGTGAATTTGCCATCTCTTTCCCCAGCGTATGAGAAATATACATAGCCTATATATATATATATGATAGTTTATATATTATATATAAAATAAAGTGAATATATATAAAAAATATATATAAAAAATAATAAGCTGGTGGAAGTGTTTACTAAGGCTGTAGATAAATTAAATATTTATGGCCAGCAGAAATAAGGGGGCACTCGTCCTAAAAATAAAATAAATTAAACGAGTTTCCTTCCCTCTATTTTTCCACCTCCATCACGGGGCCTTCCATTTTTCCCGATCTGCACAGCGAGCTGTCTAGATCATGGAAAAAGCCTTACTCCTCTTGTCTTTTAGCCCCCACATTCATGTATATTCAGATATTTGGGGGTTAAGAGGGTATGGCTATGGGGCAATACCCCGGGTAGAACAGACGCTTGCGAGCTATCTGTCTCCCGGTTCAGTATCGTACCTGAAGGCGTCGGCTTCTCTCACTAAACCATTAAAGAAAACTATTTTTTAATCTAGTGGGAAAAGCATATATGGCAGTGGGTCTAGCATGGGCCTGCTTGCACACCATAGCAGTGCTACAAGCATATCAGGCTGACCTGCTGCGGTATTTGGACAGAAGTGAGGGAGTTTGGCCCGATGGGGTTTGAGAACTCCGTCGGGCCACAGATTTATCTCTCAGGGATGGCAGCCCTTGTGGTCACTGAGAGACACCTCTGGCTCAATTTGATGGGAATCATAGAGAAAGATACAAGATAATCTCTCCCTCGCTATGTCCAACCCCCTGGGGCTGCTGGGCGTGAGCAGCTCCAGCCGTCTAGTTTCTCATACACAACACAGCAGCCAAAGCCTTCAAAGCAGAAGCCGGATCCGAGGACCGTTCTTCACGCTGAGAAGGCTGCGGCTCAAAAGAAAAGGTCTGGCGCCACCGGCGTCAGACCGGTGAGGGCAGCCCCAACCGGGGTGGAATGGTGTACACCTCATTATACGGTGCCCTTTCCATCTCGGTGCCCTCAGGGGACCGTTCTGCCAACCCCGCCACCCTTGGTGCTTCGGGGCGCAGCAGTCTCCAGCGAGCTTCTGGCGCAGCGTCAACTCGACATTGCGTCGGAATGCGCCCTCTGAGGGGGGTTCGAAAACAGTCAGTTCGGGTGGTTCCTGCCAGTATGCTTCAGGTCCCCGAACTGGCTGTCTTTATTACACCAGAGGCCAGCCTCGAGGGGCTGGTTCCCTTGGTAGATTTTCTGGCAGCGCGGAAGCTACTGCCAAATATATCTCTATGGGTCCTGCAGTTAGTAGTAAGAGGCAGATTTGGTTCTCGTCCTCCAGGCTACAACGGGGTGTTGCTCACGTTAGTGCATTCCGAGCAGGCTCTGGTAATGGAGCAAGAGGTAAAGGCCCTGTTAGCAAAGAAAGCTATAGAACAGGTGTACTCACCCGACATTGCGTCGGGTCTTTACAGTCGTTATCTCATTGTTCCAAAAAAGGATGGAGAGCTGCGTCACATACTAGATCTTCGTCTGTTGGAGTGTTTGGTGCTGGAACTCATGTCCAAAATGCTGACACTCAAACAGATCGTGACTCAAATCAGATCCGAGGACTGGTTTGTCACGATAGATCTAAAAGACGCATACTTCCATATCTCCATCCTCCCTCAGCACAGGAGGTTCCTGAGGGTTTCTTTGGGGCAAAGAACACCAGTATCAGGCACTTCCTTTCGGTCTAGCTCTATCACCCCGCACATTCACGAAGCGTGTAGACGCAGCTCTGGCCCCGCCAGGCTGCAGTGCATATGCATTCTGAATTGCATAGATGACTGGCTGATTCTAGCGGAATCAGAACAGTTAGCGGTTCGGCACCGAGGTGTCGTTCTCGCTCCCATGCAGATGTTGGGGTTGAGGCTCAATGCCAAGAAGAGTGTGCTTTCTCCAGTACAGAGAACCACTTTCCTTGGTGTGGTATGGGATTCAGTGACGATGCGGGCCACTCTGTCGCCCGTTCGTGTAGCTGCTATCCTAACAGCCACAAAAGAGCTGAGGCTAGGCCAGTCACGCACTGTAAAACAGTTAGAGAGACTGTTGGGTCTTGTGACAGCAGCGTCCAACGGGATAACTTTTGGCCTGCTGTACATGAGACCTTTACAGTGGTGGCTCAGGACCAGAGGGTTCTCCCCGAGGGGAAACCCACTTCGTATGATCAAGATCACGCGGCGGTGTCTCCGCACCTTGGTTATATGGAGGAAACACTGGTTCTTAACCCAGGGTCCGGTGTTGGGAGCTCTTTGCCATCGAGTTGTGATCTCGACAGATGCTTCTCTCACCGGCTGGGGAGCGGTATTGGAAGGCCGCTCAGCTCAGGGCTTGTGGAGGAGTCATCATCTCTCTTGGCACATGAATTGCCTAGAGATGATGGTCGTCTTCAATGCGTTGAGACATCTCCTCCCAGACCTGAGGGGCCATCATGTGTTGTTCTGGAACAGTGACTGTTAGGCCTCAGGGCAGCAGCGTCCAATGTGATACCCTTTGACCTGCTGTACGTGAGACCTTTACAGAGGTGGCTCAGGACCAGAGGGTTCTCCCTGAGGGGAAACCCACTCCTTACGATCAAGATCACGCGGCAGTATCCCCGCGCCTTGGTTATATGGAGGAAACTCTGGTTCTTGACCCACAGACAACACGTTGGTGGCCTCTTATTTTGGTCCCTCAAGAAATTACGCTGTCTGAGGGCAGTGTATATTCCAGGGGGGCCAGAATATTGGAGCAGACACCCTGTCGAGGCAGGGGCTGAGGCCAGGGGACTCCACCCTGAGGCGGTGGAGCAAATATGGGAGTTTTACGGCCAGGCAGAAGTGGATTTGTTCTCGTCTCAGCATACGACGCACTGTCCACTCTGGTTATCCCTCACTCAACCAGTCCCCTCGGGGCTGGATGCTATGGTGCAGACGTGGCCGAGGCTACGTCTGTACGCATTTCCCTCCGTTGCTCTGCTCCCAGGAGTTCTGGAGTGAATCCGCCAGGATGGAATAAGCCTATTTAGTAGCACCACCCTGGCCGAGCTGAATTTGGTTTGCGGACCTAATTTTTCTCCTCGACGGACCTCCCTTGGAGGTCCCGATCAGGAGAGACCTTCTGTCTCAGGCAGGGGATGCAATATTGCACCCCCGGCAGGGGATTTGGGAACTGTGGGTTTGGCCTCTGAGGGGGCCCAACTCATAGAGAGTGGTCTCTCAACCGAGGTTGTTTAGACCATTCTAAGCTCCAGAGCTCCCGCTACGAGGAAACTATATTCACTATTTCGAGAGTTTTTCACTTCTTGGTGTTACCAGCGTCAGTGGGATCCGGTTAACTGTTCAGTAAACACAGTATTCGAGTTTCTGCAAGAACGCTTTGTATCAGGTCTATGTCCTTCCACGCTTAAGGTATAATATGTGTGGCGGCCATTGCGGCTTTCCACGCCCTGGTGGGTAGTACATTTTTGGGTCGAGACCCCCTTATCACTCGTTTCCTTCGTGGCACTTTGAGGCTGAGGCATGCAACTTGCACTAAGGTGCTGGCTTGGGACCTTGCAATAGTTCTAGAAGGCCTATCTGGGGCTCCCTTCGAGCCCTTAGATTTGGTCTCAGAGAAGTTCCTTTCTTTTAAGACTATTTTCTGCTAGCTATTTCGTCCCTATAAGAGTCAGACCTTCAGGCCCTTTCGGTCCCCACCTGCCTTGAGTGCACCGGGATGGCCAAGGCAATCTTACCCGAAACATGGATATGTTCCAAAGGTGCCTACCATTATTCCGAGGCCTATTGTGCTGCAGGTTTCTGTCCTCCCCCATTTTTCGGACCAGGAAAAGCTGAACCTCTTGTGCCAGTGCGAGCACTGGACACTTATGTTCATCGGACTTCTCTGTCGAGAAAATCCAACCTATTGAGCATATAGATAGTCGAGACTATTCTTCTTGCTTGTGAGTCTTCTGGCCAACCATTTGGTGGTCAGGGCTCATTCCACTAGGAGTATGGCTTCTAAGCGTATTATCTGGAGTTCTCTCCAAGACGTTTGTGATGCGGCGGGCTGGTCCTCACCGCTCACATTCATGAGGTTTTACAGCTTGGACCTGGATGCTGCCCCAGGTTCTCAGGTGCTTAGTGCTTAGTTACAACAGACTGACACTCAGGTACTTGGAATTCTGGCGCTTTGGGTATTCTCGTTCCCATGGCGTCGATGGACGCATCGTTGAGTTCCCTTCGTAAGGGAACGTCTCAGGTTACTATTGTAACCATAGTTCCCTGAGAACAGGGAACGAGACGATGCGTCACCCTGCCATACTTCCTGCATCCCTGTGATCGGCTTGCTTCGGCAATTTTCGAAGCTAATGCCGGTTTGCACCGGATGTGCTTTTATCATATCCTGGTCATGACGTCACCCGCCCGTGACGCTCATTCTTTCCATTGGACTAGTTGACATAGATGCTTCAGACGCAGTCACGCTGGGGGCGTTCCCATGGCGTCGATGGACGCATCGTCTCGTTCCCTGTTCTCAGGGAACTATGGTTACAATAGTAACCTGAGACGTTTTGTCATATGGCGTCACATATGCCGCCAAAGGATGAGAATGCGTTGGTCTATCGCGGTCATCTCCCTCCACCTCAGCCATCTTTCTTGTTGCTATTATGCCCCCGGAAGTAATTGAAACTTCAAAACTTTATTGTCCAAGGCCAGAAAATAAACAGTGACATAATCGATTATGGCACTTTGCCGCATCGATGCTGAATCTTGCATTTCCCGCATTGCGATGCATTGCAGAATCGATTATTGTTGACACCACTAGTGATCATCAACATTAAACTATGTTTACTATATCATACCTAATGTTACTGAATAAAATGTCGACGAAGGACGAACGAGTTGTGAAGCTTTGGAGGTGTTGATGGACTATATCTACTTTATATATGTTTTAATCTGTTCTGAATCTGATCCAGATGTAGTCTTTGACAAAAACGTGATTTTCTCAGCTTTTTGCTCAAAATGTTGCTTTTTTTATGAAACGTACCCACATTCAGTTGTTGATAAAAAAGAATGCATGATGCTTGAATAAAACGTTCTGTTTGTTTGTTTTTGTCTAAAAGCAGAGGCTCTGTCCTTTCTTTTGATATATTGCATGTTCAGATATAAATTCAAAATATTCTGGGTGCCATGAAAGTTTTGTGAAAATGATCGAAAATTCTGGCGGCGGATGGCAACTTTTTAAAAAATGCTGCCGGGGAAAGAGTTAATAAGATTATGCACAAATCTTTTAAAATGATCTTGTACTAGTTTTATGTCAGGTACTATGTACTATTTTAGTATTATCAGGAAAAAATTACAGAACATTTTTCAGTTCTGAGCTCAAAAACACTGTTTAAAAGTGTGGGATGAGTACGATTCTTTTTTTCTGAAAGAAATTCATATTTTAATTCGACAAGAATGCATTACATTGATCAAAAGTGAGAGTAAAGACATTTATAATTTCCTATACAAATGCTGTTCTTTTGTTTCCAGAACAATATGAACTGAAACTGAAACTTATTTCAACATTGATAATAATCAGAAATGTTTCTTAAGCAGCAAATCAGCATATTACTGTGATATATTTATTTGAACTCGCAATCACATAAAACCAGCTTTTCATGACTAGATCTTCCATGCTTTTCATGTGGAGTCATGCGAAAGGCCTTTATGAGAGAAAAAAGGTGTGCAGGTCACTTTACGTAGACCTAAAAAATGAGACGTAAATCATGCAAGTTCAAAAACAGTCCAGAGAGAGAGAGAATCATATCACTTACTGAGGGTCTAAGACCTCTACATCTACAGACCCATTCATCACAGCTGGGTCAGAGAGACCCGAAGACTCTCAGAAGAGCAGTAAAACGCTCAAGTGCTGATACAACGAGCCCACCCGTAACTCCCTGCCGAATTCCTGCCGTTTTTATCATTACGAGCGTTATTCTAATCTCTCCCGAGACTCCCGGCTTAAGAAAAATGGAGTTGAATGATCGGAAATAGGAAGAAATTCACACAAGCGCTCGGAAAAAACGATGGGAAAGCCATTTGAAGGGAATAAAAAGTGGTCGATTAGGGTCTGCAGCCTGTTAAAACAAACACAAGCCTGTTAAACGCGTCCATACGTGGAGGACGGCGAAATATCCAGACACTTTATTGAGTGACGGCCAGGGACAAGAGTTTGAGGAGAAATCACCAGGATTTCACGGCAGAGCACTGAGACACTGCATTTCATTCAATTTTCTAGATCAAACGATCATAATGCACTCACTCGAAAGGCTTTTCACAGATGATTATAGAGCATCAAAGACTCCAGGATGATGCATCTTGCGTCATGATAGAATTACCGTAATTATGAGACTCTGCAAAGACTTGAAGAACAAAGAAAGTGCAACAGATAATGAAATGACACATCAAACTTCAACTGTGGAAGGCGCTGGCTGCTATTTTTGACATGATAATGGGAATGTAGTTCATACAATTATTCAATTGTATGAAGTTGTATTTTTTTCGAAGTTGTAAATAAAGCAAAGATTAATGGAGTTTGTTTTAAGAAAATACCAAGATCTATAAAGTACTTATATATTAAGATTGACTCTGTACTGTTCAGTTACTGGAAATTATTCAAATGATCAATGGTTCAAAGTCAGTTATCATGTCATTATTAAGGCCAGATGACATTTTTTTCCTATATTTCACTGGAGATTTCATCCAATTCAAGTTGATTGGAGATTATTGGAGTATGCTTTAAAAGAAAATTCTATTTCAGTCTTCACGTTTAATTCAATGTGTTACATTGCCATTTCTTTATTTGTTAAATTGGTAACTTTACAATGAGGTTTCACTTGTAAACATTATTTAGTGCATTAGCTAACGTGAACTAGCAATGAGCAATTCATTTTGAAAAGCATGTATTAATCTTTGTTAACGTTAGTTGGTAAAAAATGAATTGTTCATGTTAGTTCACAATGCATTAACTAATGTTAACAAATACAACTTTATATTTTAACAGTGTTTTAGCAAGTGTTGAAATTTCCATTAACTAAGAATAAAGGGATAGTTCACCCAAAAAATGGAAATTATCCCATGATTTACTCACCCTCAAGCCATAGGTGTATATGACATTCTTCTTTCAGACAAATACAATCTGAGTTATATAATAAAAAATATCCTGGCTCTTCCCAGCTTTATAATGGGTGTGAATGGTAACTGAGATTTCGAAGCCCAAAAAAAGCTCATCATCCAAAAATAATCCATATTCATAACTTTATAAACCATAATCACTGGTTAACGGCTGTACGCAAGTCGAGTTACGGCGGAAGAGCCAGGACAGGATTTTTTAATGTAACTCAGATTGTGTTTGTCTGAAAGAAGAAGCTCATACACCTATAGGTTGGCTTGAGGGTGAGTAAATCATGGGATAATTTTTGGGTGAATGTAACAGAAGTATTGTTTGTTATTTCACATTAACTAATATAGTTAACTAATGTTAACAACAATGAAACCTTATTGTTAAGTGTTACCGTGAAATTTCACAGTAGATGAAAACAATCAAATTAGCCAAAACATACAATATACTAACAAATACTGTCTTTTCCTTTAACTGTTCTCTAAACAGCTCTGTTCTTCCCTTTGGAAACGCTAATATATTACCAGGAGCCTAAGGCTTAATGCAAAGAAAAGAGCAAAAATTCCACTGTAATATCAAAGCTATTTGTTAAGGAATTGTCAGATCCAGGTCTTAGATGGGCTTGCCAACACTAACAGCGGTCTGACGTCTCTGTTTTCTTGAGTAAGCGGCAGGTTTTTATCACCTCTCTGGAAGAGTTGCGGAGGTGAAAAGCTGCACTGATTGGCTGTCGGCTGATGTGTAAACACGACTCTTCTCACGTCTCCTGAACCACAGACAGACATGCTTTCTCCCACAAGACAAACAGCAGACCTATGGAGTGTTTTGTGTGCGTTGTGTAATACAAAGTTGTTTCCAAACAAACATGAAAGGCCATATCGAAGTACGCCCAACAGCTCACAAATGGTTTCATGCTCTGATTGTCCTTTTATATTCAGCTAGAACACAAAGAAACGAGCAAATAAATATAACATATTAGCAGGTTTGAAAAAAATATAGTCGTCTGTGAAACCTGTGCTGCTTAATTCACAGTTTAACAGATGAAGTAATTAACATTACCTGTTAACAATTAAACCCCAACACTTGCTCCTGACGCAATCAAATTTAATTTATGTGGTGTATACTATAAAACGTCAACTATATTGAGGCCAGTGTGCTGTAATTTTCAAGAATAGAGACTCTGTGTTAACCTGTGACTTTTTAAGGCATTCATGTAAAACGTCTAACAATGTTTTTTTATGTTAGATAAACTATCTGATGTATCATCTCAAAATTACAAATTTAATTGCTTATTCAGCGGTTTTTGTTTTTTTTTACAATTTTTTTAGTGCTGACTGCGTGTCAAGATCTTTTAAATACATTAGCAAAATTATTATAAGAAATATTTTAAATCTTAAGCTTTAAAATCTAAGCCTTTTTTAAGATTTACGAATTTCAATTAATAGTAAAATTCCATCAAATTGAATTTAATAATCCCTAGATATTATTCCTCAAAAAAAAAAACTACATCTTAATAAACATTTAGTATAAATCTTAATGGAACAAGGGAATGGACCATTTAGTTTATCTGAATCGTATTCATAAATTGAATTTTTTTTCTTTTAAATCAATTGTATGAATATGAATCACAAACTGAAATGTTGCATTCCCTTGTTTTATGCAAAATGTTTTATTAAGCTCTTTTTTTACTCTTTTAATTCTTAATTCATAATAGGAATAATGTGTAAGGATTATTCAATTCATTTTGATGGAATTATACTATATAATTGAAATTCGTAAATCTTAAAAACAGGTTGAAATATTTTTTACATTGAAATGGAAACATTGGAAATATTATATACAATACACTATATACTATATTATATTAAAGTATATACTATCATATCTATAATACTAATATAAGCATATAAAATAATTTATATATTTGTTTTTTATAATTTCCTTTAAATATTTACATTATAAATGATAAAAAGCTATAATATATAGTTTGACCTGCTGAAAAGACATTATATACTACTGTATTATACTATACTATATTATCTGTAATACTAATACAAATATTCCAATACAATACAAAATGTTATATATTTTTTATTATTGTACATATTTATATTACTATTATTTTTAATATATATAAAATACAGTATTTACTGTACATATATATATATATATATATATAATTTCAATAATAATAATAATAATAATAGGATTGTAAAAATGACTAAATTAATATAAAACTAAAATAAAAGTTATAATACATAGTTTGACAGGCTTAAAAAGAAAGTCCATAACCATAAAGTCCATAACTTTCGTGAATGACATGTATTTTAGGCTAAATGATGAATTAATTTGTTTCCCAAACATGTTCATTTGGAAAACGCTTGAAAACACTTTTATTAGCTGACGACAGTCATAAACAGAAAAGGTCAATGTAGCAGTAAAGGTCAAAATTTGCGCACAACACGCAAGGGAAAAGCATCTTGCACATGACTTAGGGACAATTAAACAATTCTAATGGACCATTAAACATTTAACAAGTTGATATAAACGCCAATGAGTGGAAACATGGAGACGAAGCGACGGTTATTGGATGGCTGCTGTCTACAAACCATTCCACAGAAAGCAAGACGCAAAACAACATTTAGATGAGTGTAATCTATCAGGACAGAGAAAAAATTACAACAGAAAAGCCTATCCACCATTTAACCAACCTAAATTATGTTTGTTCAACAAATACACCAGCAGATCTGATTCTACAAGGCCAAGAAGGAAATAACAGATAACTGATTTGGATTTGGATTTGATTACACTAAGTTCCAGAATGGCATTTAATCGAAAACCATTCAGGCTTGGCAGAGCTGTATATCCTCCTCTTTCTAGCCCAGAGCAAAGGGATTTTTCAGTTTGATGAGGTTGTAAATCTGAAAGAAAAAAAAAAGGCTAGGCTTATGTTTGACACCTCAGGGATGGAGGTAAACTTATACTCGTATATTTCCAGCATGCAGTGGAGTTGGACAAACGGTTAGGTCACTGGAGCCCTGCAGGCGCAGTTTAGCAGGAATCCTGGAAATTATATGATTACATGTGACAAGCACCTTTGATGCCTGGCAATTATGAACTTATTTAAATACAGAATGTGTTCCAAAAACAATCCTAACATGGTTTCGTAATGATGTGAACTCCAGCCTGCGTCGCTGGAATACTTGCGATCGGAATGACCAGATTAGACATGTTTTCTTCAGAAACGCTCTCTGGGGATTTCCTCAAATAAGCAATGTGCAAAAGAATATTGCATGTGCATATCAGACGTGGCAAAAATTATAATCACAATTATTTTGGTCAATATTGAGATTCACCATGATTGCTTAATTTTCATATCGTGCATGTATTTTTATAAAAGATATAAAATTAGATAAATAAACGCATAATTTAAACCATTCAAAAGTTCGGGGGGTCAGCAGTAGGGGCGTAAATCAGAGCCTTAATGACGATTCGATACGATACCAATTCTTAAGCCAACGATTCGATTATTTTGGATACTTCAGAATTTCCCGTGATACGATTCGATTCGATGCGATTAAATAGATATTTTTACATGATATCTATTAAGTTTCAAATGAAATCAACAAAGAAATAAATAATCTGCCTTTTATTGAGAATACAGAAACAGTATTTGTGGCGAGCAGGACGAGGCCGAGGGACGTGAGAGAACGCCGCGAGGCCGGTGGCGTGAGTGTTAATGAACGTCACCTGTGAGACGCACCGGTCTTCATTTCCGTGAGAGATATGCGAGACCGGTGCGTCTCACAGGTGACGTTCATTAACACTCACGCCACCGGCCTCGCGCCGTTACACTATAGCAGTCTTTCTCTTTGCAAACGGCAACATCTCTTACCACTGCTCCATCTGTTTTCCGGAAGTCAAAATACTTTCACACCCATGACTTGACGCCGACTGGAGTGTGTAACATTTCACTTTCATTGCTAGCTCGCTCTGACCGTTCCATCCCTCTTGAAAGTCAGACTCAACAATGTGTGTGAACGTAACGCCTGTGAAGCGGCGTGAAGTAGAAGATAATGAGGAGTAGGTTGTACGCATTTGTCGGAGCGGATGCTGAAAAATAGACACGCCAACAGACAGGCGGAAAAATAAACACATTAATCGATACTCTTGCGAACGCATCGATAAATTAAATCGTCGGCTGTATAATCGATACAAATCGATTAATATTTACACCCCTAGTCAGCAGATTCCTGAAAAAAACATTTTATAATGTTTTTTGAGCAAATTAGCATTTTAGATGTATTTCTGAAGTATCATGTGACACTAAATACTGGAGTAATGCTGCTGAATATTCAGCTTTGATCACATGAATAAATTACATTTTCCTATATGTTCACTTTTAAAACAGTTCTGTCATGACAACTTTTGGTATGTTGATATGCTTGGCCTTGGTGGGAAAGATCTGCTGCACTGTTGCTGCTGCTGTACAATACAGCATACATGAATTACCCGTAGCAGATCTATACAGGTGGAGCTGGGGAAGGTGGGGGGTTTCTGAAAGCGCACTGCAACTGCTACAGCAAATGCTGACCAAGTATTTGAAGATTGAGCAGCTCTTTGGCTACTGATACAGCAGGAACCAATCATTAGACGCTTTTCCATTTTATATTCATATGGCTGGTGCATAAAATTTCAGTAACAACAAACACAATTACTTCAATCAGAAATCCAATGGTTCACATTTGCTTTTGCATTGAATGTCCCTGGTCTTATTGTGCATTATTTATGTTTTTCTGTATCTGTATCTGTTTTTCTGGCATCGCTATATCATAGCCACACATATTCTCTCCTGTATTTATCTGTATATTTATATTTAAATGTATATTTATCCTGTATGTATCTGTATGTTTTTCTGGCATCGCTATATCATAGCCACACATATTCTCTCCTCTCCATTAAAAAAACAACGAATATCACTATCACGCAACAAAACATCACATTACAGAACGTCTCGGTTACGTATGTAACCCTAGTTCCCTGATAGGGAACGAGACGCTGCGTCAAACGCTGCGGGAACGCCCCTGCGTTGTGCGTCATGAAGCACGTATGGAATCAGCCCAATGGAGAGATGAAACGTCATAGGCGGGTGACGTCATCGACCAGGAAACTATAAAGCACCCCAAAAACACAAGCGCATTAGCTTCTGATAGGCTTGAAGGAAGCGCTAACGGGAGTGCCGGGAGTATGGCGGAGCGACGCAGCGTCTCGTTCCCTATCAGGGAACTAGGGTTACATACGTAACCGAGACGTTCCCTTTCAAGGGAACTTCGAGCTGCGTCAAACGCTGCGGGAACGCGAATACCCACGTCGCCATAGGACCAAATGACCGTCATGTGAGACTAGCGCACAGAGGACGAGAGCACCTGTGCCCCAGGGGTAGAGCTTAAGTCTAGGTCATAGAACTTAATAAAAGTATGCGGTGAAGACCATCCAGCCGCATCACAAACATCACTCAGGGAAACCCCCGACAAAAGAGCTTTAGAAGCAGCCATACTCCTGGTAGAGTGAGCTCGGACAACCAAAGGTGAAGGCTGGCCAGCCGACTCATAAGCAAGTGAGATAGCCTCAACCACCCACTTGCTCATTCTCTGTTTAGACGCCGGACACCCTTTCCTGGGTGGCCCGAAACATACAAAAAGTTGTTCTGATTTCCTCCACAGGGCAGCTCTGTGGACATAAGCGTCTAATGCCCTAACAGGGCAGAGTGAATTAAGTTTCTCCTGGTCCGATGACATAAATGGAGGAGGACAGAAAGCCTGCAGAACCGTAGGTCTAACAATATTAGTAGGAACCTTAGGAACGTAACCTGGTCTAGGATGCAGAAAAGCTTTAACCATGCCAGGTGCAAATTCCAGGCACGAGGGTGAAACCGACAGAGCCTGCAAATCTCCGATTCTTTTTAGTGAAGAGATAGCAAGCAAAAAGATAGTCTTAAAAGTGAGAAACTTCTCGGGAACTTCTTCGATAGGTTCAAAAGGAGCTAGGGAAAGACCTTCTAATACAATGGCCAGATCCCAAGTCGGCACCCTCGTACGAACTGCTGGCCTCAGCCTCAAAGTGCCACGGAGGAAAACGAGTTATAAGCGGGTGTCTCCCAAGAGAAACTCCACTGAAAGGGACGTGGTAAGCAGCTAGTGCCGCCACATACACCTTTAGTGTGGAGGGGGATAACCCTGTGGAGAAGCGCTCCTGCAGGAATTCCAGCACTGCACCCACTGGGCAGTTAACTGGGTCCTGCAGGTGTTCTCCACACCAAGAAGTGAAACGTTTCCACTTCAAGGCATAAAGCTTCCTCGTGGATGGAGCTCTGGAGTTAAGAATGGTCTCAACAACCTCGGTTGAGAGACCGGAGTCTATGAGCTGGGCCCCCTCAGAGGCCAAGCCCACAGTTTCCACAATTCTGGGCGGGGGTGAAGTATCGTGCCCCCCGCCTGGGAGAGTAGATCCCTCCTGACCGGGAGCTCCAAAGGAGAACCGTCCAGGAGAGAAATCAGGTCCGCAAACCATACTCGGGCCGGCCAGAACGGGGCTACTAGTAGTAGACTGACCCCGTCCCGGCGGACCCTCTCCAGAACTCCTGGTAACAGAGCAATCGGGGGAAAGGCGTACAGACGTGACCTCGGCCACGGCTGCACCATAGCATCCAACCCCAGGGGGGCTGGAAGAGTGATGGAGAACCACCGATGACAATGAGTGGTCTCCTTGGAAGCGAATAGGTCCACCTCGGCGCGACCGAAACTCAACCAAAGGAGCTCCACCACCTCGGGGTGGAGTCTCCATTCCCCTGGCCTCGGCCCCTGCCTCGACAGGGAGTCTGCTACCACATTCAAATACCCAGGGAGATACATTGCTCTCAGAGATAGTAGCTTCCCTTGGGACCACAGGAGGATCTGACGGGCCAACTTGTAAAGCCGGCGAGACCGCAGGCCCCCCTGATGATTTATATAAGAGACCACCGACGTGTTGTCTGATTGAACTAACACATGATGGCCTCTCAGGTCTGTTAGGAAGTGTTTCAGAGCCTGAAACACAGCCAACATCTCTAGACAATTTATGTGCCACGAAAGATGATGATCCTGCCACAGACCTTGGGCTGGGCGACCACTCATGACCGCCCCCCACCCTGTGAGGGAAGCATCCGTCGTTAGCGTTATGCGACGACAAAGAGCCCCCAGCACAGGACCTTTGGATAGGAACCAAGTTTCTCTCCACATGACCAGAGCACGAAGGCAGCGCCGCGTGACTTTGAACGTGCGGAGCGGATTTCCCCACGGGGAGAATCCCTTGGTCCTGAGCCACCACTGTAGCGGTCTCATGTACAACAGGCCGCAAGGTATAACGTTGGACGCTGCTGCCATCAGACCCAACAGTCTCTGAAACTGCTTGACAGTGAGTAGCTGGCCTAGCTTCACTTGTTTCGCAGCTGAGAGAATCGAAGCGATGCGGGTCGGAGAGAGTCGCGCCCGCATCGATACCGAATCCCAAACGACACCCAGAAAAGTGGTCTTCTGGGAAGGAGATAATACACTTTTCTTTGCGTTCAGCCTCAACCCCAACTTTCTGATATGAGCGAGGACGACATCTCGATGCCGAACCGCCATCTGCTCGGTCTGAGCTAAAATCAACCAATCGTCGATGTAATTGAGAATACGAATGCCCTGAAGCCTCAGAGGCACTAGTGCTGCATCCATGCATTTCGTGAAAGTGCGGGGAGATAAAGCTAGGCCAAACGGAAGAACCCTGTACTGGTACGCCTCGCCCCCGAAGGCGAACCTCAGGAACTTCCTGTGTTGTGGAAGGATGGACACATGGAAGTATGCGTCCTTCAGATCTATCGTGACAAACCAGTCCTCGGACCTGATTTGAGACACGATCTGCTTGATAGTGAGCATCTTGAATTTTAGCTTCCCTACCGAGCGATTCAATATGCGCAGGTCTAAAATTGGACGCAACCCCCCATCCTTCTTTGGAACGATGAAATATCGGCTGTAATAACCTGAATCCAAACTGGGAGGAGGAACCCGTTCTATAGCCTCTTTTTGAAGGAGCGTTTTCACCTCTTGTTCCAATACCAGAGCCTGCTCGGGGCCCACCACTGTGTGCAGAACCCCTCTGAATTTTGGTGGACGACACCTGAACTGGATAGCATAACCCTTTTCTACTGTCTGCAGGACCCAATGAGATATTTTTGGAAGGCTTTTCCACTCTGCCAGAAATTCTACTAAGGGTACCAGCCTCTCGAGACTGGCCTCTGGTGTAACTTGAGCAGCAGACGCAGCGCCCTGTAACGGCGCACCGGCAGGGAACAACTGGTCTGACCGCTCTGAGACCCTCCTCAGAGGGAGCGAGCGTCCCTCGGGAAAGCGCTCGCTGGGATCGTCTGTGCCCCGGCATAAAGGCGGGGTTGGCAGAACGAGCCCCTGAGGGCACCGAGGAGGAATGGGCACCGTAAAAAGAGGTGAACACCTTTCCGCCTCGGTGGGGACCACCCTCAGCATCCTGAACGGCTTGGCGTCAGGACTTCTTCTTAGCCGAAGCCTTCTTAGCCAATATAACTGTCCTCAGATCAGTTTTACTGGGAGAAGGCTTCGGCTGAGAGTGTCGCGGCTGAGCCCACTGTCCAGCAGGGGGAGCACGAGACGCGACACTCTGCCTCTGCTGCGCTCTATGTGATGAGCTCGAAGACGGCCGGGGCTGCTCCCGCCCAGCAGCCCCAGGGACATGAACTTTAAGGGGAAGAAACTTTTTAAAAGCTGCAGTTTGTTTCTTTTCTTCTTGGAATTTATCGATAACTGAATTCACAGCATCACCAAACAACCCCATGGGAGAAAGAGGAGCATCTAAAAGAAAAGCTTTTTCTCTCTCTTTAATATTAGTCTGATTTAACCACAAATGTCTTTCTGCGGCCACCAGAGCTGCCATAGAACGACCCATTAATTTGGCCGATTCTCTGGTGGCACGCAGGGATAAATCAGCAGCCTGACGCAGTTCGCGAACTACGTCAGTACTGACCTCCTCACTCTCACTCATGTCCCTTAGCAGATCAGCCTGGTATGCCTGCAAGATTGACATAGTATGCAGACATGACGCAGCCTGACCTGCTGCCGAATATGCTTTACCCACCAAAGCCGAAGTGTTTCTTAAAGGCTTGGTGGGTAATGCCGGTGCCTTAAAAGATGATGCTGCTTCGGGGGAGAGATGGCTCGCAAGCGTCTCTTCCACACGAGGCAAAGCACCATAACCATGAGCCTTGGCTCCCATAATATTAGCGTATGTTGAAGTCTGGGGACTAAACACTCTATATGACACCGGTTTTCTCCATGATTTCGACACCTCGGTGTGGAGATCATGGAAAAACGGCAGGCACCGGCGTGGAGGCTGCACACGTGACGGCAAAAATCTCTCATCCAACTTTGATTTAGAAACAGACTCCTGTCTAGTCACTGGCCATTCAATATTAAGTTTTTCAACAGCTCTTGTTAACACCTCCATAAGCTCATCACTCTCAGGAGTGTGGGGTGGCGAATCCTCCACATCTCCCTCAACACTAACAACATCAAGTTCCTCAGAACTGGATAGCTGCAGCATTGGTGCCTCAGCCCGAGCGGAAGAAACCGCAGCGCGTGCTTCCGAACCCGGGACTGAGGCACTGGATCTCACAGGTGAAGGGAGAGATAAGGCAGAGCCCGTCTCAAACCCCGCTGTGAGATCCATCTGCGATCCCCACGATAAGCGCCGCCGCTCTGCCTCGGCAGAAGCGGGACCCGAACCGCGGGGAGCGCGCACCGAACCGCTCTCCTCAAAGAGCGATCGGCGGGAGCGGAGCGTCCTTAACGGCAAACGCTCGCAATGCTCACAGTCTGCTCCCTCGAGAGCAAACTGGGCATGCTGAACTCCCAAACAAACAACACAAAGATCATGTGTATCCCCGCTCGTTAAATAACGCGAGCAGGGAGGAACACACTTTCTAAACTGCTGTTCGTCCGCCATAATCTCTCTATATATATATATATAGGGATAAATTGTGAATTTATTTAATTTGTGTGGTGCAGGGTATGTAAGACAGACAATATCACACAGGGACAGATTCACATGTAGCGCGACTGAAAGCACAGAAGCTAATGCGCTTGTGTTTTTGGGGTGCTTTATAGTTTCCTGGTCGATGACGTCACCCGCCTATGACGTTTCATCTCTCCATTGGGCTGATTCCATACGTGCTTCATGACGCACAACGCAGGGGCGTTCCCGCAGCGTTTGACGCAGCTCGAAGTTCCCTTGAAAGGGAAGTCAAATATGTTGCAAGTGCAGTTTCATGTTGTTTAAATGCACATCATTTTGAATCAATGTGTTAATATGCAACTTAACGTCAACATGAAATCACAAAAATGTTGCTCAAAAAGTCTCTTAATTACTTTAAGATGATGGAAGTGCATCCACTAAACAGCATAATACAGAACTATGTGTGTGTGTGTGTGTGTGTGTGTGTGTGTGTGTGTGTGTGTGTGTGTGTGTGTGTGTGTGTGTGTGTGTGTGTGTGTGTGTGTGTACTCATGTAAGCCATACGTCCAGAGAGACCCTCTGAAACAAACGAGACTTTAAGACGAAGGAAGCAGTTTTTTATTACTAAGTAAATATTTCCCAGACCACTGCAATAAAAAAAAAAAACACACAAAAAAAAACACATGGGCCAACTCATGAACTTTAAAAGCTATTTGTGTTGTGCAGGTGTGAGAAACCGGTGAAAAAAGCAACAAAACGGGAATTACAGTAAAACTTGTAACTGCGTCTGTGATGCAGTATCAACTAAACCAATGAGAGCTGATAGACCATGACTGGTGAAACTCTTCAGTGCAATTATTGTATTAGGATCAAAATCTAGATACGGTTTTTATGACACTAATTGGATTTCTGAAAAAAACCGGCAAGAGCTCAACGTGAAATAGACGCTCAGAGCCTCATTTTTAAATACGCTCCGCTCACATTGAAAACAACTGAAAAAATACGCTTGTCTTAGGAAAAAAATGCTTTGATGGACACAGCCTGAATTAAAAAAAATTAAAAAAAAAACAACATTATAGGTTAACAAGTACTTGAGACAAATCAAAAATCGATGTGAAATAATCCGCAAGCCTTTTATTCCTCCTATGTGACATTTCCAGGCAAAATGGAGTCATTTTTATTTCTTTTTAAATAGGCTTGAGTTTGCAGTGTGTTGTTGAGTAAGACGCGGAGGCTGAAGGTCAAGCTCACACTCCAGTGCATCTCCGAGACACGATGAGTTTGTGCCGTAGAGTCTGATTGGACGCACCACCTTTGACATGAACAACAAAAGCTATAGGAAGCATTTCCCTGCGGCCAGTGACAGAACAGACCCCAATTCTGCAGTTCCACCAGTGAACGCTGGTCTGTTTGATTAGCAGGTTCTTCACGAGACATTACAGCACTGCCTCCAGCAGACACAGGCCTTCAGTCCCTACAGCTTTATTCTGCACGGGCTCTGCGTCCATCTGAGAGCCTGTCGGTTATTTAAGAAAGTGTTTGTGAAGACAACCAGACGCACACCAGCACAGGTGCCAACGCTGCAATGACACAAAAAAAATAGATCTATATGTCTGGAATTCATCTGTGTAGCAAATCACAGATTGTTGACATAAGAAGACCGGAGAAAGTTCGACATATGAATTTATATCAACCAATAAATCTCCTATTTGCAACATTAGAGGTCGAATTTTTTTATTATAATTATTTTAATTAAATGTATGATTATAATGATCATATTTTACAAATATTTATATTAAAAGTTAAAAGGTTTTTAATAATATTAATATTTCAATAAAAGGTAAACATTTTTTTAAAAGTTTTAATATTAATAATGATTTAAAATGTTTCATATTAATACTTAAAAAGTAATATTAATATTATAGAAATATTTTTAAAGTAATATTATTATTATTAAAAAGTTATCGAATTAATATTGAGTATTATTAATATTTAAAAAGTAAAAGAACAAATCAATAATATTAATATTTCATTAATTGAACAAGTCATTTGCATTTTCATGGTTCTGTAATGCTGGTAAATGGTCACATTACATGCAGGTAAACAATTAAAGCATACTTTTTTATCTTTAAATCAAAACATTTTAACATCGCTTTTTAAATTGTTTCTAACGTTTTAAACTTGTTTTTATTTTCAAATTATTTCTTAATTTTAATTTGAACATTTTACCTTTTTTAATAATAATTAGCTAACTCATGAATACAGAGTTTTCCCGGTTTGAGAATCCCTGCTTGAAAATAAAATAAACCAGTGGCGTACAACGTTCACGTAACTGTTGATTGTGTTTTTCTGTTTGACTATCATCTGCACATGCTATCCGTCAATCCGTCAGCACACAGGATGAAGAATCACGTCACACACGTCTCTTCCTCGACCGCAGTATCTGAAGCACTTTGTGCTGCAACAATAACTGTAATAGCAAACAGATGATGCGTTCTGATCACAACAGAAGTATTCGGCTTTTCCCAATCGAAGCGTCTGTGGATTTATGGTGCCTTAACTTCTCCTCCAAGAGGTTTTAATCTGGGAGCAATAAAACTAATATTAACATGAAATATGAGGGATTAACAACGGTATTTATAAACCTCATTCCAACAGGGAAAAAACCCGACAGAATATAGACAATAAAGGCCTTGAAACATACAATCCAAGACTCAAATAACAGTGTGCTTATGAAACGCAAACATTGACAAGTTCAGCGGGCCAAAAGCTTCTCCTGAGATTCGGCTTTGAAGAGAGAGTTTGAGAGAGAGAAGAGAGAGAATCTCAACGTAAACTTGTCCAGAATCAAATACATGCTTACAACTCACTGAATACTCTGCAGTATGCAATGTTTACAGACTACTATTGTTTAAAAAATACTGTAGCGAGTGAAACAAAAGCATACTGTCACCAGTGTTGTACTTTTACCTCAAATTAAACTATTAAAATCCATATTCAGATTTTGATCAAATAAAATAAAAGAATAAAATAAAAAATAAACCAAACTAAAATATAATATAATATAAAATAATATAAACCAAAATCATAAAATAAAATAAAAATAAACCAAAATAACATAACATAATGTAAACCAAAATAATAAAACTATACTATATTATAATATAAACCAAAATAATAAAATAAAAATAAACCAAAATAATAAAATAAAAATAAACCAAACTAAAATAACATAACAAACACAACAAAACCAAAAATAAAATAAAATCAGACAAACAAACAAACAAGCAAATAAATAAATAAGATGAAAAACCTACACTTAAAAAAGACTTAAATTAATATTAGAAATGTTGCTATTGCAACTAACTGGAATATAATAGGTTTAAGTTAAAGCTAAAATTTAATTAAAAAAGATAAATATAAATATAAAAAAATTAAAATAAATATTTAATAAATAAAAAAATAAATACAATCAAATGACAAAAGCCCAGAAATCTACTAAAACCTAAAATAAAACTGAAATAAAAAATATAATAAATACAAAATAAATGTATTAGTATCAATAAATAATACTTAAATAACCCTGGCTGTCACATGACCATTGTATATGAGTGGTATCAAGTGATTTATTTTTATGCAAATGAAATTCTTATTTTACATCTTTGATTTAATACTCCAATCAAGTACTGAGACAAAAAGAGATTCATCAATTGCATTATGAGACACAGTCATGTTCCATGCAGTTTGCTCTGTTGTATAATATATATATTATATATTACCGTTAAACAAATCTAGTAGGTCATCCAAATTTCGAATCACCAGAGAAAAAAGACATGCTGTTCACAGTACACATACAGTCCTATACACTGCACAGTAAAATAGTGTTCTGATTACTTACTAAAATTTAGTTAACCAGTTGCCTTAAAATTAAGAAGTAAATACATTTAATTGACAGAATTAAGTTATGTGAACTTGACAATTCCACATTACTTGATTTTTTTGATTAAGCATAAAGTTTATCTACTTTTTTAAGTTAAGTCAAGTTTTCACAGTGCGTTCAGATGTGAAATGCTGATATGCGCGCTCACCTTTGGGCCTCTGGATGCAGGTGTGCTGGTTGTCGGACAGAAGAAACCCGTCTCGGCACCGGCACTCATAACTCCCCATCATGTTGACACAGATCTGCTGGCAACCACCGTTTCCTTCTGAGCACTCGTCCACATCTGACGGGAGACAAGACGTGAAAACAGTCACATCACTAGAACTGTGAGATTATAACTGTGTCTGTTCATTTATAAAAATATACACCATCATTCAAAAGTTTAGGTAAGATGCTCAGCAAATATCCATACAAGAAATATAGCAACATTTTGTGATATATTATTATAATACAAAATAACTGTTTTCTTTGAGAATATATTGTAAAATGTCATTTATTCCTGTGATCAAAGCTGAATATTTAGCATCATTACTCAAGTCTTCAGTGTCACATGATCCTTCAGAAATCATTCTAATATGCTGAGAAACATTCATATTATTATCAATGTTGAAAACAGTTGTGCTGCTTCATATTTTTTTGCGGAAACCGTGATACATTTTTCAGGATTTTTTAATGAATAGAAAGTTCAAAATAACAGCATTTATTTAAAAATAAAAATCTTTGTGTAACATTATAACTGTGTTTACTGTCACTTTTGATCAATTTTAATGCATCCTTGCTGAATAAAAGTATTAATTTATTTTTTTAAACTTTCTTCATAACATTATTATTCAATTTATAATAATATAAAAAAATTATTGAATCTATGAAACAGCACAACTGCCTCTTTCAGAAATCATCCTATTTTTTATCAATTATTTATTCTTTATTATAATCACTGACCACTCAACATGTATATATTAAAACCCATTCAACTTGGTTGTGGTGTTGTTTCTCATTTCACATGCAAAGGGTGGCCAATCAGTGGTCATGTAAAACTAAATTAGTACAAAATCTTGATTAAAATTAATTACATGATATCTGAATATCTTTCTCATACTGTTTGGTTTCTTTCTCAGTCAGTGACATTTTTCAGCTTTTTTGGATGCATTCTCGCAGCTCTGATATGTATTTGTGATGTTGATATGGGATGTACACGGCCGTATTATTATACAGTCTCTCACTGTGTGTGTGTGTGTGTGTGTGTGTGTGTGTGTGTGTGTGTGTGTGTGTGTGTGTGTGTGTGTGTGTGTGTGTGTGTGTGTGTGTGTGTGTGTGTGCTGATGTTGTTGGCACCTCTGCTTTTCAATAGTCTCCACAAGGAAAACTTCAACACAAATAACGTCTTAATAAAGGCGCAAGAAATGCCGAGAGGTTGCATGAGGGTTAGGGGACAGAAATGTCATCAGCTCAGTATAAAAACAATAGAAGTCAATGCAAAGTCCCAGCGTGAGAGAAAAACAAACCTGTGTGTGTTGATAGACTCATCGTCACAACATGATCATTCAACAGCTGATTCAAAGCCAGTATATTCAAACCTGCAGTATAACCTTAAATGACATGAAGGCCAGTTTCCCAAACTTACCAAAATCCTAAATCAACATTTCGTCTGAATTATTTGATAGTGTTTAGATATTAGTCTGTCTTCAACTGATGCAGAGTTTACAGTAAGCCTCTGAAAACTGAACTGTGGTTACTATGTTTCCACCAAAATATCATTGTTACTACGGTTATTGCCACTACTGTACAATAATAATAAATTAATCTTGGATCTCCTTCAAGCAATGTCAGAAGCTTTTATGGTTTTGTATTTTGAGGACACTATAGTTACCACGGTAAATTACACACACACACACACACACACACACACACACACACACACACACACACACACACACACACACACACACACACACACACACACACACACACACACACACACACACACACACACACACACGAAATTGCAAAAACAATGTTTCCCAAACACACATTCTGCCTCTGCATAGAAATATACACATTTACATATTTATTAAATATTTATTAAAATGATTATACATTTTATTTTGAAATTGGAAAAATAATGTGTCCCAAAACTCTTCCGCCTTGTTCCATATCCCACATTGTGTAGCCATAAATTAATAAATACAAAATAAATAATAAAAAAGATCAAATAAACAAAAAAATTAAAAAAATAAACAAAATTATAAAATATATAACTGAATGAATGAATTGCAAAAATAATGTTCCCCAAACACTCTTCCTCCCTGTGTCCAGTCCCGCATTGTGCAGCCAATAAATTAATAAATTAAATAAAATAATGAATAATAAATTAAAGGGCACCTATTATGCCCCTTTTCACAAGATGTAATATTGGTCTCGGGTGTCCCCAGAATGTATTTGTGAAGTTTCTACACAAAATACCCCACCGTTAATGTATTATAACCATTTGAAAATGTCATTTTTGGGGCCTGTTTTAAAAAGAGCTGTTTTGGTGTGTACCACCTTAAATGTAAATGAGCTGCATATCACCGCCCAGCCTTTGAATGAGGGCGTAACTTGCATACCTATGGCAATAAACCAAGCGGCAACCTCCCTGTCTCTCTCTTGAAAACCAACACGGAAGTGAATAAAACTGCAATTCATCGTCTGGCCGCTTGAGGCTGACTGCAAAAGTGAGCCAAATCTGTATCTCCCCATGTTAAAATGCCCAACTTTACCGCAGAAAAAAAAAAAGTTTACAGCCTGGTGTCTTAAGTTGTTTTGGTCTATACAGCTAATTTTACCCTTCATGACAACTGTGAGGGGGTGAATTTTTCTAGAACTCATCCGTTTAAATTATATTAAACCTTAAAATGCTGCATAATCAAGGGCGTGGCCACTTGAGTGACAGGTGGATTGCCGCTGCTGTTACTAGCCGTTTGTCTGCTCTTTGTTAGCCATCATGTCACCTCAGCGGATTCCAGCTGCTGAACTTGTCATCTCTGCCGTGTTTGTACTTTTTTCGGGATTATTTCATACAGTTTATTAAACGCCGCCCTTACCTTCGCCCACGCCGTTGGATTCCGTCGTCGAGTGAACAACCAGCGCTGTTCTTCAGTTGTTTTCCTCTGTGAACATGCACTTATGGATGTCTGACAATATCGTTGCTTTTTGGAGTTCAGATTTAAAAACGTCTAAGATATAGAGGCCACACTCGTTCTGCAGTACCGTTGATCTTACGGAGCAGATAGACTATAATATGCTTATTTCACTTTTTAGTGTTCAATAAAAAGTACCGTCAGATTAAATCCTGCAGGTGTCAGTGCTTTCTATTCGTCCCTTAAATGAGCGCGTATTTCTAGTGCATTGACTTGAACTTCTTAGGTAATATCTATCAGAATTTAAAATGGACTGAATAAAGCTCTCTACGAACTTGACGTGCGGTGCCACGCTGTCTGACATGTATGCGCATCACGATCACACACACGCTCAGAGCAAATATTGTAAGTTACTGCATGAGAATAATAATGCATCACAATACACATAGTCTCACGGTTAGTTATGTCTTTTAACTATTATAGTATTTCAAAAGGCAAAAACATGAACTTTAACTATTGGCTTTAGATCTACTTCTTCAAGTCAGCTGTCACTTTAGCGCAAGGCCATTAGCACTTTAGCTCTTAGCCTGAGCAAACTCGAGCAAGGCGGGCGTAGTTTCAGCATCCAGGCACCTCAACTGCACCCACGTCCCGCCTTTTTGCCCATTTTCGTTTATCCGGGAGTGACGCACTGTGACGCGCTTCCAAGATGGCGACGAGCGACTCCGCCCACTTTAGGCTTCAAAAACGCTCTTCAGAAACCTACGGGTGACGTCATGGACACTACGTCCATATTTTTTTACAGTCTATGCAATAAACAGTCGGTAGAAGCAGAATGGCTGAAAGTGAGAGACCCGCTGTTTTGTATGGCATTCAGCCGTACATGTTTGAATCGGAATCAGACCCAGATGATGAAGAGACTCCGGCAGAAGAAACACAAATGAGAATGGACCAGGACGTCTCGGAATGGTTATTTGATACATTTATGTACTTAGAGTTGTAATCGCGTCCCCTTTGCAATTATGGATGTGCAACACACACACAGACACACAAACTGTGATAACGTTGGCGCAATTTTTTGAAACTACAAACACAAATACTGTGATAACGTTTGCTACGTACAAACGAAATTACATGTATGTGATGTTTCTGTCTGCACGCCAATATCCCTCGTTCTACAGCTTCGTGTCGATGTGCTGGCCTTTGTATAAACATAGCAATTTTGATGTCTTGTCTTCACAGAAAACATGCACAGTTTTTAATACAATATCTTTAAAAAATATATTTATAAACGTGTGGTTACACACTATACAAACAAGGTTCAAATTATATACACAGACATCCTACGACGACGACAACAACTTTAGACGCATTTGATGTTGAATTGGCTGAAATCGACTGAAATGACTACTTGCTCAAAAATCATAAAACACAATTACTTCTACAGGAGGTGACGTTGGATCGCGAACAGTAGGCAACGATCCGCACTTGAGGATTAACTTTGAAGCAAGACCTGCTTTGAATTGCCCCTTTTTCACAAAACAGTCAGTCAGAAAATGATTCGTGCAAACATAAACGGAAGTTTAAGTGGCGCCTTTCCTTCGTAAATAAAATCCATCCACTGCGTTTTCAGTGGCTCTGATGTCGGAAGTAAGTGAAAACTACTATGTACATTGTTACATCCCACAACAGAACACTTATGTTTCTTAGGAGACATTTTCGTCAAGGCAGCACAAATCGTCAGAACACCGGCTGTCGTTGAGACAATGGGGATGGTGTACAGATCACCGAGGGCGGGGTCTATGCCAAAACCACAGTGTCAATCAAACCACGTCAGTTGAGCTTGCTCAATTCTACGTCACACTGAGCCGAATCTTAGAACAGCTCGTTCTGAGACAGTGCTTATGATTTATAGAGATTGTAAAAAAAACACTGGGTGGATTTTTATCATTCTAGGGTGGTTTTGCTCACATACTGCCAACACACATTTATGTTCAAACACCATGTAGAAGTGAATTTTGCATAATAGGTGCCCTTTAAGAAATTAAATAATAAACATAAAATAAATTAAATAATAAACAAAAATTTAAATAAATAAATAGCAAAAACAGTGTGTCCCAAGCACTTTTCCCTGTCTCGCATTGTGTAGCCAATTAATCATTTAAATAAAAAAATAACAAAATACATAAATAGATAGATATAAAAATATACTGCCATAAAATTTGGCTGAGAGGAAATAGGCTAAAAATCTGTCCTGATTTCAAGGTTCAAGTCGATGAGACGAGCACACACTCTGTATAACGCATGATGAGACTCTAGTATCACAGAGTGACATCAAGAGCGTCAAGCTCAACCCGCTTACTGCTAAAACCCAATTGTGTTCACAGCAAGGTTCAGCTCCCGTCAAACTGACAAATGTGTGTGTGTGTGTTCTCATTTCAGATGTTTCTGTGTGTCGTCTGCCTCTCTGAGGATGAGACCGCAACCTGATCTCTCCCTTAGATACGTCGCATCAGTGTCAGTCTGTATACACAAGCTTGCTCTTAATAAACCCTCATGCGAAACTAATTTTCTGTCTATTTGTCCAATGTTACTGAGGCCTTGGGATAGAGTTTCCAATCTAGGCCATTTTCAGCAGAGCCGAGGGGGAATATAACCATTTCCCAGCGCTCTCATCACACCCACACACACACACACACACACACACACACACACACACACACACACAGTCACACAAACACACACACACACACACACACAACTGGACAATTGTGACACAAAGTTACCTGCATTGTATATTTTTGCACTAAAAATCCTGAGATGACATAATTAGTTAATCAGAACATACTGGATGTTTAATATGCGTGGTGCAGGAACCAATCGGATGCCATTTTGGGCGTGGCTATTGAACGTATAAGAATTAGAAATGCTAGAAACTTACTCTGGGCAAAAAGTCAACGTGTTGTCTTAGCATGCATTTGTATTATTGAAGCAGTAAAAATCAAGGCACTAGTTTCCTTCAAATGTATAAGTCATGAAATCTTATGTTGTTTTTGTCAACAGGCGAGTACCATGCTCTCAATCAGAAAACTGACAGAATAAAGGGGACAATTTTACGCCAGTTTTTCAATACTGAATTAAATGTGTTCTTGTGTTGCATTATAAATTGTGTTCTGCACATTTCAGAGCATAACGAGTGAAACCAAGCAGCGACACAACAGCTAGGAGCTTAAAGACTCACTGAAGTGCCTTGGAACGCGTAGCTTTGTATGATGCGTTGATGTAATATTCACTGAAACATGAGGCCAAGGCGGGGCATATTGAATGGCTCCTCCCCCTTTTCAAATAGCCAATAGCCAAGTCGTACTTGACAGCACCATGGAGGCAAATCCGAGCGCTGATGATACACTGGATTCAGGGCCGGCCCTGGCCAATTTGCTGCCCTAGGCAAGATTTTACCTGGTGCCCCATGCATCACAGCCCATTTCGCCCTGTCATTGTGTTCATGATTATTTATCCTATATATATATATATATACACACACACACACATTACAGCCTAAACACAAATAGCAAAAGCATTACACCTAGCATTCAAGTCAAGTCCCATTTATTTTTATAGCACTTTTTACAATATAGATTATTTCAAGGCAGATTTACAGCTTTACTGTTTTGTTGCGTTTATAATTTTGTTCAGTATAGCCGCTCTGGATAAAACAGTGATGTCATCGTCCAAATGTCATTCATGCACAAACTATTCATTGAGCGCTAGCAAAAGTGTTTGTTTTGCAGTTGATGGCAGCAATCTTCCACTAAACTATGGCACGTTTCATGTTTTCACCATGGATGAAACTGCGAAATGTCTTCTTTAATGTTAATTTCACATAAAACGTTGCTACTTTTAATAAACCTGTAGCCTATATAAATATCATTAATAATTTTGGCAAATCAATTTAAAAAATGCCATATATCCCCCTTCAAAAGTGCACAACTGTAGAGTAAAACATTAATTAATAAAAGTGATACTGAACAAAACATCTAAAACAACTGACGTGATTGTTACAAATCACACTGTCTGCGGCCTCTGGAGAACTCAGAACAACTGTTAGCTTAAAGTTTAAGGTAAAAATAACTGCCATTAAATTATATATCTTACTACTATGCAATTAGATAAACTGTTCATTCATTACATTACCTCTGTCTCTATTCCCTTTTATCCTCTTCTCTTTCGTTTGGCCTTGTATCTATTGCAGACTATAATGCTAATCTAAAATATGTCATGTAAATTTGGCCATCCGTCACAATCAGGTAACTTTCACCATGTCTCGACCTGGCGCGAGCTACCAGGCCCGTTTCTACGGGGTGCTTGAGTGTGTTAAGTGCCCTCAAACGAAAGAAATGCTGTCTGCATTGGATGCAGCGAGGGGCGACGCTACACAACAAATTTCCAACAGTAAACTGATCGCGCACGTTCTGTTTCTGATGCACTTCAAGCACTCGCTGGGCGGGGGAAGATTGATGCGCCGGACTGGAGTCGGGGGACTTAGTTTTTTTGTGGATTTTTTTTTGTGCTTTATTTAGTAGTATTTTGAATTAATGTTTTTAAAATAGTATTAGTAAAAAATAAATAAAATTTAAAATCACTCGTTCACTCATTTTGGCGCCCCTATCGAGTGGCGCCCCTAGCATTTGCCTAGTCCGCCTATGCCACGGGCCGGCCCTGGTTGGATTCAATAGTAGAGGTGTGAATAAATTCTAGCTATTTCATTCTTAACATACAATTGGGAAACGGAATAAAACTCGAGCGTTTCAGCAACCGAACACATATCTCAAACCCATATTGCTCCATGATGTGCCAACAGTAGCTTTGGCCAGGTGGTGTTTATAGCATAGGGGGCGGAGCTTTGGATTCCAAAGAGCATTTGATTGGACAGAAGATGTGATGAGAAGCTGTAGTCGGCGGTGATGTCATAAAAACCCGTGATCCATTTTAGCGGAAGTGAGAGACTGTAAGTTTTGAATGCTTATATCTCCAAAATGCAAATTTTGGAACACACCAGCTTAACCTTAAGGCTAACATATTCATACTATAAGCTAAAAAACTTTGATTTCAGAAACAATTTAATGTATGGCGACACCCATAAGGACTGCTAAACGTTTCCACAGAACTTGCATTAGTATATTTGCATGTGCAGAACTTCACCGCGAGACCCTGACGCTTCAAACCCCAAACACCTTGCTCCCGCAGCATAAACAAACCAAAGATTTCCTGCCGCGTTGAGTTTTGCGAAGCTCTCCTGCATTAGGGACACGTGTTATGTGCAGGCCGCGGCCGGCGTCCAAAGCAAATATTTGGAAAAGGAACCGGATTCTGGTGAAACCCGGAGCAGAGCTCATGCTATTTGCACTTAAAACATTTCTTAAAAATTCTCCTGAGAGGATTCATCAGTGTTGAAAAATTCCCTCTCTTTTTCTTTCTCTTATACCTCATTCCGGTCCTTTCCCCAGTCAGTTCCGCTTTACCTTTTTCTCACTCCATTCCTTCCTCTGAGGCTCGCTGAATGACAATCTATCACTCAAAATCAGGAGGAGATTATAAGGTTAAATTTCTTCCCTATCTTCAAATAGTACTTTGTATTTATATGGCTTTTCATTAAAGAAAATTTGGATAATGTTCTTAGCAAATGTCTATGAATGCAACCATGGTGGACGTTATCAAGTGCACTCATTCAATCCCACAATAACGAGTGTACAACTGATGCACACTGAACGACTACAGAATACCCATAATGCACTGTGAGAATCATCTAACCATAAGATGGCACCCGCAACTGAATTCTCCATCCATGTATTCATTTTCCAAACCTCTGGTCCAATGTGGGTACAGCATAATATCATACAGGCTTCTGTTTGAAATTCTGTTTTAATTATGAATAGTTTATAATGAAATAGTTGAATTAAGGTTTATACATAGTTTCCATGACAGAGTTCAAGATTAATCTTTTCATTACTACTGGAGCTACCAGTTTCAAATAATTATTAAACAGCAAGCACAAACTATGCAAAAGTGGCAGCACCTTCCGCCACTCAGTGTCTGAATTCACTCACTCATTCTCATTCACTCTTTCAAGTGAACTATATTAGTGAACTAATGTAGGGAATAGTGAATAAGGGTATAGGGGGCGAACCAATGAGGATCATTCTCGTGTTACGCAGCACTTTTGAGCTTCTACAAGAACATTTATTGGCTAATCAATGTATTTTGCAAATTGAACATTGCATATTTTCATCTATTTTATCTAACCAATTTTTTTTTTTCAACTGACAGCCGATGGGAATATCGTCCGTTATAATTAATTACCTTTTATGGCAATATCAATTTATTTTATATTAGTTATGTAAAGTAAATGTAAATTAAATTGCTATTGATATTTTTGTCAGTCAGCTGAAACATAAAATAGGCTAGATAAAATAGATGCAATATTCAGTATCCTAATATTATGCTGTTGTGATCAATGATGGTTACATTTTGAATGGTGAATTAAAAAAGAATATATATATATATATATATATATATATATATATATATATATATATATATATATATAGTGGGAAATTTTTCCAAATTTAACCATAGAATGTCTTTTTAAAAAGTACCACAAAATAGAGATGGCATAGCTATGGCTGAAATGATCTATAAAACGCTTGAAAGGAGGACTGTTCCAGCTGAATTAATTGATGAAAATTGTAGAGAAGAAGAAAAAACTGGAGGATGAGGGGCATCAATACAACACAAGCGCTGCAATCAGGCTACCGTTTCTCCCAGTTTCTCAAAGATGCATCTGTGAGCAAATCGATCTGCAAATCAATCCGTTAAATGCTTCATACAGCACAACCTGCACATTGATTGCATGACATAAACAGAAGAAAATCATCATTACGCATCAAGCTGGATTTTTCATCCCGCTTGGATGATTGTAATGCATTGTATCTGTGTGTGAGTCAGGCCTCTCGTTCTCTCTCCCCTACATCTTGTTTAAAATTCAGCTGCTATAGGCTTTTAACTGGAACTAAGAAGCGAGAGCACATTACTCCTGTTCTAATCAAACGAAACAGGTTGCCTATACGACACAGAATTCATTACAACCCAGTAAGCAATTTTGCGTTTAAAAGATGTCTAGCCGTCCATACACAGCCCTGACGTCTAGGCAAGTCATATTATTTTTAAAACAAGGCAAAATTTGGTCTGTCAGTGAAAATTTCATAGATGTCTAACCATAGCCCAAGAATTAAACTAGTCATCTAGAACATGAACATGTCAAAAAAATGAAAACAAACACTTTGTAATCCCTGTGGATTTGCTTACATGATGGAATATCATACATCTCGCACGTAATTTTTGCAAAAATGACATGTAATCTAATTCAAGGTTATTTTGGCTAAAAGTGTGTTACTCATAGCCGGACTATATCGGGTCTATAGTTGTCATTAGCTTCGCATGGCTTAGCACCAGATATGTTTCTGATTTAATCAGTCTCTATGAATCATCTAATAGGTCTCTTCACTTAAATAATCAGCTACAGGTTCCTCGATCTTGTAAAAAATGCAAAGGTGGCCGGGCCATTTCTGTAGCCAATCCTTAAAAACATTGCCTACAACTAGTGTGCATTTCAGAGCGTGCTTTGAGGTTTTATGTCGGTTTGTATCGTCTTTTGTACAGCACTTTGTTTCTGCATTGTGGTGATGAAAGTGCTTCTATTGCTTCATTTAATAGTAATAAGAAATGTGATTAATGAGCAAGGTCAACTTTATTCTGCCTTAACTAAGAAGGTAAGCAAAGATAACATTAAGAGCAAATCCACACAAAAGAGTCTTTCCTGCATAGATTACAAAAGTTTTGACTTTCCTTCCCACTAAAAACACCATGGAAACAAGAAGACTTGTTATTCTCCGTCTGAGATCAGAGTCAAACCGAGAACACACTAACCTTGGAGCAAAAGTTATTTGGTATCCTAAAGAAACCGTGGGGATGGGAGAGACTCGCAGTCAACAGAATACAGATACTTTAGAAGTGGGTTGTTTATTTTACCCACAGTTCATTTGTGTAAATCATTCATTTGTGAAGAACAGAACGCAGAGTTACAAAAGAGTTAGTGAAGGGTGTATGAAAGATAAGCGACCGGTTCGGATATCAAAAGCGGCTGCTGGTGGGCCGCGGGACAGCAGATATAGATAATTTCAGACCCGCATACATGAGTACAGCTCATCCATTCAGTTTTACAAATGATCCAAAGCAAAACATGCGGCTGACGCTAAATAGATTGGAACAAATCATTAGTGTGTGTGGCAAGGGCGGTTACAGAACAATTTGAGAATATACATATATTTTGAGTTTATTGACCGATATGAATGCTCTCATTTTAATTAGTGCACTCAAATCGATTCATTTTTATATAATTAATTTTAATAATATTATATCATATTGATACTCAATATATTTCAAATATTAATTACCGTTATCATACACAACATATAGTGTTTGTTGTGTTTTCAGAAACTACGATACATCAGAGAAATGCATTTTTTCCCCCATAATGGTTACTAAAGGTCTTTATTGATCCTGAGTACTGTATTTATTTTATTTCTATAATAAAAGTGATATTATTTTATAATTTCTATAAAAGTGATCTAAAAATATGAAATCTAAAATTGCGTTTGCACTGTTAATTAAGAAAGTTTAGAGAAATTAGCTCGAACAATATACTACAAATCAATCATGCCAATTTATTCCCAACTTATTGAACAAAAATTAAAAGAAATTCAAAACAACACTGCAAAAAAAGTCGCTGCCTTACATTTTTTCAAGTACAGGATGTTTAAGTCATTTGAACTTAAATTACATTCAACCTATTTTTTTATTTGTTGAATCTTGAATAACAAAAAAAGAAGAGAAAATTGCTTAACTTATTTTTATTAAAGTAATGTAAAACACATGTTTTCATACCTGTGTTTTGAGAATAAATTGTCAGTAAAAAATCGATGCAATTATCACAAAACGTGTTGGTCTGATAAATGTCTTTGAATTGCATTTCAGTAAACTACTCTTTCTGTCATTCCAACTTAAAATCCAATGCAAAATTATGATCAGCTGAATTTAAATTTGATTCAAAAGGTGTTACTCAAAAGGGATTCTGTTCTCAAATGCAGCTAACTCTCGTTCTGATAAAAATCCGGTTGTTTCGAGCTTCAGGAGAACCGCAGGTGACGGGACGATCCAGTTACTCCAGCAGAGCTAAAGCTGCCAGAGAAAACCTAAAAACTTCAAAATGTGTTCCTAAAACTTGCAGACGGGACCTTTAAATGTCTGCGAAGGGCTGAAATCCCAGGGTTCAGTTGTGCAGTTCAGCACCACGCAGTGCGAGTAAACCCACATAACCCACACAAACACTCACTGCAAACCAGCCATTGGAAAAAAGCACATCTTCATAGGGCCGATTGTTCGACGCACCGGACATCTGTTTTGAGTTAAGGAGTCAGGGTCAGTATAAGACTGTAACCCCATGTAAATCTCCCAGACAAACACACACATTTCCCTTAGACTGATTTAACTGACCTGGAAACGACTGGGCATATGAGCCACCGAATGTTGAAAACGGTCTGAAAATACAATTAAAAGTCAGCGCACAAATCTGACAGATTTACTGTCCTCTCCTGTTGGTTAACCACATAACCAACTTCAGTTTGACACGGAGGATAGAGTGACTGTGTTCTGGCGGTCGGTGAAGAGTTTGATTAGACATCAGCCATTATAAGTTTGGTTCCAGCAATGATGGCAAGACCCACAAGCTTCTGTATGTTTGTGTTGTGTGGGATGAAGTCCTGAGAGGACGGAGATTTGCGGTGGTAAGGAATCTCTCATCGCACACACTTGCTGACCCACTCTGAATATTTATCCCAAATTATACTTTATTACAGTAGATTTAATATGTGTCCCAAATATGAATTAAATATCAATATTTATTTCTATAAAAGTGATCTAAAAAGGTGAAATCTAAAATTGCATTGGCACTGTTAAATGAGAAATATTCAATATTCAATATTCTAAATATCAATCAAGCCAATTTATTCCCAACTTATTGAACAAAATTGTGAAGTAATTCAAAACAACACTGCAAAAAAAAAGTTGCTGCCTTAAATTTTTAAGAACAATCAACTTGGATGTTTAAGTCATTTCATCTTAAATTACATTAAACCGACTTGAAAAATTAGTTGAATCTGGTATAACATAAAAAAGTTGAAAATTGCTTAACTTATTTTGATGAGTAAAAGCAATGTAAAACACATGTTGTCATAACTTATTGATCATATATTTTACTGTGAACAGATGAAACTTTATTAGACCATTTTACATTTATTAGACTACTTTTGACTTCTTGTGTTTTGAGAATATATTGTCAGTCAAAACTGATGTAATTATCACAAAACGTGTTGTTCTAATAAATGTCTTTGAATTGCATTTCAGTAAACTCTTCTTTCTGTCATTCCAACTTAAATCCAATCCACTAGAAAAAGGTCTTGTCTGAACATCTATGGATATTTTCCAGCGATTTTGGCTAAAGAAAAGAAGCGATATATTACCCAGACAGTTGTGTCCATCGTGGGCCAAACGGAAGCCGTCGTAACACGTGCATCTGTAGTTTCCAGGGATGTTGATACAGTCGTGAACACATCCTCCATTATATTCACTGGCACACTCATCGATATCTGTTGTACAAATTAAAAGATAAAGGGGTAATTTCACAGAAAACATTTTTTTTTACATGTACTATATATACACACCAGCATTTGAGGACAGTTTGGAGTTTTTCTTCATACTTTTATTCAGCAAGGATGCATTCAATTGATCAAAAGTGACAGTAAATACATTTATACTGTTACAAATTATTTCTATTTCAAATAAACCCTGTTCTTTTGAACTTTCTATTCATCAAAAAATCCTCAAAATAAATGCAAACAGAGTTTCCACAAAATAATTAAGCGGCACAGCTGTTTTCAACAGTTGAGCACTGAAGACTGGAGGAATTTGAACGTCTTGTGTTGTCCCACCTAAAATCCATCACAGACCCACTCCTGGACCCCCTGAAGTTCGCCTACAGAGCCAACAGGTCTGTAGACGATGCAGTAAACATGGCCCTTCACTACACCCTCCAGCACCTGGACTCCCCTGGAACCTATGCTAGGATCCTGTTTGTGGATTTCAGCTCTGCTTTCAACACCATCATACCGGCCCTGCTGCAGGACAAGCTCTTTCAGCTGACCGTGCCTGACTCCACCTGTAGGTGGATCACAGACTTCCTGACGGACAGGAAGCAGCACGTGAAGCTGGGGAAACACGTCTCTGATTCCAGGACCATCAGCACCGGATCCCCTCAAGGCTGCGTTCTTTTCCCACTTCTCCTCTCCCTGTAAACCAACAGCTGCACCTCCAGTCATCAATCCGTCAAGCTCCTGAAGTTTGCGGACGACACCACCCTCATTGGGCTCATCTCTGGAGGAGATGAGTCCGCCTACAGATGGGAGATCGACCATCTGGTGACCTGGTGCAGCCAGAACAGTCTGGAGCTCAACGCTCTGAAGACAGTGGAGATGGTCGTGGATTTTAGAAAGATCAGCCCCACCCTCCCCCATTATCCTGTGTGACTCCCAAGTCACTGCCGTGGACTCCTTCCGCTTCCTGGGCACCATCATCTCCCGGGACCTCAAGTGGGAGCTGAACATAACCTCCATCACCAAAAAGGCCCAGCAGAGGATGTACTTCCTGCGGCAACTGAAGAAGTTCCGCCTGCCAAAGACAATGATGGTGCACTTCTACAACGCCATCATTGAGTCCATCCTCACCTCCTCCATCACCATCTGGTACGCTGTTGCCACCGCCAGGGACAAGGGCAGGCTGCAGCGTATCATTCGCTCTGCAGAGAAGGTGATTGGCTGCAATTTTCCATCACTTCAAGACCTGTACGCCTCCAGGACTCTGAGGCGAGCAGGAAAGATTGCAGCTGACCCCTCCCACCCCGGACACATACAGTTTCAGTCTCTCCCCTCTGGCAGGAGGCTGCGGTCCATCAGGACCAAAACCTCTCGCCACAAAAACAGTTTCTTCCCATCGGCAGCTAGCCTCCTTAACAAGGCCCGGGTCCCCCACTGACACTCCCCCCTTGCAAATTACTCAAATGTCTCTGCACATGTAAATACTTTCTTCTCATTTCATGCACAACCTGGCAAATTGCACATACTTGTAGTTAATCTTTATTGTTGTATATTTTATTTTGTCAATTTATATTTCATTTCATATTTATATATATTCCTACATTTATTTATGTCAACTGTATGTTTGTCTACATGTAGCACTTTACGACCAAAGCAAATTCCTTGTATGTGTAAAACACTACTTGGCAATAAAGCACCTTCCGATTCTGATTCTGAATGATGCTAAAAATTCAGCTATATATTCAATATATTACAGTAAAAACAAAAACACTTGTTTTAATATGTAAGATTTTAATGTACTTTTCATTATTCTAGCATTTAATTAATAATTATATTTAAAAATTATTTATGCACAAGACGTCTGCATTTAAATAATATTTAAATGCAATTATTAATTAAATGGTAGAATAATAATAAAAAAGTACTTTAAAATCGTACAAATTTAAACCGTGTTCAACTGTAAAACATTTTGGTCAGCCTAGTGGCTGTTGTAAGAAAATGATGATGTGAATCTCCCGTTCCTCCACATCCCAAAGCTGCTCTATTGGATTGAGATCTGGAGACTGGAGGCTGTTTGAGTTCAGTGAACTCATTATCATGCTTAAGAAACTAGTCTGAGATGAGCTTTATGACATGTGTGTTATCCTGCTGGAAGTAGAACATGATACATTGTCGTTATAAAGGGATGGACCTGGTCAGCAACAATACTCAGGTAGACTGTGGTGTTGATGCTCAATCGGTACTGAGAGACCCAAGAAAATCACACCATTAAACCACCAGCAGCCTGAACCACTGATACACGGCAGGACGGATCCATGCTTTCATGTTGTTTACACCAAATTCTGACCCTGTCATCTGACAGTCGCAGCAGAAATAGAGACTCATCAGACCAGCCAATGTTTTTCCAATCTTCTATTATCCAGTTTTGGTGAGTCCGTGTGAATTATACTCCTCAGACAAGAGTTTCAACGGTGTATCTTCTGCTGCTGGAGCTCTTCTGCTTCAAGGTTTGATGTGTTGTGTGTTCAGAGATGCTCTTCTGCTTCAAGATTTGATGTGTTGTGTGTTCAGAGATGCTCTTCTGCTTCAAGGCGTGATGTGTTGTGTGTTCAGAGATGCTCTTCTGCTTCAAGGCTTGATGTGTTGTGTGTTCAGAGATGCTCTTCTGCTTCAAGGTTTGATGTGTTGATCATTCAGAGATGTTCTTCTGCTTCAAGGTTTGGTTTGGTGTGTTGTGTGTTCAGAGATGTTCTTCTGCTTCAAGGTTTGATGTGTTGATCATTCAGAGATGTTCTTCTGCTTCAAGGTTTGGTGTGTTGTGTGTTCAGAGATGTTCTTCTGCTTCAAGGTTTGATGTGTTGATAATTCAGAGATGTTCTTCTGCTTCAAGGTTTGGTGTGTTGTGTGTTCAGAGATGCTCTTCTGCAGGCTTTGGTTGTATCGAGTGCTTATTTTAGTTGCTGTTGGCTTTCTATCAGCTGAACCAGTCTGGTCATTCTCCTCTAACCTCTGACATCAACAAGGCATTTTCTCCAACAGAACTGACGTTCACTGGATATTATCTCTTTTTCAGATCATTCACTGTAAACCCTAGAGATGGTTGTGCGTGAAAATCCCATTAGATCAACAGTTTCTGAAACACTCAGACCAGCCCTTCTGGCACCAACAACCATGAAACGTTCAAAGCCACTTAAATCACCTTTCTTCCTCATTCTGATGCTCAGTTTGAACTTCAGCAGATTGTCTTGATCATGTCTACATGCCAAAATGCATTGAGTTGCTGCCATGTGATTGGCTGATTAGATATTTGCATTAAACAGCAGTTATGATGTCACAACAATAAGCTCATTAACATATGACTGTCCCCTTTTCATATAGACACTATTCAGTATTCAACAAATTCTGCTCTTCATGTCAATCAACACTGTGAAGATTCCAGTACGTGGAGTTTTTTTGCTGCTAAAACATTGACTACCACTTATAATGTGTAGAATATGACCCCTTTAAAATCTGCTCCTTTAAATGGTTCCTAATTCATTTATTTTGGTCAATATGAGCTTCTGTGTGCCGGTAACTGTGGTGATTATAGTGAATTATGCCTTATGTTTGTATGGCGAGAGCAGCTGAATAAACATGTCAGAGCCAGAGAGAGAAGTGGATGAATGTGGGGGGGAATCCCCACTCATTTGATGCCCAATTGAGCACTAATTACCCAGACTCCTCTGCTCTGCTTTGTAGTCGTCTGGGCTCAATGAGTATGGAGAGGTACTGACAGCTTGGACTACAATGCTTTATTTTTCTTTATTCCTGAATGCTTTTTACTCCACCTCCAACACAGTACAAAGTCTTTGCACTTTTCAATTTTTTTTCAGTTTTGCACAAAAGCAACACCAGCTTCACTCCATCGAACTACAAGCTATTTTACTTCCACTAATGCGTTTCTGCGTGAGGCCAAGCAATCTACGGGACGAGCAGTTCGGAGAAGTGGAAGAAAGAAAGCATTTTGCACTATTCATTACAGTCGTATTGTTTGCGGGTCGTTCGTGTCACGCTGAGATGATTGCAGATGTGGAATAAACGTTCTTTCTGTATCCAAGAAAAATAATAAATACCCTATTAAGACTCAGATAATGGAGTATTCAGTGTAGATTAAACAATGCAAAATTAACCTGAAAAACATCTAGAACTGTCTGCATGGATAGGCCTGCGGAATAACCAACATTTTTAAGGTTAAAGCTGGTTTATAGTCAATATGACAATTCAAGCAGCGACAGGAGCGTCCTGCAGTGTGATATAATTTACTTCATGTAAAAAAAAAAAAAAAAAAAAAAAACTTAAAATATATTTATGCATTTTTTCTGAATGTATTTACCTAATTTTAATATCTGCGGACCAGATGATTTTTTTTGAGAGCCTGATTACAAAAACAAAAGTCTCACCATTAAAATCCATGTCAAAGCACACAATTATAATGTTCTCCTTATAAATATAAGTCGCTTATATGACAAAATTGTGCTGCACGTTGCACTTAAACGTATTTTCCTTTTTTGAAGTGACTCCAATCATATTTTAAGCAATTCAACCATCAGTTTAAACCATCAATTTGAACAGTGCACATCTAAAGTGTCTCAGCTGAAGGACATAATCCATTATTCATCGGCTTTAATATATCGGCCAAATGTTCTTTTCGGGCTGATAACGATAACATTAAAAATTAACATATATCGCCCGATGCCGATATGGTGACCAATATATCGTGCATCCCTATATATATATATATATATATATATATATTATATAGCATAGTGCTGGGCGGTTTGACCAAAAATTTATATCACGTTTTCTTTCAAAATTATGCCGGTTTTCCGGTTTATGACGGGGTTTTTTTTTTCATGCATAATCAGGTGTTCAAAGCATTTTCTACTGGTTGAGAGAGGAATTACTGCAGTAAATTGACTTAGGATGGTCTATTTTACTGTCATTAGTGAATATTGTAGAATAGAATAGCGCCCAGTATAACCTAAAGTTGTTATTTCTTAACGTTCTAATAACGTTCTTATAACCAGGAAATAACGTTAATACAACGTTTATATAACAGGAGAAATGTACGTTCTATTGACGTTTGAATGATGTTCTTATAACCAAGCAAGAACGTTAATACAACGTTTATATAACGGGAGAATTGAACGTTCTTATAACGTTTTGAATAAAGTTCTTATAACCAAGAAATAACGTTAATACAACGTCTAAAAAACTGGACATTTTGAATGTCCCTAGAACATTCAGAAATAACGTTAACGTTTTTATAACTTAATGGGGACGTTATGAAAACGTTCTTATAACCTAAAATTTTTAGCTGGGGAAGAGGAGAGATTCGCGATTGCACTGAACACGTTTTAAGTGCAGGATTCTCTGAGCGAGCCCAGAGAAAATAGACCTATTTTAACAAGAGCAGCGTGTATCTGAGAGCGCGGCACATTATATTCCACGCGCGAGCAGAGAAATTCGCGCTCACGCATTATATTAATGTACTTTCACGCTACAATAATGCGCTCAGCATCCATCGTCCATGTAACGTAACAGAGCACTGCTGTTTGTTTACCTCACTCGTCGCTGCTTAGAAGTGCAACATTGTAAAGGGTCCGTCTGAAACAGTGTCGCGCAGCGTAACGTTCGTTCCGAACGTTGTGTAATTAAATACACCGGTATGGCAGTTTATTCAAAATCAATATCGTGAGGAAAATATAAACCGGTTTTCGGTTTGAACCGGTTTACCGCCCAGCACTAGTATAGCACTTAAAGTTTCTTATGATCTTAAAAACCTATTGATCTAAAGCTTTATACTTAAAAAGCATGATGTTAGTTTTGTAGCTATATAAATTGTGCCTAAATTTAAATATAAAAAGATGTAAAGACATAGGAATCTGTCTGGTTAAGCTAGTTGGGAAGAAGTGTGACCAGCCTTATAAACAAGAAGTCTGTTGAAAGCACTCGTCTTTCAACAGACGAGTGCTGCTTTCTCAAAGCTGAGGACTGTTATTTACTCATCACCCACGTTATTTGTAGCAAATAGCTATCAAGAGTTTTGCAATAGCTTTCAGAGGATTAGGATCCAGTTCTGGTTCTTGTCTTTTTTGTGTGTGCAGAAATTCAGTGCGTGGAGAAGTATATTTGAACAACGATGTTCATATCTCCCAGGCACACATTTGTGTTTCCACACCATATCAATGGCTTTACGCGCTTATCCCAGTTTAGTCAGGAGTTTTAACACAGCACAAACATTACCGAACCCCTTCGCTTTCCAGTGTTTTGCCTGGGCAGGATGTTTGTATCCAGAAAGGATCACATTGGCTATATGGGTCTAAAAGCAGCATACACCTCTCCAAATACAACTGAGCTTTAAAAACTTCCCCCATAAAGGCAAATGGCCTCAAGAAAACATTTCCAAAGACATGGCTATATCATCGTGCAATTTAGTGCGGTTAACTCACATTGACGTGATTGGAAATGCAAACCGTGTTTTGGTGGTGGAAACATCTCTGTGTAATTACCAGGTCAAGTAGTTATCGCTAACGTGTAAGATATTTCATGCTCTATTTCACATCCAACGTGTAAAGAATTGAGTCTGTCGTCTTTTTAATCATCCTGTATTTGAACACCTATTTCCCTTCCCTCAGGATAGTCTGAAAATGAAGCCAAGGAACTACAGAAATGAGACATGGAGAAGTAGACCTTGAAGCATCTAAACACTGTGTACACACACACACACACACAAACACACACACACACACACACACACACACACACACACACACACACACACACACACACACACACACACACACACACACACACACACACAATCAGCCAGAGAGATCTTATTATAGACTACACAGCAAAAACAACAGATTTTATGAGTAATTTTGTCTTCCTTCCAAGTAAAAAATATCTCAATATCCTTAAACAAGATAATTGTATTTGAGAAGCATATGATATTAAGATTCAAATTAGGTTTATTTTTCTTTCCCCACAGGCAAATTGTTTTCTCATGCTTTAAACCTCGAGTATGGGTAAATTTGTACTTAAAACAAGAGAAGAGTTGGTTACACTATTTCTATTGTCCACTTTCGACCTTCTATTAACTATGACTAACTTTGCAACTTCATGTCAACTAACTCATTAGAGTATCTAGTAGACTAGAATATGTTTCCATGTATTCTTCAATAGTATGATGCTAGGGTGCTGTCGGTGGTTGCCAAGGCATTGCTTTGCAGTTGCTAGGGTGTTCTGGGTGGTTCCCAGGGTGTTGTTATGCAGCTACTAAGGTGTTTTAGGTGGTGCCAAAAGCGTTGCTGTGCAGTTTTCGTTGCCAGATGTTGCTATGCAGTTGCTAAGGTGCTTTGGGTGGTTGCCAGGGCGTCACTATGCAGTTGCTAAAGTGTTTTGAGTAGTTGCCAGGTCATTGCTATGCAGTTGCTAGGGTGTTCTGGGTGGTTGCCAGGACGCTGCTATTCAGTTACTAAGGTGTTTTGGGTGGTTGCCAATGCATTGCTATGTTAGTAGCTAAGGTGCTTTGAGTCGTTCCCAGGGAGTTCCTATGGAGTTGCTAGGGTGTTCTGGGTGGTTGACAGGACGTTGCTGTACATTTTCTAAGCATTTTTGTGTGGCTGCCTGGGTGTTGCTATGGGGTTTTTGGGTGGTTGCCAGCTGTCAGTGCTTTGTTATGTAGTGGCTAAGGTGCTTTGATTGGTTATCAGGGTGTTGCTATGGAGTTGCTAGGGTGTTCTGGGTGGTTACCAGGACGTTGATATGCATTTGCTAAGCATTTTTGTCTGGTTGCAGGGGTGTTGCTATACAGTTGCTAAGTTGTTTTGGGTTGTTGCCAGCATATTGCTGTACAGCTACTAAAGTGTTTTGTTGGTTGCCAGGGTGTTGCAATGAAGTTACTAAAGTGCAGTTACTAACGTAGTTGTAAAGTTACTTATAGTCAGCAGAATATCTGTTGATGGAGCATTAAATCAAAGTGTTAGGAGATATTATGCAGACAGTCTACTAAAACTCTAATGAGAGTTAGTGGACATGTATTGAATGTTCAGATATTCATGCAACTAAATATTCTGGGGGCAATTACATTTTTGTGAAAATTATCAAAAACGCTGGTGATGGCTGCCAATTTTTATTTATTTATTATTCTGGTGGGAAAAGAGTTAAAAACATCCGTCTAAAGTAGATCTCGTGATTAATTCTTTTATTGCATTATTTTTTATGATTAATTAACTTCTTAAATCAACAGCCATAAGTATATTCTCTTATGCAGTTTGATCTCAAATAAGTTGATCTTGTTTTAAATCTAAATTCAAAGAGTGATGCTTGGAGATGTCATTTTTAATTTAATTTTAATTTTAATTTATTGAATAAATTAATTAATTGTCACAAATAATAATGTCTATGTTTAAACAGGTTGTTTCTACATATAAAGCTGGAATACAAGAAAGCTTTTTAACATATAACTTCATCAGCACTGTATGCTGAATAGTTTTACTTTAAAATAAGATAAAAAGAAGATAAAAAATATTTGAAGTGTATTCTAAATATACAGGATCAAGTGTTGATATCCTAATGTTTTTGTATCTTTAGTGTTTCTTACCTTCGCAGTGTTTCCCATCACCTTTGTATCCTGATTTGCAGATGCATTTGTATGACTTGAGGGTGTTCTGACAGATGGCATCTATACTGCAGCTGTCCAGGGCCTCGGCGCACTCATCCACATCTGCTGAGAGAAAAGGAAATCAAGAGGCTTAGAAGAGCTTGGGCACGCTCTATTTTGAGAAATACCGACACGTTTTTGCTCCGGGCAGGTACATAGAAACACTCAAGCGAAAACTTGATGATCCAGCATGCACGAACAGTAATGTGACAACAAATTAGTTGTACAATTCCACCAAAAACCATGTCAGAGGTGAAGAGACAACAATCCAGCATCTCCAAACCAGACCTGAGCACGAAAACCGAGCTGTTCCCAGTTTAGACGTAATTCTGAGGACTTCAGCATCTCATATTTCTGTGACCTCTGGGATTAAAGCCAAACCCAACATTTCCCACACAGGGATACTTCACCAACACTCTGGCATTTCCTGGAGTTGAGTTGGTGCTACGCATCGATACGACTAAACCGTAACAACAAAAATACATTCTGTCCTCATCAAAGGTCAATGACGTTGTCATGGTTACCCTAACAAAAGACAGTCTTCTAATACTCTTTTTCTTCAGAAAATATACAAATCTAATTTGAAATCTATCATGGTGTGCTGTTGCAATCCATGACAGAGTTAAAACTAGATCTTTTTGTTTTCCGAGGTGTTTATTCATGTAAAATTCAATAGGATAATGCTACGGTGCTGTGGGTGGTTGGCAAGACATTGCTTTGCAGTTGCTAAGGTGTTCTGGGTGGTTTCCAGGGTTTTAGTTATGCATGTACTAAGGTGTTTTAGGTGGTTCCAAGAGTGTTGCTACACAGTTTTTGTTGCCAGGGTGTTACTTTGCAGTTGCTAAGGTGCTTAGGGTGGTTGCCAGGGCATCGCTATGCAGTTGCTAATGTGTTTTGTGTACTTCCCAGAACGCTGCTATGCAGTTACTAAGGTGTTTTGGGTGGTTGCCAATGCATTGCTATGTACAGTAGTTGCTAAGGTGCTTCGAGTAGCTGCCAGGGAGTTGCTATGCAGTTGCTAGGGTGGTCTGGATTGTTGTCAGTATGTTGCTATGCAGTTACTATGGTGTTTTTGTGGGGTTGCCACTGCATTGCTATGTAGTAGTTAAGGTGCTTTGAATGGTTGCCAGGGAGTTGCTATGAAGTTGCTAGGGTGTTTTGAGTGGATGCCAGGGAGTTTCTAGGGTGTTCTGGGAGGTTGCCAAGACGTTGCTATGCAGTTACTATGGTGTTTTTAGTGGTTGCCAGTACATTGCTATGTACAGTGGTTGCTAAGGTGCTTTGAGGGGTTGCCAGGAGTTGCAATGGAGTTGTAGGGTGTTCTGGGTGGTTGCCAGGATGTTGCTATGCATTTTCTAAGCATTTTTGTGTGGTTGCCAGTGTATTGCTGTACAGATACTAAAGTGTTTTGGTGGTTGCCAGGGCGTTGCTATGCAGTTCCTAAAATGTTTTGGATGGTTGCAGGGCATTGCTATCTTTCTACAGTTTCCAGGATGTTCTGTGAGATTTCTGTCTGGCCCAAGTCATACCACCCTGCCATAAATCGAATTATGCAGTAAATTCTAATGGCTCTTTGGCAAATATGCATTAAACACAAGGGGGTGTTGTGCAAAATCAAACTAAACTACAAAACTGTTTGTCACTGGCTGGAAAACAAAGTGATTTCACATGGCTTCAACACTCAAATCTGTCTTTCTCCTTCTGGAGTCTATTCACAATACAGTTCTGTCTCATTTCTCTTGTCTTCTGTGAATGCAGTTCACAAAAACAGATGCCCATCAAAGCAGGAGACTGCTTATTACAGGGTTAGAAGTCCAACAATCTTGAACCAGTTTCCACTCGAAGCTGCTGGTAAGAAACGACAACCGTTTAATTTGAAAACTTAAGGAAAATGATGCATTCAACAACATTTAAAGTCAGAAAACAGTCCAAATGCCCAATCCTAGAGACCATGATCTACGATCATCATATGCTCATGTCGTTCCTTATGACTTCCTAATTTCCATGCAACACAAAAGGTGAAATTTAGGAGAATCCTCACAGCTTTTAACATACAGTACAACAACGGCTCTGGTTGGCCACGTCTGCCGAGTTTTAAAAAAAGAACAAAATGCACAATAAAAGTAGTCTATATGACTTATGTACAATGTCAAGTAGTTTTTTTTAATCCATATAAGTGATTTGTGTGAGGAACAGACCAAAATAAAAGTCATTATTCAAAATATTTTTTTCCCAATTCAGTTTAGTAACGACACATGCCGGATCCAGGCCGTATCCAGATCAGATGGAGGACCTGCGCCTGGACACGACCACAACGCATCGCTGAAGTGTCAGCAGAGATTGTGTCAACTAGTCTCTCCCCTCTGAAAGCCTCATCGACACGACAGCCATCGGCACTGATCCTCAACAAACTCCTCTTCATACGCGCCTGATGACTCCGATCTTCAACCAGATTAAACTGGATAATATCCTAATTGTTCCAATCCAATCTGACCTGTAATGCTGCCAGAATCATAATCATACACTGTTCTTTCATTGGCCAGAGGAGAACTGCCCTTTCTTCACTTATGTTGCCATTGGCTTTTGGCTTGCTTAGTTGGGGACATTAAATTTAAATTAAAACAATATTGATCTGCCTGCACTGACACCATTATATGAGAACTGAACTGAGTTAGACTATGACATCACTGTTTTGACCAGAGCGGCTATATATATAGATTAACTAAATAAATAACTTTTTTACAACAAAGATGAAACATCACAGAACTTACTTAAGTTGGACTGTGACGCTATTTTCTTCTGGAAACAAACTTTGTTGCATTATTTTCCTGTTATCATTGTAAAGCTGCTTTGAAACAATCTATATTGTAAAAAGCAATATATAAATAAATGTGACTTGACTTGACATGCAAGCACCAATGCCATTTGGCATCAATAACATCAAATATATCAACACACCATTTGTTGCAATTCAACACTGATGCAAATACAACGTTTTGCAGGAGAATTTCAGTGAATAACGTCTTAAATTTAAGCCTTCTCATCACACAAAGCTATCGTGGATGCTTTGAAAAGTGCAAATGGAGTGAAATGGACTGCTTTTCATTTTTAGGTGAACTATTCCTACTGAACGTTAAAATGTACTCAGCAGACAACAAATCGTTCTGGACTGATATCATATCGTTCACCTAATCTTAAAATGCACATAAAAAAAAAACACTGCAATATTGCTTGGTTGGATATAAAATGAATACCAATAAAAGCTCTTTTACGGGGGAATGGCAATTTAGCCACGGCTAATGCTCAATGTGAAAGAACAGTGCGTTTTTTACACGTTAGCAAATGAGAAATATAACAGACTATAACGCTAAGGTCAGACCAATTCAACCCTCCAGTAGCTGGAAAATGAAAAGTAATTTGTTCAGTGGAGGGAGCTTGGAAACTCCTTCATGATTTCAAAGAAAAATTAAGTGATTACAACCTCATTTCACATGCAAACCAATTACCCACAATCCAATCCTCACACAACACAGATTCATTAGTCATAATCATGCTTATACAATATAGAAATAGTCAAAATCACATTTTATACGACAGAACTGATGAGATCATGGTCATTGTGTGGCTTGTTAGCTTGATCTAGTTAGTCCAGCATGGGGTAGTTACAAAATCTACCAGCAGGGGCAAACTGAACCAGTCAAACCCTGACCCCTTGATTCCACCAGTGAAAACTCTAGCCAATCATAATCAATCAGATTCACTGACCACAATCACACGTCCTCAACAGAGCCAATCAGATCCATTACCCACAATCACGGTCTCACAGCAGATCCAATGAGACCAATTAGCTGTAATCACGCTCGCACGGCAAAATCAATCAGCGTCTCCATTCAGTCCCAGAAGAAAGCAGTTTTTCATGTAATAAAATGGATGAAACAGACTCCTTATTACTGCTAAAATCAATCACAAAGTGCTCTAGTGGTTGTACACCCAAATGCTGTTTTAGAGAGAAAATAAACATGTCACTGTTAATCTGTCTATGAGTTTAGAGAAGCATTCACGGAGCTCTGGTATTTTAAGAGATGCATGATGCCAAACAGTTTTTCTGGCTGTTTTGTTCTTTCTTTTGTGCGTTTCAAACTGGAACACCAAGGCTGAGATTTAGAGAGACGCTGATTACACTGACCGAAATAAAAAAAATATGTGGTCTGGGAAGTTTTTTCACACAAAAATGAGAATTCTGCCTTCATTCATTAACCTTTGTGTTGGTTTCAAACCTGCATGAATTTTTCTCCTCGGGACGTTCATGGGAGTAAATGTATGGAAGCTTGTTTACGCCACAGAATAAAATCTAAAAAAGGTAATTGTGAGTTTATATCTCACAATTCTGACTTTATGAGACGTAAAAAGTCACAATTATCTTTTAAAATGTTTTATTCTGTGGGGGAAACAAGCTTCCATTTAAATGAGAGAAGTCAGATTCATCACCAAATAATACATTTGAGTTTGATCTTTTATAAGAATCAGTTAATCTGGTTCAGGTCTGAGTGATTTGTAAATGATCGTTCACCAACTCAATGGTTTAGTTGCATTTCCACGACTTCAGAAGACTCATTTTTGAAGCTTGAGATTTTTCCTTTTGTGCTATACTGAAGAATAAAAGTCATACAGATATGAAACAACACGAGGATGAGTAAATGCTTATTTTGGGACTATCCCTTTAAAGAGCTCAAACTGATGACGAACATGTTTGAACAATATTTTGTAGATTGCAGATTCAAATTCAGCTTCTCGATCACAAGAAAACCAAACCAAGTCAAAAAACTTTTCCAAATGTGTCAAATGTTGTGAAGATCCACATTATTTCCCCATGCTTCAGAGAGATGTATGTGCTCCACCAGAACATAAAATGTCTTTATTACTTTGGCTAACATGAAAGTGACTTGAAAACTTTCCTCCGTTGACCTAGAAACATAAACCTTTAAGAATCCTCAATAAAGTATTCACGGCTGCTGAAATCTTTCTATGTAACTGAACTCTGTTTATGAGATTTGTTTCCACTAGCAACACATCTGAGGATTCGACTCAAGAGCTTGAGACTTGCATTTTTTTCTTTGTACTAACCGAGAGCTAGCCGTTACCACTCATCTCAATGGCAGCTTCTCAGCTAGCTGAGTCGAAAACACGAGCTGTAAATACCATGACTAATCGCTTTAGACTCCGAGCGCAGGAACAACACTGACACCACCTCAAGAACACATTTTTAAATAGAAAGAATTTGAAATAGCATACTACTCGTATTATTTGTCTCATATGTTTATTTATGGCATAAACAGTACGTGTAGTATGCAAGCATGTTATCCCGAATTCAGACAATCTTGGGCTGATATGTCAAGAACAGAAGAAAAAGTTCAATTTGTTTAAGTCAAATCTAAATATTTTATGTAAAACTAATTTTAAATGTTCCTTTGCAGACTAACTGAAATAAAATAAGTTTAAGCTGAAGTAATAAAATTACAAAAAAAGCTAAAAAAATATAAAACTAAATAAAAATACAATTAAATAAATTAGAAAGCAACATAAACTAGAATAAAAGAAAATATTTTTAAACAAAATAGTAAAAAATACAGGCTAACATAACCAAATAACATAAAATATCAAAAATCAACAGAATATAATAAAATAAAATTTTCAAAAATAAATTGAATTAAAAAAAGTAAAATAAAATATTAAAAAGCAACATAAAATAAAATTAAAATGTAATTAGAAAGCAACATAAAATAAATACAAATAAAATATTTAGAAACTAATAAAAATTACAGAAGCACATAACAAAATTACTAAAATTAATATAACTGAAAATATAAAACCAATTCTAAATACTATTAAACACTATAATAGCATACAAATAATACTAAATTATAAATACTAAATTAACAGTTGTTTAATAAAAGTGAATGGTGTTTGTAAATTCTAAAAAAAAATTCATAAATGTATCATAAAGAAGTCTTGCGCTGTATTTCTCCATTTTTAAATTGGATTTTTTTCTTTTTTTTTATAATTTAAGGGCCTTCAAAAAAATTGGGCACTGGTAAAACATATACTAATAATGCAAGTTATACATTTTGCATTTGGCAAATGCTTTTTTTGAAACTTAAATTGCACTAAAGCTACAGTGTGCATTGTTTTAGTTCATGCATTCCCTGGGAATTGAACCGATGATTTTTGCGTTGCAAGCAGAATGCTCTAGAATCTTGGCTACAGAAAGCCTATATATTCGTATGCATTAGTTGTATATATGATATGATTAAAATAGTTTGTCAGAGTTATGTTTGTCAATAGAGAAAGATGGTAGTACTGGCATCTGCCAGTGGCATGATAGTGGGTCATGCCGAGACAAATCTGGACTCCTTGAAGTTTTCAGCTTTCCTTGAAAGTGTGGTTTGTGTGTGTAGTGTTTTCTGGATTTTGTGCTCACTGGGCAGTTTATTTAGACGTACGGACTCACTGAAGGTGTGTAGTTCAAACACATGCTGATGTTTGCTCCCAGTCAGATCCTCAGTGTTTGTCTAAGCCCCGCTTTACACACGCTGCAGAAATAATCTCAGAAGCACAAAGCACAGATTCTACATGTGAAACTTTGAGAATAATTAATATTACAGTTTTCCATTTCCATTTATAAACTTTATGAAATTGTTTTAAAGAATAAGAATAAACTTGAATGTACGTTTTATGAAGAAACAAATGGTGCTTGCCTGTGCAATATCGTCAACACAATGCTAGGATGTTGTGGGTGGTTGCTAGGGTGTTCTAGGTGGTTGTTAGGTGATTATTTGGAAGCAGAATACAGTCAAAATAGTTTATATACCTAATACACAATACAAAAGAGTTAATATACCTAAGCATTATCTGATCACATGTAAATTACTTTACACCACAAACAGTTATACATTTAAATTGAGCTGGAACATTGGACAAAATCATAAAACATTTTACTAAATTATTTTTTAAATAAAATAAAATAATTAAAATTAAAAATATATATATATTAAAGAATATAAAATAAAATAACCAAATACAATTAAATATTAAAAATAAATAAATAAAATAAATATTTTTTTTTTATTAAAAAAAAAACATAAAATATATATATTTATTTATAAAAAACACATCAACAGCTGTCCTGGTGAGTGCAGTAAAACCAAAGTAAAATATGTCAGTAGTAATACTGTACTAGTGTATGAAGTTATGTCTTCAGTTAAGTGATCCAAATTCAGAGCTAAATCCAAAAGCATCCCGACCACTTCACACTCACTCTCAGGTGGTTCCACAAACTAAATCAATATTATGTTAGCAAGTGGATCACAAGTTTGCCCTCACAAGTTTGGCAGGCAATCCTCCGAGCTGGTGTAAAGCCAGATACAGTAGCGCCGAGACAGCCTCTCGTTTCTGGCCAAGCATCCGTTAGCATGTGGCGGAGCGATGTTTGAGCGAGAGAGGTGTTGGTTGTGTGAGCTGGCAGGCCGTCACATGCGAAGCCAGCACAAAGTCTTCATCTCATGGGCTATTAGGCGACACACAGACGGGACGAAAGAAAAAAGGGTGTTGATGAATGCAGACGTCAACATTAGAGCAGAATTTAGCATCCTCCCCCCGCCGTCTCTTCCCAAATCGCATACATCTAATGAAGGAACTCACTGTTTGTCCTCCGAACAGCTCGTAAAAGAAATATCGCCTGCTTCTATTTGTGCCCGACGTCCTCGGCCCCCTGGAAAAGCCGTGTGTGTTACTGTAAGCGCTGAGTGATGGTGGCTGTCTTCAAACAACAACAGCGGTCATTTAAAGCTCAGAGTTTATGAACTGCTGAAATTGCAGTTGAGCCGTCGCTTAAGCCTTGTCTTAAAGTGAAAGTTCAGCCAAAAATAACAATTTGTGTCCTTCCAAACATGTATGACTTACTTTCTTCTATTCTTTCATTCTTCTTTGTAAGTACAGGGAAAGTCAATGGGGTCCAATGTTATTTGGACCCCAAGATTCTTTAAAATATCTAGGCTACTTTTATGTTCAAGAAGAAAAAAATTTGGTTCAGGTTTTAAAACAATTTTAACAAATCGCTAGTAAATTTCAACAAAAATGACAAAGAAACGGCAAGTAACATTGAATTACATGTGGAATTTTGAAGTAGAAAATCTGAAATAGTATTTTCTTTCCAATCTTTGTTTTATTTACAACTTTGAAAAATACTTTTTTTTTTTTTTTACAATGTATAGTTTTGGAACCATTTTTTGTTGTTGTTGTTTTTGGGCGAACTATCCATTTAAAAACATTACTTGATCATACTTCAGCAACAGTTTGAAATATCATCGTCTTAAATGAAATGAATCTTGAAGTTCATGCTGTTCATGTTAGTTCATGTTTAACTAATAAATGCAGTATAAGTATTTTTTTTTTATTCTTATTTTTTAAGGAATGGAACCTTAATGGAACCTAAGCTTGTTTCCGCCACGGAATAAAGCAATTTAAAAGATAATTGCAACTTTTTAACTTGAATTTTTTTTTTCTCAGAATTGTGAGATATAAACGCGTAATTGCGAATTATAAAGTCAGAATTGCGAGACATAAACTTGTAATTTTGAAAAAAGTCGTAATTGCAAGAGAAAAAGTCAGAATTGCAAGAGAAAAAGTCAGAATTGCAAGAAAAAAAGTCAGAATTGCGAGATATAGTCAGAATTGCAAGAAAAAAGTCAGAATTGCAAGAAAAAAGTCAGAATTGCGAGATATTAATTTGCAATTGCAACAAAAAAATCGTAATTGCGAGAAATTAAGCCAGAATTTCGAGATAAACTTGCAAGTGCGAGAAAAAAAGTCCGAATCACAAGAAAAAAAGTCAGAATTGCGAAACATGAGATTGCAATTGTGAGATATAAAGTCAGATGCGATGTAGTCAGAATTGCAAGAAAAAAGTCAGAATTGCAAGAAAAAAGTCAGAATTGCGAGATTTAAACTTGCAATTGCAACAAAAAAAACGTAATTGCGAGAAATTAAGTCAGAACTGTCAGATATGAAGTCAGAATTGCGAGATATAAACTTGCAATTGCAAGAAAAAATTCAGAATTGCAAAAAAAATTCAGAATTGCGAGATATAAAATCAGAATGGAGAGATATAAACTTGCAATTGCGAGAAAAAGTCGCAATTACAAGATATATAGTCAGAATTGTGAGATATACTGTATAAACTTGCAATTGCGATAAAAAAATTATGAATTGTTAGATATAAAGTCCAATTCTGAGGACATAAAGACTGAATTGTTTTATATCTTGCAATTCTGACTTTATAACACACAATCGTAAGTTTAAAAAGTCGCAATTACCTTTTTTGTTTTTTTATTCTGTGGCGGAAACAAGATTCATAAGGAACTTTATTGTAAAGTGCCACCATTATTTATCTAAAGAAAAATGGGAATAAAAATCCTTTGCAATGTCACAGTTCATTCCCACCAGTAATATCCAATCAAATCTGCTTTATGAGCACATTTTACTGAAAAATCACAGAAATCTACAGTTGATTCCTTTGAGATGTTCCGTAAAGCTTGTCTGAGTTTGCAACACTAACACCTAACTAAGGCACAATGTAGTTAACTCAAAATGTGAAACCCGCTCATTTTGTTCAGTCATCTAAGACTAGTCTAGACAGACTAAATAGACGACTGCTTGCATTTAAAATTCTGCTGTTGTATGAAAAACCTGCCAATGGGAAACTGGTACGATTGAAATTACACAGAGAAAATTTTGCAGTGCAGGCAAAACGCAAATGACGTGACGCTGATATGGCAGTCTTTCATCACAGACAGGGAAAGTTCCAGTACGGCTCGTGATCAAGGTTTTCTCAGTCAGAATGAAAGCAGGCTGTTAACAGACGAATTACCAGACGTGTCGGTCGGGGTGGAGGTTCAGGGTTGGCAGAAGACCAGCTAAAGGTTGTCATCTTTTCACCAGCTCATAAAACTGCACTCAGTGCCATTGGACCGGTTTGGAATAACTCGGGCCGATCCAAACGGAGCTCAACTTATTGTTAAAGGGAAAGTTCACCCAAAAATGAAAATTCTGTCATCATTTACTCACCCTCAAGTTAATTGTTATAAACCTATATGAATTTCTTTCTTCTTCTGAACACAAAAGAAGATATTTTGAAGAATGTTCATAACCAAACAGTTGATGGACCCCATTGACTTCCATATTATTTTTTCCATACTATGGAAATCAATATAAACACTCATACTTGGCTTACCATAGTGAATCAGGGTAAGACAATGACTGATGATGTATTGACTCATTATTTACATTTTGTTAATACAAAATAAAAAAAAAACATACATAGTGTATCTTTAAACTATTTTAAGGCTGTGGGTAAAAGCTTTTTTTTTTTGCAACATTACTTGCTATTGATAGTCAATCCAATGATCAATTTTAAAAGTGCACATTTGCTAAAAGCCAATTTTGAAGGCATACCCTACATAGATGACCTCAAAGCTAACAGGCCAATTTAACACCAATTTCGATTTCAGAGGGTCTTAAAGAAGTCAACTTTTCGATCTATAGAGAATATCAATTGTGGGGGGAAATGGCATCTAAGTGGGCTTCAGAAGAACTGTTTCAATGCATACTTACAGTTCACAAATTGCTGAGCGCCTGACGTGAACATTATTCTTAAAAGTAACTTCAATGGCTTCGAGGCCATCGAAATCAAGGTGATATCTTGTTCTAGAACAGTTGTTCTCTGTCTCTTAAAGCCATTCAAGTGTAGTTTTTCTCCTCTTTTTGAGTGCAAGCTGACTGAGAGCTTCATATAAGGCCATATTTGATTCATATTTATCACCATAGTTAATAAGATTGCAGAATCATTTAGGTTGTGCATTGGAGCCTTAGATCCATAAATCTATTTTGAAATTTTATACACAATGGAAGTTATCAATCTAAATCAACAATAGCATTTTTTTTTAACAAAGTGGCAAACCCTATTCTAGAACAAACGCACACTTCTTAATAAATACAGATTAATGTTTTAAATCTCATTAACATACTCAGTGATTATTTTTTTATAAATCAACATTAGATTCATTCATTTACTATATTTAAATACAAGCAGCTGCTTTCTAAAGCAGCATCCGAACTGACCCAACAATTGATTCCATTACATTAACGTTGCTAAGATAATATCGCCATACTCTAATAAGCATAAAAATATACACAAACAAATATTGGGTAAAACTTTACATTTTGCAGTTTGCATCCTGCATTGCAGATGCATTCAGGTTATGCATTAAAGTCTTGGATGCACAAATAAGTAACAATGTATATAGATTGAAAGTTATTTATATTGCTAAGTAATTTATAATTGCTAGAAATAACAATTTAAATGCAAATGTCTTTATTTTTTAATAATGCAAAGTTGCATCCCACTGTTCTAGAACAAACACACCATTCCAGTGTTGGGCTCTTCATTTCATTCATAATAAACTGCCAGTATTTAGCACTTCATCATAACTTTGATGTTTAAAGCGTGCTCAGGCAACAAAAGTCTGACTTTCTTTCGACAATCTCCAAGTGTAAGAAGAACGTTATCTTTGACAAAATCACTGATCGCTATCTCACGGCCCTCGAGGCACATCCGACAGACAACGACGAGCAATGCCAAAACTCAGACATAAAAAGAGTCCACGTCTGAAAGAGCCAGAGGATGTTTCCATCAGAGGTGAAGTACTACATCCAGACAAACTGAGCGGATCATAGAGCGATAATGTCATCGAATACAGTGTCGAGGCGTTAGTGGTTCTCAGTTGTTTCTGGCACAAATGAAATGCTGATTGCAAACTATTTTACTTCCGTATCTGACATATTTCAGAGTGAAACATGATATGCAATAAGAAAAATAGTCTGCACTCTGGAATTTATTGGGTCATGCACAATAAAACCAGGAGCCTCATTTAAAAAGATGTGCATCTAAATCATCCAATATGTGAACGTGCATGTCATTGCAACTGGTGGGTTTAATATATTTGCCTATGATGGTCATTTGTCTGCCTAGATTTTAAGATAGGTTTATTCGATTTTAAGAGGCAAATAATACCCATATCATGTAGTGGGCTTTAAAAAAAAAAAAGTAATGAAAGATCATGGTTCTTCAAGTGCTCAATGCAAAACAATCGTGATTGCCTCGATAAGATTTTTTTTAATTCAATAGACTGCATGTTACTCCTTAGATGAACAAAATTATTTACATTTTCTGTAAAAAAAATGTATGCTCACACACACAAATGCTTGCATGCACTACATATATTCTCACATGGTTAAAGAGAATGCAAATGAAATGTAAGTTATATATTCATAATGAATGTTTGGCTCATTACATAAAAGTTAGGCAGGTTAGATGTGAGCATCGTACAATTTCACAGTTTCTGCCGATATGCAGACTAAAGTATTCAACTAATTAACATTAGCATTAGAATCATTCATTTATTTAAATGAATGTAAATACTGTGTATATATTTATATAAGCAGCATCCAAACTGACCCAACATTTGCGAAGCTAAAATCAGTAGGCTACTCTATTAAGCATACCAATACTGTAGAACATTCAAATATAGGGCAAAATATTCACTTAAAATAAATTATTTAAACTATTTTTTGTTCATATTTTACTTTTTATTGTTTAACATGTTTCTAAGCTAATATTGCAGCCCTCTAATGAGCTCATTTCCAGGAAGGAAACCTGCAATGCTGCCCTACAATTGGGGTGAAGTAAGGTATCTTAGGAGGCATCATAATGACACGGCCTACCTTTAAACGCATATGATGCCTTAAAACACCGCCTATGGAGTCGGAACACTAGGATTTGGAACACATGTGACGTTTTAACTGCATTAGTAAGAGTTTCCTGGGGCCTGTACCATGATGGTAGTTGAACAAACTCAGGGTTACAGGATTAGTTTAGAGTTGACAAAACCAAACCAATCCAACCAGGCTTTGTTGGTACCATGATGCTGATCATCAACTTTCTCTGTCAACTCAGGCTTTGATCCTGGGTTTAGGAGTTTAAGTGTGACATCAGTACCGAACAGCCAATCACATGTTGAGAGAGTGAAACTGAGATTAATTTCTCGCGAGAGAAGCAGCGCAATTCACTTATTAAATAAAAGTATTAAAATGGTAAGAATTTAAACAAATTTACACAGCAAAAAGAAAACAGCTGTATATGAAAGAGGACAACTAAAAGAAAAAGTCTCGCTACTATATATCAGCGCAAGTAAAAGTTCTGAAGTTATTTTATACAGCTGATAAAGGTATAGAGAGAATTGAACATTTAAGCTCACATGTAGTCATTTTATAGCTTCATCAATTGATGCTAAAGCATATTTATATTACCTTTATATATTTATTCATTTAAACTGCGTAATAATAATTGATGAACTAAAATTGTACTTGTGTGAATAATAAAGGGTATAATAATTACATAAATAATATCTAAATCATACAAATTTATTGTTCTAGTTATTGTTCTAGCATCACTAAAAACCAGAGGATTTTGTCTTTAAAAATCATTTGCTATGTAGTGACCTTTAATTTGGAGTAGAAACAGGTGGAGTGACTTTATAGCATCAGACGTGTTTGCTCACACTTTGCTCGCAGCTGATTGGTCCAAGTTCAGTTTGCAACCTCTTACCTAGAACATAACCTGCCCCGGACCAGGTTAGCCGTGGAGCGTAAGTTACTATGGCGATGAACACTGCTAAAAGCCAAACCACTTTCATGGTCCCTAAAACCCAGGGTTGACGCAAACTAAACTGAAACATAGCTGGCTAGCCACCTAAACCGGCTTCATGGTATAGGCCCCCGGTCTTTCCCAGGGTCTCCTCTTATGGAGTCGGGGAACATCGTGCCGTCTTGGTGCGAGCTGGCATGCGGCAGCATCATTTTTACCACAGCTGAATTCGTGGAGTGTTTTTCCATTACCGAGCAGAATAAAGCATTTCCTTTCATTCATTTACTGCAGTCTCTGAAGCTTGGACCGGCTCCCCGGAATGTAAACACATGCAGTCTGTAAACATACTCACACAAACACAAACTCGCTCAGATACACACACAAACACACATCCATCTTGCTGTCCTACAACAACATTGTCTGCATTGTGCTGTTTTGTGTTCGCCATCTGAATTACCCTAACAACACTGATGAATTAACAAGACATTGTGCATCATTTGGTCGATATTGGTTTTAAATAATTATTAATTATGTTGATCTTGTAAAAATGAGGTCTGCAATAAGTGCAGATTATAAAGTTGATGCCAGTTTGAATCTGTCTCATGTCAAATCCTCATGCATCACTTTCTGTCCTTTCTTTATAACCCCAATAAAAGGCAAACAATGTCTGTTTTATATTCTGATAAAGCAATAAATGATGATGATTATGCGAAAATATTGATGAATACTAAACATTGTATTGCAGCTCCCATCCAATAAGTTGCAATACGTTTTGTTCTTTGGTGGTTTTGATATGAAACAAAGTCCCAGCTTTCAAATTCTGTCACTTTTTATTATGAAATTCAAACAATAAATACCGTTTTGGCGCCTTTTAATGTGGCGTCACAGATCGCTGTAGTAGCGCCTCAGTTGAAGCGCACATGATGTGAACATATCGTCTCTTCCGCTTAACTAGGCTATTCGCAAGTCTTTGCTACTTGTTAGATCACGAAATAAACAAGAATGGGCATCACAGGGTATGCTGAAAGATACATTACAACTTACCGTCATTTATCAGGTCTCATGTAATCACTCAATCAGTAGCTGCGTTTCGACCGCGAAAAGACGTCACAGTAAAACGACAGGCCAATGTCACGTGACGATACGTTACCTCAGAAACGTTAATCAATGATCAGAAACACTTGCATATGAAAACTCGATAGTTAGTTAGAAAAGGCTTGTTCGACTTGAACTGGCGCTGCACAGACCGATCGGTTGATGACATCAAAGTACCGCGAGAGCGATTCAAAAGCATAAGGAGCCGTCTGCTCTCTAATCGCTCTCGCGGTACTTTGATGTCATCAACCGATCGGTCTGTGCAGCGCCGGTTCAAGTCGAACAAGCCTAAAATTAACTCTAGGTCGGAGCACTTTGCTGTATGTCTCATTTATGGTATGTCTAAATAAATCTATTATGAAAAGTTTTTTTATACAGTCACTGTTTAAATTGTTTAAATTTCGACGTAGAAACATAATCATAAAAGCTGTCTTAAATGTAATGTTAATGTTTGTATAAATCATATTGACTTGAACAACTATGTAAACAATCAAAATTAAGCTTTTATCTATTTCCTTGGAACTCATGAAAACTAGTTAAATCAACATTTCCTCTGATCCACAAACAAAAAGGTTAAATTTTTTGACCAATGCAGTATGATGGTTTTTGAAGCATTGTAATACAAAGTACTGTTTAGAACATAGGCGCCGATTTATGTTTTCCTCCGTGGGTGCTCATGGGCGCACGCCCTTTAAGAAAGAAAGAAAGAAAAAAAAAAGTCAAAAATTTTTTGCATTTCAGAACCGAACGAGAAGCGCAGTGCCGTGTCTATGACAACTCGAGGTAGCCTATCGCACACCGGACGCGCACTTTGTCAGTTTAAGGCCAGCAATATTGTAATGTTATGTTTAAGGACATTATGGAATTAAGATAATGTATGTAGCCTACTATGTTATGATTGTACTGTACAATTAAATACAACCGTTGCAAAGTCTGCAGTCTGAACACTTTTACCTCAGAGCGTCCAACTGAATGAATTGAGAATATCACCTGAAAATCCGATAATATCAGCAATTTTCATTCAAGCAGCTGATTTCTGTGAATTAATGTAAAACTAAATGTATATTGCAGCACAGGTTGTAGTCAGTATATACATTAACGACGATTTGAGACAAATACATGTAAATTTAATATTGCAGCACAGGTTGTAGTCAGTATAGCCTACATTAACGACGATTTGAGACAAATACATGTAAATTTATTATAAAACTATGTAAATCGCGCTCTGTGGCACGGCAGGATTTTGAACAAGGTGCTAAAGCCGTAGCTGGGCGCCGCCGGTGTGTGTAAGTTACACTCATAGAGAATAATGTGTTCGAATTTTAAAAGACATGGCACTGCGCGACGCGGCGCTGCGCTTCTCGTCCGGTGTGCGACCCCTTTTAGGAAATGGACAGCCGCCGACACGAACGCACACACCCATTTACTTGATAATAAAGCCGTAAAGTATCTTTCAACTCAGGACCATAGCTCAGGACAGCGCCACTTCTCACAAATACAGACAGGATTGGAGATCAAAAGTTTAACTGACATGTAACCGCGATCAGAGGTGTTTTCATCCGAGAAACACTGTGATTGGTGGATAGGATATGGAGCAGGCGACTGACAGCGACATAACCAATCACAGTGTGACAGACGCTTCACATAGCACCAACTGCAATGTTTAAAGGTATAGCGTAGGATCTTTCCGAATTTTAGAGAAGACCCGCCCTCTCCAATTTTTTAAAAAATGTACATGCGCAAAACTCTATTTGCTCCTGAGAGGAAACGTCTATTAAACGTATGCACGAGAGAGCATGCACGAGCCTAGTTCCCTTTCAGTCGATAACGTCGGACGTAGTCGACGCGACTGAAATGGGATCACGCTAGGGAGCCTATCATCTTCGAGTACTATTGAACGAGCCAATGTAATTGGCGTGCGTGATTCGCATCACACACTCCGCCCCCGCGGCGCGGGTATAAATACGGAAGTGGATGCACGCACTAGTTGCCTTTCGCTTCGGAGCCGATCGTTTGATGTCTCTGAGAGTGCTGTTGTCTACAACGAGCGAGTGTGTCGGTGTTCTTCAGGAAGACTCTCCCAGTGCTGGTGTTCTACAGCGCGAGTGCAGCGGTGATCGCGAGCTTTGAGCTCTCAACTGCTGTTTTAACAGCAACAAATTTCTAAATGTTTGTGTGTGTTGATGGCTGGTTAGAGGGCGGAAAAGTGAGTGCTTCACTGTTTCAGTTCTCTGTTCAGTGTTGCCGCGGTCATTTCCCTGTGTGCTCTGGCACTGGTGACGGTCCTATTTTCTGAAAGAGCAACACGGGTGCGTTTGCGTCTTTTTCAAGATGTCATTCCGCCCGTGCGTTTCTGGGTGCGGTCGTTCCCTGTCTCTCTCTGATGGTCACAACTGTTGTGTCACGTGTTTGGCTTACAGCACGCTGAGACAGCTTTTGTGGACAGCTCATGTTTTCACTGTGGGAACATGACTGTCGCAGTGTTGAGGGCGAGACTCGCCTTCGTTCGCGGAGAGCGAGTCCCCATTACCATGCCCCACCCTCGGGTGCTGTGTGGGATGGGTGACCGGAGGATAGTGTTGGATGTCCCGCCCGGTAACCATTCCCTGTGGGCTCCTCACTCCTCCCTTCCACTGCAACCACTGGAGCCTCCTGTGTTGTCTGCTGGTCCATCTGTAATGGGTGGGCCAGCGGTTTCACTCGGGGCTCCCCTGGAGGACAGGACGCCGATTGCAGCATCAGAGGGTGAGCTGACTTCTGGAGATGATGACTCGGCTGCATTGTCTCCCTCCGGGAGTTCAATGTTGCCCGAGCCGGATCCAGAATTATCAGCTATGCTGAAACGGGCCGCCGAGGCTGCCGGGCTCGAGTGGAACCTCCACCGTGTCCCGTTCAGTCTCGGTTGGAATCTGGAGTTTGGTATCTTGGGGCGGGCCGCGCTGGTTCTCAGCTCGCCGCCCCAGTGCCTTTCTTTCCCGAAATGCATGGAGAGCTTATCAGGTGGTGAACAGCATCTTTCTCTGCCAGAAACTGCCTGAATAGCTTTTCCCCCTCATTACCCTTGATGGAGGAACGGTGAAGGGTTGCGAGGTGTCCCTCCATTGGAGCGGTCTGTCGACACAGGTGCACCTGTGTCCGGCGGCCGCTGCCTTTTGGGGGGATCCTCGTCTCCCCCCTAAGGCCTGTGAGTTTCGTCCGTTCCGACGGGCAGAGCTTACAAAGCCTGTGGGCAAGCCCCTTCCTCTTGCGTGCCATGGCGTTGCTGCAGGCTAGGGCACCCATGGCATGCACGAGGGTAATCCAGACCGTGCGCTCATAGGTGAGCACCGCACTGCATCCGACCTCACCCTCCGGGGTACGGGTGTCGTAGCGTGCGTGATCGGTCTGGCGATGTCCACCTTGGTGGTCCAGTAGCGCCTTCGTTGGCTCAGCCTGGTTGGTATGGCGGATGCGGACAAGGTTCGGTTCCTGGTCTCCCCAATTTCCCAGGTTGGGCTGGTCGGCGACGCGGTGGAGAACTGCATCAAACAGTTCTCTGCCGCTCAAGCGCAGACGGAGGTCATCCGGCACATCCTGCCCCGGTGGCCAGCTGCTGCCTCCACCCGCCGCCGGTGGCAGCTCCTCCGCCTGCTCGTCGCCGTGGGCGTTCTCCGGCCGCCGCTCCTGCTGGCCCTCCGCAGCAGCCTCCACCCAGGCCTCAGCAGGGAGCCGGCCGCAGTAGAGACGCCCAGCCCGCTCCAGGCGCTGCCAAGCCAGGTGGCAAGCGACAGCGAAAGCATTCCGGAGCGGGCCGCCCAGGAATGGATGAGATGCTCTTGGAGTGGCACGATCACTCCCTCCCCCCGGGTGAGGGCCGGGTGGAGCCTTTGTTTGTGTGTGTGTCTGTTCCGCCGCTGGCTCCCTAAAAAAAAAAAAAAAAAAAAGCGGAGCAAGCGGTACCCACACTTCAAAGAGAGAGCAATTTCATCTGTTCCTGGGTCCCAAGAGGGCCAGTCTGGCGGGTGTGACCCTGTATAGCCTTACACCCCTCAGCTCCCCCTTGGTCGCCAGCAGGCAGCTTGGTGCGTTCGAGGACCCGGTCATCCGCCTTCTCACGCGCCCCCTGCCGCTTGTGGAGACAGGTAAGTGTTGCACAGCACACTAACACCACTCTCTCTACTTTGCTGCCCCACCTCAGGCTCGGCTACCCCGCTCAAGTCAGTGATAGTCATCACATTAGGTGTTGAGCAGACGTGCTCCTGAAAATTCAGTGATATTCATCACACCGAGTGTTGAGCAGTGCTCCTGACTTGTGCGTGCTTATCTTATCCTGCTGGCGAAGGATTTGATATAGCCGCTCCTCCAGCCGGTACGAAGGCCAGTTGTAAACTCGTTCTTCGTGCTACTAGGTGGTGGGTCGTGACCATCTTGGCCCAAGATTGGTCTGCAGCTTTGACCTGAAAGACATGTGCTTCAGATCTCTACCTCCCGCACCGCAGGCCATCCTGTGTGTTGCGTCTAAGGGTGGAGTATCAGTACAGTGTCCTTCCCCTCGAGTGCTCCAGAGCCCGTTGGGTCTTCAGGTCAACTGGAAGAGAGTAATCTCGCCCACGGGCTGAGTATCTCTTTTCTAGTTTTGGAGAGGTACTCGGTCCAACATGTCTCTCCAATGAGAATGTGTTCAGCTGGTGTTGAAGTGAGAAAGGGTCCCACTGAAAGAACTTTCAGAGGCTCCTGGGGTATATGGTAGTCGCAGCCTTTGGCTCCCTCCATATGTGACCGCTTCAGCGCTAGCTTCACGATCGAGTCCCGAGGTGACCGTGGCAGAGCAGCTCACCCTGTGTGACTATAGTTCATCCCGGTCTGCTGCCAAACCCTCTTCAACAGAGCGGCCATGTACAAAGGGCGTGTTTTAACGGGGGCCTGGGCGACCCCCGACTACACGGGCATTCGTGCCTCGAGTTGTTAGACATTGCGACCGTTGCGCAAGCTTCCCCTGCATGTCACAAACTCACCCGTCACCTCCTCCTTGGAGTCAGACGCTTCTGAGGGCGCCTTATTCCACTCCTCCCGCTTACTCAATCGTGCCGCCATCGAGCCTCACGATAGTTATAGCCAGGGCAAGTGGAGACTCCATCCCCTGGGTCCGGCTGGGTCATGACCATTCCGGGGCCGCTCAGTTGCCCCCCCGGTTTTATTTTTCCGCCAGTGTTTGGGTAAACCGAGCGGACTACCCTTGGACAAACACTGGGACTCAGCGGCCCCAGGGGCCCGCAGAAATGCGTTTAACCCCAGTGAGCCTTCTAAAAGTGACTGCGACTCATGGTCGCCTTGCGCCTGCAAGTCAGTGAAATCATCACTCTTCATGTTGAGCAGATTTGCTCCTGAAACTCAGTGAAGTTCATCGCACTCTGGTGTTGAGCAGCAATGCTCCTGTAGCTCAGTGAGTCCATCACAGGTAGCTCAGTGAATTCATCACACGCAGTGCTGAGCAGAAATGCTCCTGGTGCTCAGTGAAGTTCCTCGCACTCAAGTGTTGAGCAGAAATGCTCCTGAAGCTCAGTGAGTTTATCACACTCAGGTGTTGAGCAGTAATGCTCCTGAAGCTCAGTGAACTTGTCACACTCAAGTGCTGAGCAGAAATGCTCCTGTCGCTCAGTGAGGTTCTTCGTACTCAAGTGTTGAGCAGAAATGCTCCTGAAGCTCGGTGAGTTTATCACACTCAGGTGTTGAGCAGGAATGCTCCTGAAGCTCAGTGAACTTGTCACACCCAAGTGCTGAGCAGAAAATGCTCCTGAAGCCCAGTGATCTTCACATGTTGTGTTGAGCAATGCTCCTGTCTTTTGCGCCCGTCACTTGCACCTACGTGCCATGTCAGGAGAGGAACAGGTCTTCATAGTTGCCCCTCATTGGCCCAACTAGACCTGGTTCCCTTCAACAGCCTTCCTGACTTCTCCTGGATTCGGGGACGGGGCACGATGGCACACGCGTTCTTCCCCCGGAGATTCCGGGCGGTCTTACATCCGAACGCGGAGGTTCAGGTGGCTATCACAAGAACATGTGTTAGTTACCATCACTTCTGCGAGCACCCCCTAGAATTGGGTAGCGTGCTTACGCCTTTAGAAGTGGAACCTAGTCGTTGAGTGCGTCTTCTCCCCTGAGGAGATCCTGAAAGCTTTCGATCACTTCAGTGCTCTCTTTCCTGCAAAATGGGTTGCAGTAGGCTGTTTTCCTAAATCACCCTCAAAATGATGTTGCCTCGGTGTTTAAACGACGCTCATCGTGTTGCAGAAGTATGCAGAAGCACGTTCTGATCGTCAGGTTCCTGAGAAGCAAGGTCTTGTAAATCCTTGTGTCCCTCTTTATCCTCTTGGGCCTTGTCCCTGGTGCGACTGCACTGCAGAGACCGCCCCTGAGCCACTGCGGGTAGTGAGTTAAAAATTCTGTTATATCAGTTCTCCTGCTCGCGTGGTCTCTACTAGAGGGTAGGGACTTGCTCGCTTTCGGTCAACGTATTGTGCCTGGAGTCTGGGCCGGCTAACTCTCACAAGCTGAGACCCCGGCTCGGATTGTGCCCAAGGTTCCTACCTCTCCCGTAATAGGAGCAGGTGGTGAGCCTGCAAGCGCTGCCCTGGAGGAGGCAGATCCAGCCCTGGCTTCTCTGTCCGATTCGCTTGGACGTGTACAGAATGCAAGTCATAGACCTCAGACCAGCTCTTCAAATATCTGTTGGAATTCAGCAGAGAGGGAAGGCTGTTTCCATGCAAAGTTGCACTTAGTGCTTGCCTTCATTTCGGCAAAGATCCGAGATGCAACATGTCCACTTAGGTGTTGAGCTCCTCTATGATGAGTGTAAAGTGCTCCGCCTGGGCGTTGACGATATACTTTGCTAAACAGATTCTAGAGTTGGGGGCTGGACGACACCTAGTTGAACCGCTGCTTCCCGTGGGCTCCCTTCTCATGAAGCCAGTTTCACCGTGAGCCCGGTTCAAGTGTCGGCTTGCTGCGCCATTCCCCTCCTATGGACTGGATACGTGCGCCTTTCTACTCCAGTTGAGTTCCCTTAAAATTGAACCCTGTTGAGTTCCTCCACACCCCTCCGACGTCGGACGTGCGGAACGTCTGGTGTTAGGCCTACCACTCGTAAGCAGTGTGGAACCTGTGTTAGGCTGGGTCCATATGTTGCGGTCCCTTCGGTGACCCCATATGTGTATTCTTCCACGATACGGCTCCCTGCGGTGAGCCCGTGTCTTCCCTCGGCAGAGTCTCTCTGCCGTCACTGTCCGGTGTGTCTCCCCCCGTCTTAGGCTGGAGCCACCCCAGTGACATTCCATATGTTAGACTGCCCGGTTTCCGCCCAGTTCATATGTGTATTCTCCACATTTCCTCCCTCGGGTTGGATGTGGCTTCCGCAGCGTCCCTTCCTTCCAACGTACGGGGAACGCTTTCCCAGTGGTCCTGTAGGAACAGCAGTGACTTCCCTGGCCTAAGCCCTGTCCTTCTCCGCCTTAAGTTTGCGGGGGCATCAGGAGGCTTTGGTTTAGGCACTGGAAGGTGGCAGCGTTAGTGGCGTGTTCAATGGTTGATCCCATTTCAGTCGCGTCGACTACGTCCGACGTTATCGACTGAAAGGGAACGTCCTGGTTGCGTATGCAACCCACCGTTCCCTGAAGGAGGGAACGGAGGACGTAGTCCCCTTGCCACTACCGCTGGACCACCGCTGACCCCGGGTTACTCTCGGCTCCTCAGCGAAAAGCAACTAGTGCGTGCATCCACTTCCGTATTTATACCCGCGCCGCGGGGGCGGAGTGTGTGATGCGAATCACGCACGCCAATTACATTGGCTCGTTCAATAGTACTCGAAGATGATAGGCTCCCTAGCGTGATCCCATTTCAGTCGCGTCGACTACGTCCTCCGTTCCCTCCTTCAGGGAACGGTGGGTTGCATACGCAACCAGGACGTTCACCTCGATACCATTTGGTCATCGCTAATCATAGCTTACATTAACTTTTATTAGCAGTGATTTTAAATAGATTTATCCAAATAGCATGACAAACTTTACCTGTCTAGTAGAATCTTCGCGACTGCGGCATCAGTGGGAAGCCCAACCTGTGCTTTTAGCGCACACCAGCGTGTGAAATACTCACCCAAAATCGCTCTGGTCTTGTTTCTATATTCTGCGGCCTTACTCTTCTTATCATACACTTCGTATACATTTTTTCTCTTTCGACCCTCAGCCATTTTCAAAGGAATGGCTGAAACCGTAACTCATCACACATAATACACCTGAAAGTGTGCATGCGCAGAAAGCGAAAACTACATAGGGACGAGCACGTACGACGGCCTTACGTAAACATATCACCAGAATGATTGACACTTAGGTGGACCAATAGTATAGGCTACCCACCCGGAAAAAGAAAATCCTCCGCTATACCTTTAATTTTAAATGAATGTAGCCTACTGGTAGTCTGGCACACGTGGGTGCTCGATATTTTCCGTGGGTGCTCCGGGGCTCGAGCGGGTATCGGCGCCTATGGTTTAGAATACCTTATTTAAATCATTGTCCTACCATTGCCATTGTATTACCATTGGATTCTCGTCACATCGTTCACATAGTACAGAATCGAATGAGCTAAACTAGCCGTGAGCTTCTATAACCTAACTTACTTTAAACACTGGCCATCACATAGGCATCAATAGGCCTTCCCAGAATGCTTTGCGCCTGAATTTGTTTCCTAAAATCCAAAAGTCTCATGTTTCAGCTCCATCTGGTCTAAAAAAAAAAAAGAGGATATACTCAAAAACTTTTGAATCCCAGAAGAGTAACATTGCAGACGTAATCTGAGGCATGCTGTTTATATTACAACGCAATAAATAAGAGTGCTTTTGGAGGCTGAGGTCAGCAGGGAGAATCCGGATGCTTGTTTTCGTTCACTGACGCGTACAGTACAAATGAGGTGAAAAAGAAAGGAAGATGAAGAAATATTGAGCTTTTAAATGTACCACCTTCACAAAAGCTTCAATACTGCTCATGGAAACACAAGCTAAGATAATATATAATATTGCAGTGTCAAGATATAAAATGACAGAAGAATTTAGATTTTCTTTTGCAGTACTCGTATGATGTACGAGTTTCAGCTGTAACAAAATGTTTTCCAAAAAGACAGTATAAATGTTAAGAAGACTTTTGCTCAAGCAAAAACCAGTGTTAATTGATTATAGCTAAAATTATGACTTCTGAAAGTTTACTCGGCCTATATCTTAAAGCTGAAAGGAGCAAGAGCTAAACTGTAGACACATTTTTGCCTGCTATATGCAGTTCAAAGTAAAATAAATTCAGTTTTTAAATGTTTAAAATTAATTATAAAATTAACTCACTTAATTATTTGCAATAGCCCATAACTGCTGTGCAATGCAAAGTCCGCTTTAGATCATAATAAACATTCATTCAGTCAGGTGTGCCCAAATGTTTGACCAACAGATCATGTATGACATAAGCATGAGCGCATAAGCGGTTTTGAAATTACGAAAGAATAAGAAAGATTGTTATTTCTTACCATCTACTACACCCTAAATAATGCTGGGTTGTTTCAACCCATGTTTGGCTCAAATATGGACAAACTCAAATGTTGGTAAATTTTTCAATAAATTTTAAACCCAATGGATGTGTTTGTCCATATTTGACCCAAACATGGGTTGAAACAACCCACAATTTAGTATAGATTATGACAACTCAACAGACCGTATTCATTCAGTAACGATGCAGTGTTAAACAACCAGCCACTATTACTTATAAGTAATGCAAAAGAGTACTCACAATCACATCGAAATTAATAAAGGACTACGTGTACAGGGTTTGCGTGTTCTTGGGAATCGAGACGGCATTAATTTGATGTCAAGAAGGAAAATGTGAGTCAGAGGGTTTTTATACTGACATTGCGGCCACTCAGCCCTCGGCGCCCGAGTCCTGATATCGATAAATGCACCACAACAAATGGAAGGAAGTTTCATGAAAAGAATTAATTCCCTTGAGCGGGAACAATGTGTTGCAGACCTACAACAGAATTAAAATGAATTCAAGCAGCCATTGTGCAGCTGCTTCTAGAAATGTTGATGTTTCTGGGAATCACAAAAAGGCTCGACAGGAATATATATATACAGTCAAACCAAAATGTATTCAGACACCTTCAACATTTCTCACATTATCAAAGTTTATTTGCTATAGTACCATATAAAATGGTAATAAAATATGACTAGAACTCAAGAGTTTTTAAATCTCAAAAATGAATTGTTGAATATCTGTCAGCTGTTAAATTTAAGTACACAATTAGATAATACTAATTTAGCTCAACCAATCAATGCTTAATTTTGTTCGGTCTATGGTGTAAAAAAAGGTCGCATTAGCAAGTAAAGAAAAAACACTTAAGCAAAACATGGTCAGGTCAAAGTGTCTGAATAATTTTTGGTCCCTAATTTTTATAAATTATATCTGGCCCACAGTATGAAGAGTCTGTGGGTATAATGTCACAGTTTATTTTATTTTGCTATCTTCACTTACATAAATGAACTATAGTGTCCTGCACCCACTAGTAAAACAATATCAAAAATATCTGGTGTCTGAATCATTTTTGGTTTGACTATAAATATATAAAATTCTTGTTAAATATAGATTCTCCTAATTTCTGCCATTCCAGTGGTATAATCCCACTCTGTGCCTGACATCGCTGTGAATAAGCCTGCGCTTTGCTCCAGCAGCTCTGCTTGTGTTTTGTTAACAGGAGTGGGATTATAACGAACACCCCTGTGCAAACAGCGCCGGTAACTGCAGGCCCGCTGACGGACAACCCATACAGATCCAGTCTGAGGACACGGCCATCCGTGGCAGGAGAGAAAGGCCTCATTAAAGGGAACGAGGCTGGATTTCTTATCCACTTTCACTTAAATCCGTTCAGGGTTGTGACTAGTTCTGGCTGAGAGTTTATGTACACCGCTAAATGAAGGGATGTTCAGACAAGGTGAGCGAGGAAAGGCTGTTTCCTTCTTAATTATGTTCACGGCTTAAAAATTTGACAACCAAAACCCTCTCTTTCTTTGCACTGTGTATCTGCATATATTATGCATACAGTGGAAACTAGCTTCCAATTCTTGGCAATTTTTTTAGATTATATTTGATATTTTTATTTTATATTGATAAACACTGCCCGAAAACTGAACTAAATGCCAATTTAATGATGACAATTTACTTATTAATTACTTATTTTCCACAATATGTACACAAAATTCACTTAAACCTATTTTAAGACTGTGCCCATTGGATGGATGGATGGATGGATGGATAGTTAGTTAGATAGATAGATATAGATAGATAGATAACAGACGGATAGATAGATAGATAGATAGATAGATAGATAGATAGATAGATAGATAGATAGATAGATAGATGACAGATGATAGATAGATAGATAGATATATAGATAGATAGATAGATACATATATAGATAGATAGATAGATGACAGACATATAGATATATATAGATAGATAACAGACGGATAGATAGAGATAGATGACAGATGGATAGATAGATAGATAGATAGATAGATAGATAGATAGATAGATAGATAGATAGATAGATAGATAACAGACGGATAGATAGAGATAGATGACAGATGGATAGATAGATAGATAGATAGATAGATAGATAGATAGATAGACAGATGGATAGATGGATAGATATATAGATGACAGATGATAGATAGATTGATTGATTGATTGATTGATTGATTGATTGATTGATTGATTGATTGATTGATTGATTGATTGATTGATTGATTGATTGATTGATTGATTGATTGATAGATAGATAGATAGATAGATAGATAGATAGATAGATGACAGACCAATAGATAGATAGATAGATGACAGATGGACAGATAGACAGATAGACAGATAGATAGATAGATAGATAGATAGATAGATCGATAGATAGATAGATAGATAGATAGATAGATAGATAGATAGATAGATAGATAGATAGATAGATAGATAGATAGATAGATAGATAGATAAAATGACAGATGGTTTCTGAGATTCACACTTGAAGTGAGTCTTATCAAAGGATCCATGTTGCCTGATTTCCTCCTCAATATAGAGAACAGCTTAAACAGAGAGTGAAGGATGACCTCACGTCACTTTTCAGACATTTCAAAGATGAAATCTTTACGTGAATATCATCATAAAAAGTAAAGCTCTACATCCTACAGTTAGTTCTCTCACTTCGCTTTAGAAGCTCTTCACTGACGCAGTTCATCTCACCATCAGGATTCTCGAATATCTTCCTCCCTGCCATCTGTTTTAACAGCCGTGAAGCCTCTCTCTCATCTTACTCTTACAGGAAGGGTCCAGAATGAACTTTTTCCACACCTGCCGTCAGCAAGTTTAGTGGTACTACTTATAACTGGTCATGAAAATATTTCATTATAGCATTTAGTCCCTATAGCAGATTTCAAGAGTACAATATTTAGCATAAATACATATTTCTTTTTCCGTATTTTTATGGGGCCTTTATCTTAGCCTTGTGTTAACTGCTCTCCTGCCACTAAGACGCTGCTTAAAATAGACGTCTGTCTGAGACACTCGGGATTTTACACATGCATGTGAAGATTCAGCAAAGCACGAGGTGCAACACTGACGAGTTTTGTTGAAAACATTCAGAATATCAAATGTTTTTTTGGAATGTTCTGGCAAGGATCTCTCAAAGTTAAGAACAAACGTTCGTCCAGCAACATTAACAGAACGTTTTTTTTGTTTGAACTAGTATTTAATAACGTTTTCAAAACATAAGCACAAAAATACACCATTCATGGAACGTTCATCTAATGTTTTTTTGTTACACTTAACATTCTGAAACATTCCTATAATGTTTGCAAAATGATAAAATGGAATGTTCCATTAAAAAACGTTTTTAGAATGTTAAAAAACTGGAAGTTTTAAACGGTCAGTGAACGTTCCGAAATAACTAAGCAAAACATAGTTAGAGCATATGTTTGTTAGTTGGGTATATATTGATTCTTTACTAATCCTAAACTTAACTCTTAAAACGGAACAGAGTGCACAGTGTTAAAAACACAAAACGCGGTCGTTTAATGCATTAATCCAACTCTTTTTTCCCCATAAAATGCTTCAATTAAGATGCATTTCCTCCCTCCTCATGTGACATTGACACGTTTAACTAGGAAGGCATTCACGCGCTCTCGCTAACACCTACAGATGTGGTCTCCACACTTCCTCTAAAGCTGACCGCACCATCAGTGTAAACTCTTAATGATCTAAACCCAGCAGTGTCACTTCTGGCTTAGTAATTGTACGTTAGAGCGTAAAGCGCACACAGGCTATGTATATACCTCCAGCACAACCCGCTAATTAGCGGAGGCATGTTTGCTTTCCTTCTGTCTGCTAACGATGCCTTCGACGAGGAAAAAAACACCCGTCCTGACTGCTAACAGTCACCAACTGCCTTTCATTTGAAGAAATACGCTTAACTCTTCATGATATAGTGTCTTAACACTCAGTTAAATCATTTTATTAATAATTTATTTGTCTTGTTTTTCAGTAAAAATATCTAAACATACTTTAAAACAAGATACATTTACTTGAGAAGCAAGATTGTGTTAGACATTAGGAGATATTTGATAGATGTTTTTTAGCCTGACGCCATGTTGTGAATATGGTAATCATTCAGTAATATGGTGTATATCAAAGTACATTTACGGTAAAAAAATATATAATAATCAATAAGTCATGACAACATTTGTTTTTGCATTACTTAAAGGTGCTTAGTTAAGATTTAAGTTAAACAGTTATTCTACTTTAGAATGTGAGTTCCATGTCGGAAAGTCTGCTTTTGTTTTGATCTGTGTGATCCCGCCCACTGCCAATTCACCCAATAGTATATCGCCAGTTGGTGGAAAAAGTCTCGGTTATATTTGGTAACCCTCGTTCCCTGAGTCATGACTGACCAATAGGAATATTAGTCAGTAGAGGCCAATCTACTTCGAGTGAAACTAAAACAAGCAATACAAATTGGCGTGCAATCATTTGCATCAGCTGCGTGGCCTCGTTAGCGCGGGTATATAACGAGCAGCTGCTGGATTGCACTTCAGTTTTTCCTGAGGAGCCAACCTGACAAGCTGGCCACCCCGGCGGGTGGCAGCAGATGTGGCGACGGGACTTACGTCTCCGTTCCCTCCCTCAGGGAACGAGGGTTACCATATGTATCACTGTAGTTCCGTGACAACCCATACAGTGAGACATTGGATAAAACTGGGAAAGCGTGCCCTTTCTGTTTAGGAAGGAGAATGCTGCGGAAGCTACTTCTTCAAAGAGTTATGTGGAAAATACATATGGACTAACCTGAAGGTTGTACTGCATGTGAAATAATGGGTGACTTAGCCCAAGGGAAAGACACAGGCTTCCGATAGGAGCATCCGTGGAGAATATCCGCATATGGGATCCCCGTAGGGTCACACATATGGAACCCAGCCCAGATCCGGCTCTCAAGGATACAGCGGATAAAGGCCTGGCACCGGACGCTCCGCCATGTTAGGGCCGAGGGGTTTTGGAGGACTCGACAGGTTTTTCACTCTGGAGCAATTAGGGTCCACAGTAGGGTGCAGCAAGCCGACAGAGCCGAGCCTCTCGGTGCTTCTACCCGTTTAACACCGGAGGAGACCGGCTCTAGACATATGCTGTAATATCTAGCGAACGTGTTAGGTGTCGCCCAGCCCGCAGCTCTACAGATATTTGTTAGCGAGGCGCCACGAGCCAGCGCCCAGGAGGATGCAACGCCTCTCATGGAGTGTGCATGCAACCTAAGCGGGCAGGCCACGCCTTGAGCTTGGTAAGCCAAGGCGATGGCATCCACTATCCAGTGGGCCATCCTCTGCTTGGAAACAGCCTTTCCCTTCTGTTGGCCTATGTAACAGGCAAAGAGCTGGTCTGAGGTGCTTAGACTTTGAGTTCTCTCCACGTACAAACGCAGAGCGCGAATGGGACAGAGCAAAGACAGGGCTGGGTCTGCCTCCTCCAAGGGCAGCGCTTGCAGGTTCCCTACCTGGTCCCTGAAGGGAGTGGTAGGAACCTTGGGCACATAGGCAGGCCAGGGTCTTAGTACCACGTGGCTGTCACCCGGCCCGAACTCTAGGCACGATTCGTCAACCGAAAATGCGTGCAGCTCTCCTACCCTCTTGACAGAGGTCAGTGTAACCAGTAGCAAAGTCTTCATGGAGAGAAGCTTTAAGTCTACTGATTGCAGAGGCTCAAAGGGAGCATTCTGGAGTGCTCGAAGCACCAGGGAAAGGTCCCAAGAGGGTATGGCGGGGGGTTGAGGAGGATTTAATCGTCTCGCCCCCCTAAGAAACCTGACGACCAGGTCGTGCTTCCCAACTATTTTGCCATCTATGTGGTCTGATATGCTGAAATAGCTGCAGCATGTACTTTGAGGGTGGAGGGAGACAGCCTTCGCTCTAACCCATGCTGCAAGAAGGAAAGCACTGGCCCAATCGAACATCTTCGGGGGTCTTCTCGGCGAGAACACCATTCGACAAACAGGTTCCACTTCAGGGCGTAAACACGTCTCGTGGATGGCGCCCGCGCTGAAGTGATGGTGTTAAGTACCTCTGGGGGTAAGTCACCTAGAACCTCCGCGTCCCGTCGAGGGATCAGACATGGAGTTTCCAGAGGTCTGGACGCGGGTGCCATAGGGTGCCCCGTCTCTGAGTCAGAAGATCCTTCCTCATAGGAATGGGCCAGGGAGGGACTGTCACAAGGAGCATGAGTTCTGGGAACCAAGTCCGGGTGGGCCAAAAGGGAGCCACCAGAAGGACCTTCTCCTCATCCTCCCTGACTTTGCACAGTGTCTGTGCAAGTAGGCTCACTGAGGGAAACGCATATTTGCGGAGGCCCTGGGGCCAGCTGTGTGCCAGTGTGTCTGTGCCGAGTGTTCCCTTGGTCAGGGAGTAAAACAGCTGGCAGTGGGAGGTCTCTGAGGAGGCAAACAGGTCTACCTGAGCCTCCCCGAACTCTCTCCAGATCAGCTGAACCGCCTGGGGGTGGAGTCACCATTCTCCGGCACGCCGGTGTGATTGCCACTCGGTGAGTGCCACGCCCATCTCGGGACTCGGCCATTGAGCCAGTGCTGAAGCGGTATCATATAAAGCAGGCCTAGCGGGGTTACCGCTGCTGCTGCTGCCATATGCCCCAAGAGCCTCTGAAAGAATTTCAGTGGAACCGCCGTCCTGCCTTTGAACATGTTCAAGCAGTTCAGCACCAACTGAGGGCGCTGCTGTGTGACCGAATCCAACTCCATACCAGCAAAATACATCCTCTGCACAGGTAAGAGTTTGCTCTTGTCCCAGTTGACCTGAAGACCCAGCTGGCTGAGGTGCCTGAGCAAGAGGTCCCTGTGTTTGCATAGCTGATCTCGAGAGTGAACTAGTATAAGCCAGTCGTCGAGATAGTTGAGGATGCGAACGTCCTGTTCTCACATGGGAACAAGGGCCCCCTCCGTTACTTTCGTGAAGACACGGGGGGACAGGGACAGCCCGAAGGGTGAGATCTTGTGCTAATATGCTCGATCCTCGAACGCAAAGCGCAGAAACGGCCTGTGTCGAGGAAGAATCGAGACATGAAAGTACGGGACCTTCAGGTCGATCGCTGCAAACCAATCTCGGAGACGGATGCATTCGAAAACGCGCCCCTGCGTGAGCATTCTGAACGGTAGCTTGTGGAGGCTCCGATTCAAAACTCGCAGGTCCAACATCAGTCGTAACCCACCACCTTTTTTGGGTACAATGAAGTGGGACAGTAGTGCCCTGACCTCATATCGCCTGGAGGGACCGGCTCTATCGCGTCCTTCGCCAGTAGGACTGTGATCTCCGCATGCAAGACATGGGCATCGGCTGCTCTCACTGTAGTGGAGTGGATGGCCCGAAACTTTGGGGGACGCCGGGCAAACTGAATCGCATAGCCGAGCCTGATGGTCCGAATGAGCCAGCGAGACGGACTGGGGAGCGCTAACCAGGCTCTCAGAGACCGTACAAGCGGGACCAAAGGGACCGTAGGCTTACCCGGAGTGGGGCAGCGAGGTGGAACACACGGACACGGCTTGGGAGGCTCTCTCTGGGAGGCGGCCCGCAGCGGGGTCTGTGTACGCTGTGCAGCACTTACCTGTTTCCACGGGGCAAGAGGTGCAGGAGGCGGCTCCGTGGCGTTCTCAGACCGCACTCTGCTGCCCGCTGGCGATAGAAGAGGCGGATGAGAGTGGGGAAGATCCTGTCCTCCCACTGCTCTCCGGGCCCTTTTCGGACCCAGAGACGAAGGGAACCACTCTACTATTAAAAATTTGGGTACCGCTGGTTTTGAGGCCAGCGGCGGAACAGAAAATGTTTCCACCCGGCCCTCTTCCGGGGGAAGGAGCGATGGGGTCACCATCTCCTGTTGAGCAGTTCCATCCATCTCTGGGGCCATTTACCTGTCTTGGTTTTGCCGCCTTTCTTGGCAGGGGCCTGGACGGGCGGGCGGCCTGCCTGCGACTGGCTCCATGGCGCCGTTTAGGTGGAGGCTGCTGCTGTGGCGCGGGAGCAGGGGCAGTTGCAGGAGGACGACCCCGGCGACGAGCAGACTGAGGAGCCGCAGGCGATGGGGTAGAGGCACCAGCTGACCGCCGCGGCAGAATGTCTTTGATAGCCTCTGTCTGCTTTTGTACAGCCGAGAACTACTGGGCGAAGTTCTTGACCGCATTGCCGAAGAGGCCGGTCTGGGACACGGGGGATTTAAGGAACCGGAGCTTGTCGGTCTCCGTCATGTCAGCCAGACACAGCCAGAGATGGCGTTCCTGGACCACCAAGGTGGACATCGCATGACCCACTGACCACACGGCGACCTTCGTCGCACAGTGTGTGAGGTCCGTAGCGGCACGAAGTTCTTGGAGAACTTGTGGATCATGACCACCCTCATGAAGGTCCTTCAGTGCCATGGCCTGATGGACCTGCAGCAACGCAATGGCATGCATGGCAGAGGCAGCTTCCCCACAGGTCTTGTAAGCCTCGTCGAATAGGTTCGACGAGAACCTACAGGCCCGGGAAGGAAGACACGGTTCTCCGCGCCAAGTGGAGTTGGGGCACAGCTGCATAGCAGCGGCCTGCTCCACTGGCGGGACACGCATGTATCCCTTAGCTGCCCCGCCATCAAGGGTGGTGAGGGAGGAGGGGCCACGAGACGCTTTCTGGCAGTAAAGGTGCCGTCCATGTTCTGTAAGCTCTGCGTGCTCTTCCGGGAAGAAAGGCACTGGGGTGGGTCGCTGAGAACCAGCGCGCACTACCCCGAGATACCAATCATCCAGCCTCGAGGGCTCGGGACGCGGTGGTTTTTTCCACTCGAGCCCGATCCTGTTGGCGGCCCGGGAAAGCATGGCCATCATCTCCGGGTCCGACTCGGCACTGTTGGCACACCCGAAGCTGTCGTCCGCGGAGACTTCTGACCCACCCTCTGATGTAGCGATCAACATCTGGTCGTCGCGGGGAGCACCAGAATGAACAACTGGTACACACCTCGAAGGATCGTCCAGCCCGTTCATCTGGTAGCTCAGCTGGCTGCGGAGCATGGGAGGGGTGAGGGTTCCTAGGGGGTTGGTTCCCCAAAGGAAGCGTGCTCACGGTAATCCTCAGCTCACCCACATCACTGCCCGTAGCAACCCTCTGGGAAGGATTGGAATGAGGCAGAGGCACGGGGACTCCGCCCCTTTGCAGGAACAAGAGTCTCGACCTCAGCTCTGAGATGGTCATCTTCCCACAATGGGTACATGTCTCATCCACGAACGCTGCCTCAGCGTGTTGGAGGCCCAGACACACGAGGCAGCGAGCGTGACCACCCTGTTACCCCAGGTAACGACCACATCCAGAAACACACAGATAGAACGTAATTTTGAAAAAGACGCGAATTACCTTTGTATGCTCTTTTAGGGACTGCTCTCACAAGTGCTGAGGCACACAGGGGAACAGCCACCACAATCACAGACAGGAATGTGCACCCGTCTGTGCGCTCTCTCTCTCTCTCGCTGATTACCAGCTGTGAAAACAGCTTTTGAGCACTCTCTGCGGCGCACCTTACCAGCCGTTAGTTAGAACAGCTTTTATTTGCTCTGAAGAGAGAGAGAGAGAAGGCTGCTCACGCTGTCGCACCATCACACCTGCACTGCAGAGAAGAGTCGGTCCTCGTAGAAGGCTTGCAGTAGTCTAAGACAGCATCGAAGTGTTGGCTCCGAAGCAAAAAACTGAAGTGCAATCCAGCAGCTGCTCGTTATATACCCGCGCTAACGAGGCCGCGCAGCTGATGCAAATGATTGCACGCCAATGTGTATTGGCTTGTTTTAGTTTCACTCGAAGTAGATTGGCCTCTCTAGCGAGATTCCTATTGGTCAGTCATGATACGTTGTAGTGACTGACCGATAGAGAACACAGTGTATTGCAGCCATTGAAGTGAGAAAACAAACTGAGTTCAAAATCGCAGATTCTACCCATCCTAAAAAGCCTCGGCAATAAAAACATTGCAAACGTATCCATTACATGATCAAATTACAGTGTAAGGCTTGTCGCTTTCCACTGTCAATTGCGCTCATTCTGTTGCATGTCGTCAATTGGTAAAAACCTCACAAAATTATCACGGTAGCAGAAAGTCTGTGCTTTTCGGGTTTTGTACACTTAGACAAAGTAAACATACTTCGCCATGTGGAAAACTATAAACGCTGCTTCAAAAATGCACATTTGGAATATATACAATACAATGGAACATTGGATTCTGGGTTAAATGGAGAGAAAGCGAGGCATTTGTGTAAAAGACAGATAACAACAGAGACTTTTAGAAACTTTAAACAACAAGGTGGGAAACGACTGGCTAGATGATTTAAACAAAAATGCCCAAAAACATCTACATCCACAATAAAACTTCACCAAAGCCACAATAAAACAACTATACATGAAATAGCTTATAATAACCACCAAAGTGGTTTGACATTTTCAATATTGTGTCTCTCTGTTTTGGCGAAATGAGGCCAAAACAGAGAGACACAATATTGCAAATGTCAGTTAGTTGTTTATAATAACTTTGCCTGAGATGCTTTTCCTGAAAGAAAGAAGTAAAAATTGGTGTTATAAAAATATAGTTGACATATATATATATAAATGTGAATGTTTATAGGATTTGATGAGAAATACTGAGATTTCTGACTTTCTGACTTCCTCAAGAGTAAAATTTGAAAAGCAGAAAAAGTTTCCAAATGTTGTGAATGGAATATTACTGTTTAGGAGAAAAGGCTGAGGTATTAAAGATCTCAGTGTTTTTTCTTTCCAATTGATGGTTGCTTTTTTTTTGCAAGGATTTGATGATAAATGTTTGAAATTTCACATTGAAATTACTTTTGATTGGCAAATAAGCACAGTTTGAGACATTAAAATGTCCTCTGAAACCCTAAAGGAGACAAACATGGTTTCTTTTAACTCATGAGAGACATCTGAGAAGCATGAAACTTTGGCAAAAGTCATTTTCTCCATTCAGTCTCATGGCAGTCAGGAAAAACAACTGAAGCATTGCTGAGATCTCATTGTGTGTGTGTGTGTGTGTGTGTGTGTGTGTGTGTGTGTGTGTGTGTGTGTGTGTGTGTGTGTGTGTGTGTGTGTGTGTGTGTGTGTGTGTGTGTGTGTGTGTGTGTGTGTGTGTGTGTGTGTGTGTTGTTCAAATGCATGTTCAGATCATTTGTTTTTGGAAGAATTTGATGATAAACTTTTGAAGTTCACATTTAAATTACTTGTGATTGGCAAATAGGCACAGTTTGAGACATTAAAATGTCCTCTGAAACCATTAAGGAGAGAAACACTTTTAACTCAAGAGAAACATCTGAGAAGCATAAAACTTTGGCTTACAAATGAGAACAATAGAAGCAGTTAAACTAACAAGTGCTATGACCGTTGCCAGTTTAATCTTTTTTTTTTTAAGATAATAGATGTAGAATAGAAGATAAAGTGTTAGTATTAATGGATCAAGTGTTGCCGAAAAAGATGCGTCTTCAGCCATTTCTTGAAAATGGCCATCGACTCAGCCGCTCTGGTTGAGTTAGGCAGATCATTCCACTAGCAGGGAACAGTCATGGTAAATGTCTGAGAAAGAGATTTTGTGCCTCTTTGAGATGGCACCACAAGACGGCGTTCACTTGCAGATCCCAAGGTTCTGGATGGCACATAAGTCTGAAGTAATAAGTTTAGGTAAAAGGGAGCAGAGCCAGTGGTTGTAAAAGTCAGTGACTTGAATTTGATGAAATTTCTCATGGAAGTCTAGGAGAAACAACTAAGACATTACTGAGATCTTTGTGTGTGTGTGTGGGGGGGGGGTAAAAACAAAAAACTGTGCTGGTAAAAATTAAACATTAAAATTACATTTGATTATAAAATGTTGGTGTCTGAGCACAGTTTAAGGCATTAGGATGTTCTTTGAAAATCAAAAAAAAAAGAAAACTTTTCCTCAAGAGAAATATTCCGAGAAGCATAAACCTACATTTTCTCCGTTTATTCTGGAAGTCTAGAAGCAAAAACAGCGATAATAAAGAGATCTCATTCACTAGTGCTCTCCTACAGGGTTGTTCCAGATATTCTCTAAACCGAAGCGCTGAGAGATCATCCGTCCCCGCCTCTGACAAGGCCATTGCTCCAGACTTACAAAAGAATACTCCAACTTCATTGAGTGAAAGGCAACACAAAGCAAACAAACCCCCAAACCGCTGTCACGCCACCCCTCCCCGCAGGCCTCCTTCTCGGGCTCCTGCTATTCAAGGGAAATGTGTATTTCCCACACTGGAGTTGTCCAGCAGGGTCTGCTTGGCAGGGGTTTTGCCTCGGGGTGAACGGGGAGACGGACTAGAGGTTACATCAACACACACACCGCTGTGGCATGTCACAAACTCACCGCCGGTTGCCTTGGCACTGTTAGCCAGCAGATCCGGGCCAGAAACACTCAGAAGTGGTGGACGGCAAAAAGTCCTTCTGCACCTCAAGAAAAGGAGCGTTTTTTTGTATTCCTTTCTCTTCGAGTCATTTACTGCACATGTGGTTTTAAAAGCATCCTTATTCCATTTACAATGAATTATGATCATCTTACGGTGCTGGTAACCTGCAATTACTGTGACACTGAAGGATCTGGCGAACATCTGCGTTTAATAAATACTGACCTGACAAACGGCACACTTTAATCACTCACTGTTTTATATGCCACTGATGCGTTTGATAATCAAAACATTCACATCCAGACTGAATGAAAAAGAACCACTGAATGACAAAAGAAGAAAAGTAAAAATGGTTGAAACTTTTCAAATTTGTTAAGAATAGTTAACTGCATTATTTAACAGGAACTAACAACAAATGAATTTAATCTTAGTTTGTTAACTTAAACATTTACTAATGCATTATCATTTCAAAAGCTGCATCTGATAAATATTATTAAATGGACCTGAGCTAACATGAACATACAAGGAACAGTTGTATTTGATTAACTAACGGTGATAAATTGTGTAACAAATAAGCACTTGGTTAGTGTTACCGAAATAATGAATGAATGAAACAACCAGTGAATGAAAGAGTGTCAGAGCAACATAAAGAGGGAAAAAAGAAAACATAGAGCAAACAGATGATTGGAAAAAAGGAAGAACGAAAGCGCAACAGTAAATGAATAAATGAAAGAAATTAAGAAAGAAAGAACAAAGGAAAAGAACCAATAAATAAAAAAGAGATAGATAGATAGATAGATAGATAGATAGATAGATAGATAGATAGATAGATAGATAGATAGATAGATAGATAGATAGATAGATAGATAGATAGATAGATAGATAGATAGATAGAGCAAAGCAAAGCAAAAGTGAATAAGTGTACCACAGGGTTGAAGAAAAAATTACAGAGAGCAAACTAAGAAAGAAAGAAAAATGTTTAAAAAAGAGCGATATAAACTACTATGCAACTGTTGGGCAATTTCCCTTTTCCATTATGTTGTTTCAGTGCATTATCACAAATTCAACAGCTCTGCCACATCTGGAGCACAAAACTCAAGAACCAGAACCACTTTAATGAACGACACCAATGCTCTCTCTACAACATCATCTCTACACACACACGTCACACACACACACGCAGCGCTGACCTGAGCGTCTAGTGGTGATGAACAGGTGCAGGACATTAGGCCCGGCGCTGCCACCTTCCCCTGGAAGATGTGCGTAAATCCTTGTTGTGGAAAATGAAAGAGTGAAAGCAGTTCTAATTACAAAATGTAAATATTGAGTTTTCCCACAATGGGAAGCAGACCACCCAAGATGAACAACAACCCCCAGCTCCCTCCCTCCTTCCCTCTTTCTCTCTGTCGTCCACACGGCCTGTCAGGAAAACCTTCTGAGCATCAGCAAATGTGAAAACACACATACCAGACATGAACATATGCACACGAGCGTTCGCTGACATCATCGCGTCATGCTTGCGTAACAGTCCATTAGCCGGGACCTCCAAACGAAACAAAACGCAATTCCTGCAGTCCTCATGCAGAAGCGTGGTAAACACCCAGAGGTTTACTGCGCGCTTTCAGGCTCTAGATCATGATCAGGTCTCAGGTGAACGTCAAATACTTGACTTTATGGTGCTAAATACCTTTAAATGGCCTCCGTGAGACTGTTTTCCATATGGAACTGTGCAACATGTGGTCGGCATGGATGGAGCCCCAGGAGTCGCCATTTGTTGATGTTTGTTTGTGCGGAGAGCATGTCGCTGAGTGATGGGGAATGGAGGTGAATGAGTTCTCAGCTGGGATCTAGATCTCCTCAATCTGACGTCGAGATGACTTTATTCTGAGAGCGTTCTGGAGACACTAAAAAACGCTCAAAATCGCCTTCGTCACCAATAGATCTACACTCTTACATATAAAGGTTCCAAAAGAAGGTTTTCACAGTGATGTCATTGAAGAACCATTTTGGGTTCCTTTCAGTGAACAGTTCTTAAAAGAACCATTATAAGAATAAAAAATTAAGCTATTTTATTGGCATCGATGGTTCCATTTGGAACCTTTAACATCCATGGAATCTTTCCATTGGACAAAAGGTTCTTTAAAATTATTTAAATGGTTCTTTTAAGAACTGATCACTGAAAGGTTCTTTGGGTAACCTTTATTTTTAAGAAAGTATAGTTTGAAGAACATTTTAATAATCTAAAGAACCTTTTTTTAACTTTAAAGATCTTTCAGTGATCTTCAGAAAGGTATACCAATGATGTTAAAGGTGCTAAATGTAACCATCAAAGCATAAACAAATAACATTTATTTTTAAGAGTTAAGTCTGTTCTTACAGACAAATGTTGACGAAACTGACTACATAAGTTCATTAACATGCTCACAAACAATATGCATCACTGTTTAAAAACGTAATGAAATCCATATCAATCCATAAAAGTTCCTGGATTTGAGTTTTATGAACATCTGAAGTAATTTGTTTCAGAGTCTATGCCATCACAGGCTGCTTTTGATGCAATAGTTAGACATAATATATACCTAATAGAATTAGTAACTAATACAAAAACATATTAATAAAAATGCATGGAATGGTTCCAGATCATCTGTGTGTGTCATACAATATGTGTCATACTGTGAATAAATCATTTAAATCTAGAGGCGTTCCAGCGGTGCATGACCCTGTTCTACAGGTGCTTTAGACGGATCTACAGATACATCCAAAAAAAGGTAAGAAAACCCTGTGATCATTTGTTTATAATTATAACTTTTGGGGATTTTTGGCAGTGCCCATGGACTCGAGGTTGCTTTACTCAAGAACACATTTAGAGATTTTTATCCAGTTGTGTAAGCAGCCCTAATTGCTAAGTCAGTCAAAATGCAAAACTAATTTTGACAACATGCATACCTAAGCAATGAGCATAAACGTACAAAAACGACCATAAGAGAGAGACCGAACAGGACTGGTTTCTTCAACATCAAGTAAACGTACAAAAAAAACTCTATATTTTACAGTCTGGCGCATTATTATTGCTGTCAAGGAGAAAATGAATAGGCTACATCATGAAATTCCCCACAGGCATGATAATAAACACACCTGCACAGTATAAACAGTTCAAAGATGTTCAAAATAGCCTACCCGTTTAAGTCTACTTCAGCGCTGTGTTTGGGGAACTGTGTCCCATAAGTTGTTCTTACTAAGCACAAATCATCAAACAGGAGTAATTCCTCGATATCATGATCATGTGGAGGATCGAGAGGGAAACTTACCTTGCGGGTTTTTGCTGACAGAAGCTCCGGCTGGCCGCTGGACAAAGACGATCAGAGAGACGCTGAATAATCCAACATACATCAACATCATATCACACACCTTGAGCCTTCACACAGAGACTGATTCAATAAAAGCGCACAACTGCGAGACTGAGAGTCCAAGCGTGGATGAAGCTTTATTCCCGGCGCTGCTGCTGTGAATATTAGAGAGAGAGAGAGAGAGAGAGAGAGAGAGAGAGAGAGAGAGAGAGAGAGAGAGTTTGTGTGTGTGTGTGTGTGTGTGTGTGTGTGTGTTATTTCTTGGTCTTGCGGAGACTGTGCGCGCGGAGACCAGGAGGAGAAACACGGTCGAGTTGAGCGCTCATGATCTTCAGCCCTTCAGATCTTCAGGAGAAAGAGAGAGAGAGAGAGAGAGAGAGAGAGAGAGAGAGAGAGAGAGAGAGAGAGGAAGGGGAGGAGAGATAGCGCGTTGCTATCTTTCTCTCTCAATGGAGCTGTATTGGTAAAAGTAAAATAAATAAAATAAAATAATTATTTAAATCTAAGAACACAACAGAGTGTAAAACACATTAATGCAGTCATTAGCATTTGTCTGCTAATTGGTGAGGCTACAAAAGAAAATTAAAAAATGCATTATTATTTTATATGCTTATTTCAAAAGGTTTATACATCTTGTTTATTATGATTGTGTTGCGAATGTTGCTTCAATGTGATGTTACATGCATTAAAATGCTATTTTCGGTAACTTTAATTGGTAACACTTTATTTTACAGTGTCCTTGTTACACACCTTACGTGTAGTCAATATAGTAATTACTATAAATTATGCATACATGTAGTTAATTAATACTCAGTACTTAAATGTATAATTTCACTGTAACAAGGACAGCTTATTTTAAGGTGACGCAGTTAAACCTTAATACTTGTAGGCTACTTACTAGTAATAACAGTAAATTATGCATAATTACAACTAACTACCCTAAACCAAACCCTAACCCTATAACTCTATAGTGAGTACATGTAGTTAATTTATATTACTCATTTCTTATACGTATAAGTAACCTATGCACTGGGGGGTGGGGGGGGGGTCATGTTAAACCATTTATACTTTATCAATGTCTCCAAGTGCACAGACGAGTCTCTCTCTTTCTGACCTTGCAGGAATTCCCAATCAACAGCTGGAGGGGCTTCGGGTGAGTGGGGGGTTGCCATGGAAACGGCTCCCGCGGGGGCAACGGAGGTCAGACACACCGGGATCCACGTGCAATTCATGGATTCTCTCTCATCTCACAGCAAACTCCAGAAACTACGCGCAGCAGAGACTCTTCACATACTCTAGGGCACTTGAGTCATGTTGGGCAACTGATATTGCATATTTGGGCTTTAAGGCTGCGTCGATCCGTCTCCCAGATTCGCATCCTCAAGGCATTTGCTTTCCAGCTGCTCGTGCATCCCACGTACTGAAAGACTGTAGGCCGCGAGAATAATCGTGTCAGAACAGGCCTGTTCAAACACAAAAATGATTCAGTGTTTTTGAGAGAAGACAATTAACCCCTGCAACAATTAAAAAAGGCATGCCAGAGATGTGACTTCATTAAGCAGATGGAAAAAAACGAACTTAGCCAGCCTTGTCTGAAGGGTCCTTCGCGACTTCAGACATCTGGTGTGATTACGGCTCGCTTTTACCTTTGGCCTTTCTGCCAGTTTCGTAACGGGGAATTTACTATGGCTTTTGTCCTGGAGAACAAGTCGTCATTATTCACACATCCAAAAAAAGTGAATGAAACTCAGTCTTTTTTGGAAAGACAACCGGTGTGCGTTCAAAATTGCCAGATAATTGCATTCCTCTGGCTTTCACGTTAACACAGGGTCACTCCTGTTCGTGGAATAACAGATTCCTTGCTTTCATTAAACATTCTGCTCCAGCTTTCTCCAAACTTCCTCGTCCTGTCAAGCCCCAGTACAGTTCAACAAAAGCAGAGGGAGGCAAGCTTCAGCCTGTCCCGCTCCATCATTACTGCACTCGCCGAAGTTACTGTTTAGTTTTTATATGCTTCGCCTTTTTTAAACGAACTGCTTCGTGCTTGATTCGCACGACTTCACCTCTCTGCACACTGTAATATTCTTGATATGTGGCGTGCATTTGTCACGATGTGAGAACTGGGTCACAACACAAAGCTTTCAAACACCATCCCTTCAACACCAAATCTATTCCTCATAGACACATTTATTTATAAATTTGGTAAAAGAATGCTTAATTTAGTTACTACACATGCTTTCGTGAACATCTGATGAGCTGGATCAGAGAAAACCTTAAGTTTTACTTATATAAACCTCTAAATAAAACTTGATACATAGTGATGACAGCTTTTTTCAGGATATGTTGATGAATAAAATGTTCAATATTATTTAAACATTGGTCACTTTTGGTGAATTACATGAATCGTAGCTTAATAAAAGTATTAGATTATAAAACTTTTGATATATAAACAGTTCTTTCATGAAACTCTAGATGGCATAGGCTGTTTGGTCTTTAACTCAATCTGCTTGCAATCACATCATTCTCTACAGGGCACGGCTGATTGGTTCCTGTTGTATAAGTAGCCAATGAGCTGATCAACTTTCAAATACTGGTCAGCATTTGCTGTAGCAGTTGCAGTGCGCTTTCAGAAACCCTCCACCTTCCCCAGCTCCACCTGTGTAGATCTGCTACGGGTAATGCATGTGCAATTGTAATATTGAACAGCAGCAGTGTGTCTTGCTCACAGCATCGGTTGTGTACGTGTATGTATTGGCAGTAGCAAGTCCCGTACTTGCTCTGCAGCAGCAGATATAACCATCAGCATCAGAAATAACAGCAGCAGTAATAATCAACATCAGAAATAACAGCAGCAGTAATAATCAGCATCAGAAATAATAATCAACATCAGAAATAACAGCAGCAGTAATAATCAACATCAGAAATAACAGCAGCAGTAATAATCAACATCAGAAATAACAGCAGCAGTAATAATCAACATCAGAAATAACAGCAGCAGTAATAATCAACATCAGAAATAAAAGCAGCAGTAATAATCAACATCAGAAATAACAGCAGCAGTAATAATCAACATCAGAAATAACAGCAGCAGTAATAATCAGCATCAGAAATAACAGCAGCAGTAATAATCAACATCAGAAATAATAATCAACATCAGAAATAACAGCAGCAGTAATAATCAGCATCAGAAATAACAGCAGCAGTAATAATCAACATCAGAAATAACAGCAGCAGTAATAATCAACATCAGAAATAATAATCAACATCAGAAATAACAGCAGCAGTAATAATCAGCATCAGAAATAACAGCAGCAGTAATAATCAACATCAGAAATAACAGCAGCAGTAATAATCAACATCAGAAATAACAGCAGCAGTAATAATAAACATCAGAAATAACAGTAGCAGCAATAATCAGCATCAGAAATAATAATCAACATCAGAAATAACAGCAGCAGTAATAATCAACATCAGAAATAACAGCAGCAGCAATAATCACCATCAGAAATAATAATCAACATCAGAAATAATAATCAACATCAGAAATAATAATCAACATCAGAAATAACAGCAGCAGCAGCAGCAGCAATAATCAACAGAAGCAATAGCGATAAACAAGATCAACAGCATCAGATCTATTCACGAACACCAAACATATCAACATTGTCATATTCATTGCCACGCCGAAGACTTGTGTGCCATGACAGAAATGTATATATTACAGGCTACAGATGTATCCATTTGAGCTCAGATCATTCTATAGAACATGACAATAAGTTGTTTAGCTCCAGTAGCCTACTGTTGTCATTAAAGCTAAATGGAGAGATAAATATTGTTTTGTACATAAATAGGGAAAAGCAAATTAAAAGTATTTTCACTCATGGTCTCAGATGTGCTGTATGTCTCTGCCACATACTTTCACATTAGTCACACTGGTCAATGGACCACCCAGTGAACAGATGTTTTGCAACATCAGGCAAGATATTTTGATTGTCTTGTAAGCTCCATCAACCTGGATTTGCCCAGACAGTTTTTGAGTATACTAGAGTCTGAGTCATGCAATTAGACTAAACCAAGCGCAGTCTCGCTACATCTCAGAAAGACACACTCAGAAAGCCGACGCAATTCCCTCTTTATCTGCTTGATGGGATTCTGACTCATCTGACTTTAATCTTTTCAAAGGAGAAACAGATTCGAAAGATTGTGGAAAGCATCAATCGGATTTATGTAATCTGATGGAAACTCCAGGTGGGCTCTAGGGACATCTAGAGGTCATACCGAGCAGCACAACATACAACTGATGACGATGAGCATAAGACATGAGATGAAAAACACTTTAAACATAAGATTCTGTCCTTATTTACACACCTTCAAAAAATGTGAAAATGTGCAGGTCTTCGGCAAGGTTTTGATGCATGGCAGTTCATACTGATCCTCTGTAAAGCTCCCAAACTTACAAAAACCAACATTAAAAATGTCCATATAAAATACTGGATTAAAGCTACATGAATAAGTTACAAGTCAGTGTATGGTGAGGAGATGCAGCTATAATATCGATGTGGGTTTGTTTTAGATCAGATGATGTGATGTGTTTCGGCCGGAGTACAGTCACGAGTCACGACATCGTCTGGCATCCCAACCAGGGCTGAGGAGATGAGGTGGAAACTCTGGACACAATTAAACAACATCTGACTAAGATTACAGCTCTGCTCCAAAACCTAGAGAGCAGCATTTTAAGGCATCATTTAAGGCAAAATCAGCTTATAACACAGGTGACATGTAAAAAAACTACAATTGGTGTGTGTAAAATGTAAAAATGCAGAAAGTTTTGTGTGATGTGTAGGTTTAGGGTTGATGCGGATGAGGACAAAGAGAGTAAAGTGAGGACATTTTGGCCGGTCCTCACTTTCTGAGACCCCTTTAAAGGCCTGTTTGAGGGTCAAGACTTGGTTTTAGGGATAAGGTTATGGGTAGGTTTAGGGTAAGGGTTCGGGTTAAGTACTTAGTTGTGATGAGTAAGGTTAGGGTAAGCGGCTAGAGATTGCATTGTGTCTATGAATGTCCTCATAAAGATAGATGTACAAGTGTGTGTGTGTGTGTGTGTGTGTGTGTAAAGTATGTCAAACTCAACTAATGCAAACTCAAGTCCAATGTCTTCAAGTCTTGTCTGCACTATATCTGTGTAGCACGTTTTCCATTTCAATTAGACACTCCCTTAGAAGGCAACAAAACACAATGAAGCAGCTCCAATATAGCTTATATTTGTCTCTAATGAGCCAATAAACCAAAGTAGGCAGTAATTGTGTTGCACCCTTAGGCTTAGAGGAGGGTTTCATCCGAGTTCATAGCTGTGAGTGTAATTGCGATGAGCTCAAAAGATTATCTTTGTTGATTGCTCTGGTTATCAGCCTCTGTAAGTAGGTCTACATGTTCTCATGAGGTCTCGGCCTACCTGTGGGATGAGGCACTCGGGCCAGCAAAGATCATACGGGCATATAAGGAAAGTAATCCCATGATATCATTCCTCTCTGATGTTTTAGTACAACATGTCCCCTCAAGCCTTCAACGATTAGTTAAAGCAGCTATGAAGGGTTAGCCATATTGCTTATCTGCCAAAGGAGCCACTGAATTAAACCAACGCCAGTTCCTTCGACCACACTCTTTTCCCCACCGTGGTTTAACTGGTTAACTTCAGAATTTAGATGACTACCAGTTGAGGCTAAAATACACAATTCTGTGGACAATAATGACACCTAAAGTACAACTACACTTCTCCATTTCTTTCACCATTTGAAATTATCTGTATACTTAAAAAATATTTTGCAAGAAACATATAATCCGGAAAAAATTTGTCATTATGTTATAGTAGTGTTTTACCATTGCTACATTTTTTGAAAGGATCTTAATGCTATGAAATATGTGTGCATCCCTAATATTATGCTAATGAACCAATATAACCGATATATTGGTAATTACCGATAACCGATAATTCATTATATTTGTTAATAGATATATTGGCCGATTCAAAATCTACAAAAAATTTAAATCCAAATCTGTATATAATTTTTGAGAGCCTGATTACAAAAAACAAAAATCTCACTATTAAAATCCATGTCCCAAGCACACAATTATGATGTTCTCATTATAATTGTATGTAGCCTATATGACATATTGCGCTTGTGCTTATTGCGCTATATGACATGTTGCACTTTACAGTATCTTCTTTTTTGAATTGATTCAATCATATTTCAAGCAATTCAAAACCATCATGGTGAACAGTGCACATCTTAAGTGTCTCAACTGAAGGAAATAATCCATTATTTATCACCTTTAATATATTTTCCGGTGAAATAATCATATATAGTGTTCGGCGATATATTGTGCATTCCCAATTTATATTTACTCAAAGTTGCTGACCAATCACAACACACTGGTCCAGCTGACCAATCAGAGTATAATATATATATATATATATATATATATATATATATATATATATAGAGAGAGAGAGAGAGAGAGAGAGAGAGAGAGAATTATTTCACTGTTATTACAATTAGTAAATAATGCACTCACTCATATGAAAAGTATTTTGCTGACGCAGGTCATAATGGCTCTTAACTATCATTCCCTAGGACATTTCTTCCCTCATATCAACAAACAGAAAAACAGATAAATCAGCTCTTAATCTAATAGTCCAGTCATTTCACAGAAATGTCCAAATATCTGTTTGATTATTAGTGCAAGTTCTTCTGGGAGGCCATTGAAGGGGTTTCTGGTAAACCTCAAAGGTTTGGTAACTTTGCTGTTGAAAACCGCAGTGATCTCCAGAAGCTCTGTTTGAGGAGATCATGATGTGGGTCTGATTCAGCGTCTTCATCCAGATGTGTGGCGAGTCTCTGCGGTTGAAGCGCTCTAGGATGTCGCAATAAAGGCATTCTCTTCAAATGTGTTGCTTCCTCTTCTTCAGATGTGAAGGAGGGGGGCGTATTAAAGACGTACTTTTGCAGGCTGCTCTCTTCTTCTGCTAACTAGACCTAATAAAATATTTTAAAGGGAACCTATTATGCTTTTTCACATGTTCATTTTTGCTTAGTGTGCAATTTGTGGTTTGAGCATGAAAAAGTTCTGCAAAGTTTCAAAGTTATTCTCTATATCAGTGTCACTGTTTCTGAACTCCCTGAAACGCCTCCTTAGTCTTAAGTTTCTTCCAGGAACGAACACGTCACAATATTCCTCATTTAAATAATTAATACGCAGAATAAAGGGGCGGGGCCTGGTTGAGTTAGTTAGTAGTGTGTTGAAACTGCCGGTAATGGAAAGGGGCGGGACATTTCCCAAACACACTCGAAGAGCTTGACCAATCACAACTCACTTATCCAGCCGACCAATCAGAGCACAGTGTGCTTTTCAGAAGGAGGGGCTTAGAGACAGGAACTAAACAGAGCGTTACTGACAGACTGGGAGGAGAGAAGCTGCAACAATGTTAAAATAATGAGTTTTTGAACATTAAAATTTGTACATCCCAAAAACAAAATCAAGACACAAGAAAAAGGGCATAAGTCCCCTTTAAAATTTAATAAAAATGTTGCAAACAGCTAGTCAGTTATAGCATTTCAATACATTATAGTAGATAATTCACTTGAATTATGATAAATGGCACTGCTAATAGCTTTCTCCAGATACAGTTAGCAGGACAGCTAGCATCGGTTCTACAGTTTAACAGCAGAACACCAGCAACCCAAAAAAGACATGTTTACTCTCCCTTCATTTATCATTAACGAGGCTGGAAACAGATCTGACCCCTGGAAACCGACCATCTGGACCTCCTGTGGATATTTAATTACTACCTACTCATTTAGCTGAGGCTTTCATCCAAAGTGACTTACAGTTTTACAAGGACAAGGACTCCTGGAGTAACCTGAGGTGTCTCGCTCAAGGGCACAATGACAGTTGTTCATGAACCAGTCCTCGGGAGGTTTGAACCTGCAAACTTTTGTTTACCACATGATGTTTGTTAACCAGTGGGATACAACAGCGCTATGGTGATTTACACAGATTTACATTCGCTGCAGGGTCTGCAGTCTTGTCGCCACTGTCAGGGTTATTCTATTCGTATTTTCAGAATGATATTATTCGGAATATCAAACTAGCATTCTACTCTATTGCTGCATCTGTAACGGTCACTTTGTGTTTTATGGCAATCTGAGTTAAACTGAGAACTGCGCATGTGCGTAGAGTGTCAGTTAGAGTTTGACAAGTGAAGGAGGAGAGGAGATAACCGCTCTGCCGACTCTCTTTGTATTCTTCCTTTTATTTCCTTTTTTTCTATTGTGACCAGAGTTGTATGTTTGTTTTTGTGTAGCCTACTTTTTCTGGCGGTAACTTGAGTATTTCAGACCGTACATTGAGGGGCTGCACGTCACAGTTTTTTCCGACCATAGCAGTCTGAAGTGGTTAATGTCACGACCAAACCCCACTGGAAGGTTGGCTCGGTGGTCACTTCGGTTGCAGGACTTTGATTTTGAAATTATCCACAAATCTGAGGTGTCCAACAGCGTTCCTGATAGTTTGTCTAGAAACTCCTTACCTACCTGTAGTCGGCCCCTTGACATTCTTCCTGATCGCGCTGTTCTTGGGAGTCTGAACTTGCGTTCCTTGCCTTCAATGTTGTTTACGGACAGGGATCACTTGAGAAGTTTACAGCTGGACGATCCGGACATTGGGAAGCTACTCAGGGTATTGGAGGATGGTAAGAGTTTGTCTCCAGAGGAGAGTCCGATGTGTGCTGTTCTTCATGGTCTTCCTTATCACAAGGACCCAAAATCTTCCTGTACATTGCATCCCATGAAACAGTTTAAGCTTTATGCTCCTCAGACTGTCAGGAGGTCTCTGTTGGAGTATTTTCATGATCATCCCACTGCAGGTCATTTGGGTGTGACTAAGACGGTGGCGAGGCTTAAACAGAGATTTTTCTGGCCTAACATGGTGTCGGATGTGTAGAAGTATGTGGGTTCGTGCATTGTCTGCCAATTCACGAAGCCGTCCGAAAGAAAGCCTGGTGGTCTCATGGGTTCCAATCCGTCCCCAGTTTCCCTGGGAGTACACAGGGGTGGACTTCGTGGGCCCTCTGCCTCGGACGCCAAGTGGTAATGCGTACATCCTTGTGTTCGTGGATTACTTTTCAAAGTGGATCGAAGTTTGTGTGAGGGAAGCTACTGCTCTTGTTGCTGCCAGTAAGCTGCTCAGTGAAGTTTTTTCTCGGCATGGTGCCCCAAAGTATTTGATATCGGACAGGGGTTCTGCGTTTATGAGTGATCTCTTCAAACACACAGTTTCTGCCTTGGGTACTGAGCACAGACTAACAACAGCCTACCACCCTCAGACCAATGCCACTGAGAGAGTGAACCGGACGCTAAAAACAGCCATTAGAGCATATATTGGGACTAAGCATACTTCTTGGGATCGTTTTCTTCCCCACATTTGTTTTGCCCTACGGACCGCTCAACACGAGAGTACAGGACAGAGTCCGTCAATGGTGCTGTATGGCCGAGAACTGGACACGCCCTTGAATCTGATTTCTCAACCTGATTCGCTTGGAGTGGAAGATCCGGGTGTGACTTCGTTGGATGCCCTGAAGCATTCGCTCCAGTAGGCTTCTGATCATGTCAGGTCTTTTCTAGAAGTGAGTCACTCTAAGAAAAAGCACTACTATGACAAGAGGTGCCGTCTTGTTTCCTTCTCTGTGAATGATCTGGTGCGGATCAAGACTCATCCACGTTCTGATGCACTTAGGAGCTTAACTGCAAAACTCGCGCCTTTATACACAGGTCCTTACTGTGTCACTCAGAAGTTGTCTGATGTAAATTATAGACTTACTGATGTGAGTACGGGGGTGGATGCTGGGGTGTTTCATGTGGTCAGCGGTTGTGCCTGTAAATCCACCTCCGGAAGTTCCTGAGGACAGTACCTTGTTGGATGACGGGGGCTCCTGTCATGAAAGTCCTGGTGTGACGTCCTGTGACTATACAACTGATGATGTCTCTGATCTCTTGGAGTCTGATGTCAGAGTTTCTCTGTCTGATTTATTTGAAGATGTCAGTGGAGAGGGAATGAGTGAGTCTGTTGATCCTGTCATTTCCTGTGATTTGTCTGAGGGGGATAATGATTGAGTCAATCAAAGGTATAACCTGCGACCTAGACTTGCCCCCAGGATCACCGCAGGTTGGGCGACCAATAGATGGACCAATCCATTTCACACAGACCTGTTGGACTTAAAGTGAGCAGGTTAATGGGGTGTGTGTGTTTTGTTTTTTAAGACACTGTATTAAAGGTTGTATCAGTGATTTCTGGCCCCAAAATAAATGTCTAATCTTTCCTAACGATCCGCTAGCTGCCCGCCCCATAAGCATGCCGTCCAAAAAACGCGTCTCTGTAGGCAGCCTAGGCTCTGAGATCTGCACACAAAAACAAATGTGTACAACCACCACTCAAAACCAAAATAAACAGTGTTCCAACCAATCACTGACAGGGGCCGGTGTTGCTCCGATTTCGCGTCCAGCCGTGCATGAGCGCAAAACCTCACAACACCCACCCCTGTCAGTGATTGGTTGGAACACTTTATTTTGGTTTTGAGTGGTGGTTGTACACATTTGTTTTTGTGTGCAGATCTCAGAGCCTACGCTGCCTACAGAGATGCGGTTTTTGGACGGCATGCTTATGGGGCGGGCAGCTAGCGGATCGTTAGGAAAGATTAGACATTTATTTTTGGGCCTGAAATCACTGATACAACCTTTAACATGACACCGTGCCATGTTCTAATTGGTTTGTGTTGACTGTTTCTAGGTTGACTAATATTGTTGTGTTTTGTTCTTATAAAATGGAAACTTCTCCTGTAAAATATATATTCCCGGGGGTTTATGAAAAAAATTCTGTTTACTTGTGACAATTTCTTTTTGTAACCTTGGATAAAGGGGTTCAGATGAGTTAATAACTGTCATGTATGTCAGTATTTCTCACAATTTTTCCTTGCATTTCTGTGAGGTGGGATTATTCGACTATTCATGTATGAAGTTGTTTATTTCCTGTATTTTCACAGTGCTGTTGGCTGAGGGCAGCCAATATTTTTCCAGGGGGGACTCTGTAACGGTCACTTTTTGTTTAATGGCAATCTGAGTTAAACTGAGAACTGCGCATGTGCGTAGAGTGTCAGTTAGAGTTTGACAAGTGAGTGAGGAGAGGAGATAACCGCTCTGCCGACTCTCTTAGTATTCTTCCTTTTATTTCCTTTTTTTCTATTGTGACCAGAGTTGGATGTTTGTTTTTGTGTAGCCTACTTTTTCTCGCCCGATCCCCATGTATGCGGACGAGTGTGACGTTTGAGTGGTTTTATTAAACGCGGGGGAAAATACGACAACTCTCGTCTCTCGTGCATCTTTTCATCCGACATCTAATGTTTTTCTCTCTGGGGAACATCTCAACTTTGCGTTACACAGTATATATGATTACTATGCACAGTGTGCAAATTTCGAATGGACTACTACCAAATTCTAATGGCAGATATAATAAAGTAGTATGATAGCATGCTATTTCGAATTTAGCCCGAGCTTACTGTTGCCATTTTTAAATAAAACCAGGGGTTAACTAAAACCATGGATTGCCATAACTGGGGGTGTGGAGATTAGGATGATTGTAATGACCCTGGTCAGAGAAGGGGCCCGTTGATTGATTGATTTCATGCATAGATCGATTAGCTAAGCATTCTGAGTTTCATCTTTCATTTTGGAGAGTACACACAAAAATAATTTGTTAATTTAACTTAAACTAAGGAATAATTGGTGACACTTTATTTTACAATGCCCTTGTTACACCTTACATAGTTCCGGTAGTAATAACTATAAATTATGCATAATTACATGATGCCACTAACCCTAAACCAGACCCTAATCTTTATTTCACAGTGTCCAAGGACATGTAGTTCATTATCATTACACAGTACTTAAATGTATAATTACACTGTTACACGGACACCTTAAAATAAAGGGCTAACACTTTATTTTACAGTGCCCTTGTAACACGTTACATGAAGTAATAACTATAACTATAACATAATTACATGCAACTAACCCTAAAACAAACCCCAATCCTAACTCTAAAGTAAGTACATGTAGTTAATGATTATTACTCAGTACTTAAATGCATAATTAGGCCTATAACATGGACACCTTAAAATAAAGTGTAACCCGAAAACTTTCCCACAAAATTAATTTAACTTGTAATTGTATTCATATATTTAAAGATGTTTACTTTAAAAAACTAAGTAAAATCATTTACTTGCAAAATTAATTTAATTTTGTACAGCAAGAGCAAGTTCAAACAAAGTTTTGTTGAACAAACTTAAAGGTCCTTGTGTCGTGGAAACTGAATTTAGTAAACCCCCAAACAACTAAGCTAATATCCAATAATTCTTTCAGTTATTGATATCAATGTCACATGCTAGCAAGCTAAAAATAACTATTTTAAAGGCCAAAGGTTCGTCACATAAGCGATATTTCAGCGAAAATATAGGCTAAGGGCAAAAAAGATCGAGAAGTATTGCTATCATAAGCGCAGCTCACGCAGAACTCACTTTCATAACAATTGCTTTGGGTTGGTCAGCAAGCATTGCAAATGAGCGAAATCTGGGGAAGATCTCGACCTCACTGGAAACTCTCGAAACTCTCCGATACGCACTACCGGCACGTCCGGGAACTTAACTGTCAATTTCTGCCCCGCCCCTTTTTAGGGGAAAACAAACGACTTCCCATTGATCAAAACAAAATAACGGCACAAGCCAACGTCCGTACACAGCCGGCAGGCGTGAATAACTTAATAAATCACTAATATAAAACATGTCAAGTAATTATATGTCCACCCTGCCTGCCATAGAGCGTGAAAGATAGACTTCAACAAACTTAATTTGGTCAATTTAAAAACATGTCCCTTCATTCTCCCAGAGTCAAATTGGTGTAACAACCCCACGGGGTTATATATTATAAGATATATTATAAGATATAATACATATATTCAAAGATGTTTACTTTAAAAAACGAAGTAAAATCATGCACTGGCTTACCATGTTACTCGATGAGGTACGAGTAAATGTTCGGGTAAGTAGGCTACACCTCTGGCCACTGGGTGGGGTTGTTACACCAATTTGACCGATTTTGACCCTGGGAGAATGAAGGGCCAAATAAAGTTTGTTGATGTATCCTTATCGCTCTATAGCAGGCAGGGTGGATATATTACTTGACATGTTTAATTAGTGATTTCTTAAGTTATTCACGCCTGTCGGCTGCATGTGCACGGACGTTGTTTTGTGACGCTATTTTGTATTGAAGTCGGAAGTTTTTTTATTTTCCCCTAAAAGTGAGCGTGAATCTGTTCAGAGACATTCTTTGACGTTCTGCCGGTTGTGCGTATTGGAATTATTTAATTGTTTCCGCGAAATTTCTCCGAGCAACAATAAATATGACGTAATTGCCTATGCCAATAATTACAATTGATTATTATAGTAATTTGTGTTCATATTACCACAGTAATCAAAGGTACACAAGCACCCTAAACTAACCACAAAAACACCAACATAAAGTCTTCTAAACCTGAGCATGTATAGCCGAAAGCATGCACATCATAAAATATCTGAAATGAAGACATGACCAAAATGTTATAAAACAGTAGGCTACAGTTAAGTTGTTGCACCCAAAAAACATTTTTGGTGAGGATTAATTTAGACATTTAAGCTCATAAAATCCCATGCAAAGCAAGCAGGGATCTATATTTCTCAACAAAAGAAAACAACTTTCATGTAAGTTAACTTATATTTTTCAAATGTATGTGCTAAAAAAGTTCTAGAACTGTTGCTTTAGTTCATTTAATAAAGACCTTTTTTCCACATGGATTTCATTAACATTTCCACTAGAGGGCATCACAGGTATAAGAAACTGCATAGATCTAGTCTTACAAGTTAGTAAAATACAAATAGGCCTACACAAAATGTGCAGACGCGAAATATCTCAGGTAAGTATAATCAGTTCTCATATTGTCAAATGCGATTTTAAATCAACGGAAGTGAGCGATTTAACCCGTGTTTTCACTCTCAAAGGCATTGCGGTCTGTCATTCCACAGTCTCACATAACTTGATGCCTCAATTTTTGTTTGTCATATTTGTTCCTCAGTGTTTTAAATCTTTCATCCGTTGTATTGTAGCCTACTGCAGATTAATGTTTTTCGTCTATTGTTGTTATTGTGCCATTTTAATTATATTTAGTCAAATAAACAGCATACGAACTCCTGCACCTGTTCAAATGAAAGGACAAATGATATTCTTACGCTTGACAAAGCACGTAAATGAGCTGAAAACTTGATCAGTGCATTGCAGGCTCAAATGGTTGATGACAAAGAAAGGCAGGTCATTAACCCCAGATCACAAAACCGGATCAGGTTTGACGAGTTCCAGCCTCGTTGCAGCTGATGCTACGAAAGGAACTCTCAGAATGTTAACCCACCTCAGCAAAACTGTTGACAAGGAAAACATGGATCGGAATGTGTGCGTCAGAAACAAGGGCAATGAACTCTTGACTCCAAACGTTTCTCGGACTTTAATGTAAATCATATTTACATATTTCACAAAACTCTTCCAAAATATAGATGTCTGAAATCTTTAGTGTAATGAGATTCTTTATTTAACAAGAAACCCTCATAAATAGGTGAGTTATTATGAATTGAATGTGTTAATATTTATGAAGAGCGTGTTCTTTTACAAGAAAAACAAGTTTTATTTTTTATTTAAAAAGAGAGAACGGCAAAGAAATATATATACCATTAGATTTGAGCCACTGGAAAACAAATAATCAGAATATAGAATAATTGAATATTCTATTCAATTCTTTAGGGGGAAAATAATTCTAACTACATTTACAGTTTACATAATACAAAAGGTGAAAGTGATCTTGAAACTATAATTATCTTAATTCTATGCCAAAATAAATTAAATTTCCTTTTCTTAGGCTACATCCACATTGATCAGCATAAATTTGAAATCGCATCTTTTGAGGAAAATGTAGGCATCTCTGTGTTTGGGCCACACTGAAACAATGTTTTTGTCCAGCAAAAACTGAGCTTTTAAAAAAAAAATTTGAAAATGGCATTTTTGAGTTTTAGTATGGCTGTTGAAACTTGAGGCATTTGAAAACTATAACACATATTTAGTTGTGACGCACTTAAGAGATAACACTATGAAAGCAGGTAACAAGATAAGATAAATGTTAGGTTGTACAATCATTTAGCATTCCTGTGTTTTCAGATGTCTCCGAGTGGACGATCAACTTTTGAATGGATGGACAGCGTTTCGAAAAGAAAACTCAGTTTTCAAATTTATCCAGATTAATGCGGACGTAGCCTTACCAAAACAATTCAGAAGAAAGTGCATATATTAAACTTTGTTAATTACTTAAGCAGGTAGTTAAGGAAGCAAATCGACCACCAAGTCGAAACCAAAAGCATCACAAATTATGTCCATTTCTGAGACATTTTCAGCATTCTTCCTTTCAATGCTTTCAACGGTCCAAAAACCAACTGTCCAATGGTCCAGAATAAATTGTGAAATAAGTTCCCAGGGAAAGGCCATTAGCACCATCCATTAGTCCCGCAGTAATCCCAGTTTCTTCAAGGCTTCCCGCCGGTTCTCGCCATTTTGACCATGTGGGGAGATCATCACGCTTATTCCATTGGACCGGGGCAACTTTTGGGCATCGTTCCCTGGCTGAACCGCAGCAGCTTGAAGCGATTTGGTTGAATCATCAGCCTGATGGCTAATACCAAAGTCCTTTGCGCTCCCTACAGAAGGAGTTCGAGGTTGAGTCTTTCGTAACTGAGCTGGCGACAACCCAACATGGGTCCTGTCGGGGATTTTCATCTGTGACACATGTTCAATGACCATTCCAGGTCCTGTGCGCTCAAGGGATGCCGATTTGATCTCGTAGGACCTTACTGGTTGCTTGTTCAAAGATCCTTCCCTGGTTTTAGCGTCTTGGTGCTTTAGAGTATCTACACGTAGTTGCTGGTCCCCTGGTACGGGACTTTCAGATAGTCTAGATACAGAAGGAGTTCGAACTTGAGTCTTTCGTAACTGACCTGGCGACAACTCAACATGGGTCCTGTCTGGGTCTTTCATCTGTGACGCAGGTTCAATGACCATTCCAGGTCCTGTGCGCTCCAGGGATGCCGATTTGATCTCGTAGGACCTTACTGGTTGCTTCTTCAAAGAACCTTCCCTGGTTTTAGCGTCTTGGTGCTTTAGAGTATCTACACGTAGTTGCATGTCCCCTGGTACGGGACTTTCAGATAGTCTAGATATTTCTTGCACAGGTTCAACAGGTGCTGGAGACTGTGGGCGAGGCTTGGCTTTGAATTTTGGCGATTGGCAGGGAGAGACACTGGGACCTGTTTCAACCTCTTCGTTCTTCAGCAGGCCCAATTTTTTCAAAGCCTCCATTCGGATCTTCTGAGGATCCATCTGAGTGCGCTCACTCTGCAGAAGTAATGAATGTGTGCTCCCGCTGTCTTTGTGGCTTTTGAAGATGATATTAGATGGGAGTTTCTTGGGTTTGGGCGCCACAGCTGGTGGGCTTTTGGGGTCGCCGGACTCTTTTGGCACAGCAGGAACATGTTCTGAAGATGGTGAAGGTGTAATCGGTTTGTCTGCCACAGGATGTTGCGCAATCGTTATCGGTGTCAAGTGAGATGCTTTCTTCATGGAGGCCTTCTTGTGTAGGTTTTCGATCTCATTGTGGGATAATGGCCCTCTTGACGTTTCTGGGTCTGCACTCCTTGATTTGGTCACTTCGGTTGGTATGATGGATCCACCAGAAACATGCGGCTCCATTTTGGGGAGTTCGGGAATCCATTCTGGTGGCCCATCGAAAGCAGGTGGAGGTAGTGGCGAATAAGTGAGGCTTATCTTCTTCATTGGTTCATCCATAAAGTCTGTGGGTGGAGGAATGAATTCCAGCGGCACCCCAGAGGAAACTTTCTGCTGCTTCGGCTGAGACTTCACATCCAAACTCTTATGAATGCCATCTTTGGGTTTAGAGTCACTAGGCAAACTTGTTCTAACTGGAGGTTCAGGTATGAAAGAAGGTGGCAAGTCCACTACATCACTTGATTGTCCACTTCTTCGTCTAGGTCTAGCATTTGCTACTTCCAAAGAAGCTTTTACAGAAACTGTCCGTCCAGGTTGTTGATGGTTAGGGCTTGATCTGAACCCATCCGGTGCATCAATAAATGCCACTGGTACTTCTATGTGAGATGACTCCATTGGGTTGCTGATTGTCTTGACATTCCCACTGGCAAGATGCAATGAAGTTGGCACAAGGTACTTTTGAGAAGGTTTAATATCTCCTCCGATCACTTTGTCTGGATCCTCATGGGCTGATAGCTCTGAAAGAGAACATTTACTGTATGAGCCATTGTTAAAACATATCCACTCACACAAAGTGGAATAACGTTGTCTATTCTCTAGATATTTCTAGTGGTAATGGTTACCCTCAGTATTGTTCTGGTAGATGGGTATGCGATGAGCAGTTTTTCCTTCCAGGCCATTAGATAGGCCATCAGGCTCATCGTTAGACAATCCGCTGTCCTCCTCTACATCCAGAGACTCAATGGTCTCCTCAAGAAACATGAGACATGCTCTCTCCTCAACAGAAAGGTACTCCAGACTGTCATTACTCTATCACACAAAATAAATTAATACTTTTATTTAGCAAAAATTGATTAAAAAGTATCATTGTAATTTTTTTGTAAATGAATGAGTGCTGTGTTGAGGAGAAATTCAACTTTTTTAACTGCCAACATTCACAAAGAGCAGTGACAGTTCCTTATGTTAAAAATCAAATATTGGTTAAAGAAACAGTTCACCCAAAAATTAAAATTTTACTCGCCCTTGTATCATACTCAATCTGTCATATAGAGTACGTTTATGATACTTTTATAGTGTTTTTGTCTTTTGTGGAGCATAACAGATGTGAACACTATTGTATGGAAAAGATCTATTCCATGGATAAAATAACTGCAAAAGCAGGTTTGGGATTACTTGATGGTGATTCAGTGCGTAGAAACTGGTATAGGCACCATTCCTATCACCCTTGAAGGTTATGTAAGGATCAATGAATGAATGAATGAATGAGTCAGTCAGTGAGTGCTAATTTTTTGGGGGAACTGTCACTTTAAGATATTCTAGGAAATCAAAAAATGTCTTTATACTCACAAATCCAGAGTTGCTGCCGAGCACACTATCACAGCTTTCTGCACGGTCCATACCAGACACAGATTCAATGGCAACTCCCCCTGGCCAGGTGTCACTTTTTGGCATCGCACGAAAAGTGCGAGTCAGGTAGTGACACGGGTCTTTAAGGATATTTGTTTAATGATGGCAAATAGAGGACCAATCTATAAAAATATAAACAAATAAATAATCAAATAACGCAATAAAAAGTAACTATAGTAATACTTATAATGCAAGAACTACTAAAAATACACAAAACATTTATATGGTATGATGTTTTTTTGACATGGTATTTTGGACACTACTATGATGATGTATGATAAAGTACTTTTGAGTATCACATAAATACCATTGTATATGACTATGAAAATCACACAAAATGTAAAAAATTATTTTTCATTTGAATGTTTTACAAGAAAACACTATGCCGATGCTTCCGAAATTGAATAATTCCCCACTAGGATGCGGAAAACAGTACGCCAACAGAGTAGTATGTCCGAATACTAGAAAGACAGTAATTCCTACTACGAAAAGAAATTCCTATTACTTCCGGGCATATGCATCCGATGGACACTTTACTATCCAATGAGGCCACGGGAGAGGATTTGTGAATGGTGGTGAAGCGATGCAACTGACACATTGAGGTCACATTGAGACAACATGGCGGATGTAGTACGTCTGGATTACATTCATACTACACACATTCATATTATGTAGAATAAACTTTTTTAACGGTTACAAAGAAAATTTTAAACCAAATGTAGTACTTAATGTGAGTTCAGATGCAAAACATCAGTTTTTCTACTTCTGAATTTCATTTTTAATTCAATGTGTATTACATGTTTACATTACATAACATATTACGATGTTAAACTTGCCATTTCTTTGTAATTATTTGTGAAATTTACTACCAATTTCTGAGTGAAAATAGTTTCAAATTAAATCCTACACCAAATTTTCTTCAGTGCAGTGCCATGGTTTATTTCAAAGTATAATGGTATTCCCTATCTCATAACATCACTTTACTGCCAAAGCATTTTTCTGTTAGGGAACGTCCCTATCAAGATCATCTTGGTAAAAATGACTGATTGACTGAAACGTCACACTGTACAGATATGAATAGTGATATACACTGTTACAATTAATCAGTCAATAGTTTAGCACAGACTCAAGCTCACAAACAAACAACATAGTCTGGGTCGAATCTGATTTCGTCTTGCACAGTTTTGCTCATGGTTTTCAGGGATGAGGGGATGTCATATGTAATGGAGGTTAGCTTGTAAGAGCTGTGTGAGAAAACCTCACTCTCCTGGCCTCAAGAGATGTGTTAGCGAGTAGTGACTGATGCAAGTAGTGACTCCTCTCATGCCGGAATGATGGTTAGATGTTTGCATCTGTATAATTTGACTAAATTATACTGAATGGAAGATACATTTATGCCAAAATACACACAGTTTAACTGGACACACAGCTTTTGACATAAGATGTAGTACTAGGAAGTCTATTTCTAACTATGCATGATAATATGGTAAGTTGCACTTGTGTGTTTGCATTAAACATAGCTTGTCTCTGCTGTCCATAGTTTTGTTACGCAGGCCTGGCAACCCTGCTGACAATGATTTGCACATTTTGCAAGATTTGCACAGGCTGTGAATCGATTAGTTCATCAATGAAACTCTAAGCACAGATGGCTAGATGTTCACTAAATACCTGGAGGTAAACCTCATCCACCCTGTACACAAGCGCACTGTTACATGAAAGAATATAAGCATGTTTGACACACCTGTTCAGAATAAAACCACACTGAATCAAACAGCTAAAAGCCCACGCCCAGAGAACACAATGTGCCCATATTGCAGACGGCAGTTAAAAATAGTATTACTTAAAGGAATAGTTCACCCAAATATGTAAATTAGCCCATGATTTACTCACCCTCAAGTCATCCTAGGTGTATATGACATTCTTCCTTCAGACAAATACAATCGGAGTTATATGTAAAAAATGTCCTGGCTCTTCTAAGCTTTATAATGGCAGTGAATGGCTGTTACTGTTTTGAAGTCCATAAAAGTGCTTTAAACTTCAAGCTTTTTAAACTATCTTTCTTTCTTTCTTAGGGCCCGTCCACACGAAGACGCTGTATACGTATAAATTTTTTATCGTATTGGCGTTTCGTACACACGGATCCGGCGTTTTGGGAGAGTGAAACCGCTATTTTTTGAAACCGGGTCCCAAAGTGGATAAATCTGAAAACGACGCCCTTGCGATTTCGTGTGTACGGCCAATCCGTATATTTTGTGAAACGATGATGTCATCACCCCACGTGTCGACTAGTCAGACACGCTAAATCAGTAGCCATAACAGCAACAACTGCGACTACTTGCTTGAGTTCATGCTTCAGAAGCTACTGAGCCTCTTTTATTTATTTATTTATTTATTATTTAGGCCTACTTTAATGTATTTTTATTTTATTTATTTATATTTCGTTCTTATGCTATGATGCTTGTATTTTGTCTGATTAAGACTTTTCGTATTTTGTAGATGGGAATTATTTGATTATTATTCAAAAAACGCACCTCTGCCCCTCATGCTCACCAGTGACACGGCGTTCGCTCCGACATTACATTTCTCTGTAGGCCTACTGTAGGCCTATATGTTGTAGCCATTAAAGAAAAGTTAGTTTCATATTTATGTTTTAATGGTATTTTTTCCATTTCATATATGTTGATTAGGCCCTATATGAAAAGTGAAAAGCATGAGTAAGATGCGCAATATCGAGACACATCATTTTGACCACTTCATTAAGTTTTGTTTTGTATAAAGCCTTTCTTTAAAGTGAATTTCGTTTTGTATAAATTGTATCTTAATTTTAATCAATGTTTCATTAACAAATTGCATGGAAATATAGCAGACAATAGCCTATAATCAGGACATGCAGGCGCCGACGCGATATAACTTGCATCGCACGAGAACTGGAGCTTGTCTCATAAATGAACATAAACTCAGAAATATATCTAAGCTTGAAATGTCTACTTTTAAACAAAACAATTCAAAACGAAAAGAAACAGACAACTCTAATAATCCATATGAAGTGTGCATTTCTCTCTATAGGCACCTTCACAATACTGCGAAGGTGGCGAGTCAGCATCGTCACACAAAACACTAGTTTATTAATAAACAATTCAAATTTCTCCTTGCTATATTTGACACATTCATAATGATTAGGCTATTTGCCGGTTCTTTGTGGCAAGCTTTATGCGTCTGCTAACTAATCGACTATCGTGACTCATCCATATTTTGTACAATTTTAGTTTTTCATATTGTTCAATAAAGTTCTTGGTAAAAAAGAAAAGAAAAGAAAAGAAGCTACTGTGCCTAATATTACTGTATATTATTGTATACAGCGTGCAAGGTTTATGCGCAAGTCGAATTACATCGTCTCGTACTGGTCTGGCATGTATACTACACCGTTTTCAGTCGGTTTCAGTGGTTTCGTGTGTACGCAGATATTTCTTGAGACGACGCCGTGTTTACGGAATTTTTTTTAGAACGAGGAAAAAAAAGATCGGATAGGGAACGCACCGGCTTCGTGTGGACGTGGCCTAATTCCAAACTCCAACTTGGAGAAGCCAATTAGACTCCATTAGCTGCCATTTTATGTACTCTATGAACAATCCAGAGTCATTTAAGCTTGAACTTAAACTGAAAACCTTCAAAATTCAAACTTTTAAAACTACTAAACTAAAATGAAACTATTTCAAACTGAAATCCTTCAAACCTTTACAACTAATAAACTAAAACTTAAACTAATTAAAACTTAAAACCTTCAAACTTCAAGCTTTTAAAACTTATTCAAACTTTCTGGCTAGGCTTTTTCATGCCAACTTAAAGTTTGTCTACAAACTTTTTATCTCTAGTTCTTGAAACGGCTCTGTTGGGGGGTTAAGAGAGGCTTTCTGAAGTGAAGCGATGAGCTTGTAACGTGTTAAAAATTAACATTTTTCTTACACAAAGTAAAATTCTAGCTTCCGGCCAAACGGCTATAAGCAGTCTACTCATGCGAGTAATGAAACTTACAAAAACATAACTTACTTTATAACATACAAAACATTACGAAACTTGTGACATCAGAAGTAGCGTAGGTCATCATGGCGTAGCCATCCCTAAATATCAGCAGTTGTATTCGTCTGAAGGAAGAATGTCGTATACACCTAGGATGGCTTGAGGGTGCGTAAATCATGGGCTAATTTTCATTTTTGGGTGAACTATTTCTTTAAGCATTAGATTTTAGCACTGTCAATGAAACCTTGGTGAAATCTGAAGCACTTTAAACTGCTATAAATCTTAATAAGGTCTTTAGGAGAAGTTAACACACCACAAAACCATATAGTGAGCTGCCTGTGTAGGAAGCATCTTAAGGCATCATATAGGTGCAATTCTGAAGAAAAGCTTTTTCCAAAAGTTAGAGAGCAAAGTTATGGTGCATTTTAGGATGTCTTTTCAACAAATTCTAAAAAGCAACCCCAGAAATAATGAAGATAAAATATATATATATATATATATATATATATATACAGTATACTAAAAATGTATTGAATCAATTAACTTTTTAACGTTTAAATTAAATAATTAAAAATAATTGCATACAATAAAAATACATAGCAAAAATATTGGGAAAACAGTTTTAATTCATTAAATAAAATAAATTAAATTAAATATTTTCAATTAAGTATTGAAATCCCTTTACATAATATTTGTGTTTATGCATTTGAATATGTTTTCAGTAATGAATGAATTTGAAGTATATCTAAGATTTATTTTTTAATCACCATGCATTCTGGGATTGCTTTCTCCACAAAGAAAACATGCAGTGCTAGTTTAGCAACATATTCTATTGAAGATAATTCTCAATGTTCAAGTCAAAATCTTTTTCAGATGTTCTTTTTCAGGATGTTGCTTTTTTTTTTCTTTAAAAAAAAAAAGCATAATGCATTACAACGTTCAAGTACATTTCCCTGCATGTTTACAAAGACCAACAATTAAAATACACTGTCGTTCAAAAAGTTTGGGGTTGGTACGATTTTTAAATGTTTTCTGAAACTCACCAAGGCTGCATTTATTTGATCAAAGCTACAGTAAAACCTGTAATATTGTGAAATATTATTAACATTTTAAATCGCAGTAGGCACTATATGAAAATATGTTAAAATGTAATTTTTCCTGTGATCAAAGCTGAATTTTCAGCATCATTACTCCAGTCTTCAGTGTAATCATTCTAATATGCTGATTTGCTGCTCAAGAAATTATTATTATTATTATTTACTGCTCAATATTTTTTTGGAAACCGTGATGAATTGTATTTCAAGATTCTCTGATGAATAGAAAGTTCAAAAGAACAGCATTTATTTGAAACAGAAATCTTTATAAATGTCTTTACTGTCACTTTTAATCAGTTTAATGCATTCTTGCTGATTAAAAATATTAATTTCTTACTGACTCCAAACTTTTGAACAGTAGTGTATCGTGTAGGCTAAATGCCTTCTACTGTATGTGAATGGCTCCCTAGACAGATCACTAGGTTTTGAAACAGAGCCCACATTTAATTTTTCTATACGTTCCTTACAAAGTTAACTTGCCGAGAAACTCTAGAGCCAATGAGAGCCAGTGAAACAGCAGTGCCTCGAGAAACGTGAACAAGTTTGAATGCTAGCCATTGTTACAGTGAAAGTTTTCAAGTTGTTCAGCATATTTCAGTCCGCTCTGCCCCGCTGAGGTGAGGTCATTACAAGAACACACACCTTCTTCTCCGTGACTCCGTGAGAGAAACATCGATGACTTCGGCCGACACCTAAAGCTGCGTTCGCACTGGAATGCCACTGTGCCTGATTGGATCTGCTGCAAATTCCAGCTGTTCACAGAATTTATTCACGTATTAACAAAATCTCCTTGCCTTTTGGGCTTGGGAATGTTTGACTTTGACTATGACTAGAATGCAAACAAGTGAAATCAGATATAATGAGACAACTAACCTTTCAAATAGTATGAGTAATCAGGTTCAACGCGGCGTATCGTTGGGTTTGCCCTTGAGCCCACAGACACTATTGTTTTCATAAAATGAACATGTTGGTGTGTATTTGAGGGAGTGGCAGCTTAAAATAGAAAGCGAGCCGGAACAAAGACATTAGTGTCCAAGTAGAGCCACTAAATTTCAGCATTTTTTTAAATTTAATTGAACATTTCACAGACAATTGTAACTTCAGCATAAGCATGTGATTTGGACGAGAGAAACTGTTTAAAGGTCAATAGCTATATTTCCATCTAAAGCTGCAAATTTAACTTATGTGCAAACTTGCAATATCTCATAAAACATTTTTGATCAAAGCAGCGTTTCCATCTCATGTGTTCAAGAGAACAAAATCAACACTTTCATGGAAATTGGCGCAAAATATCTGTAATAAAATGGAAGTCGCTGGAATCCGGGAAACACTGTGGCTTTTTTCCTCCATCATAAATGATGAAAGACGAAACGCAATAAACGCGGTCATGATCTCTTGTGTTCGGATGCTTGTGTGTGAGAACGCAATCGTGTGAGACGCTTCTGGGAGAGAAAATGAGAAATAAAACCAAATCATTCTGATGAAAGACTTTATCTCAGGCATTTCAGAACGACAAAACAAACATTTGAGATGCTGTGATGTGATTGGTCCGCTGGTTAGTCCAGTTATCCAATCACAGCCTCTGCTGAGGCAAAGTCACATGAGCTTTTTGTTGCGCGTCAAAGGATTTATTGTGTATGTGTTTCGAATGTAGTTTATGAGCATGTCTTCACATTGGATAAAAAAATATCATTTGAGTGCATAAGTTTTGTATGTGCATTTTTGGAATTTATATGCATCGATTCTGATTGGCCAATCCCAGCAATCTATTCGTATATATTTTAGCATAATGATGCTGAGCTGTGTAATTGATAGTTGTCCCAGACAACGGATATCCTACATAATTGCACTATCATACAAACAACAAGCTTAATCTGACAAAACGAGAGAGAAAAAAGTAAAATATTTGGCCTATGACATGAAGGCCAGTCATCTGCAGGTCCTGGCCAATCATTTACTTAGAATAAACACACATAGTCCGAATCCACATGCAAAGCACACATGAAAGCTGCAGACCTCTCTGTTTGCATAATTAGATATACTGTCCCCATCATTTATACACACCATCACCTATTTAACAACATGACACCATGGAAAGATTTATGATTGGCCCTCGGCTGTTTAGCTGTCTAGTGCACTGAACACTAAATAAAACATGCTTTTGGCTTCATCGGACGAATTCAACAAATGAGCTTTTGTAAAAAAAAAGGCTTATGGTTATCCTGGAAGCATCACACAAATGTTTTACAATATGCAAATGTTTCCCAGCTAAAGTATGAGTTCATTATAACAGACTATAGCAGTGTAATTTCCAGTTATTCTTGCAAATAAAAATGTAACAAATATTTTGTAATAACTTAGTTGTAAAAAAAATTATATATATATATATATATATATATATATATATATATATATATATATATATATATATATATATATATGGTCCTGACAAAAAAGAAAATCAAGAATTCAAGAATATCCAAATGAACAGATTAAGCAGTTATGATCTTTTTAAACACAATATTAAATCAAGGTGTTAAGTTCTAACTACATTTGATTATGAAACAAAGTCTTTCACTAACAAACATATAAAACATATAGGCTAGCTATAATAAATACATTAAGCGTCTTTAAAGTGTGTGTGAACATGGATTTGACATCTGTCACATAAAGTCCTGCTGCCATGATAGTTGACATTAAAAACTGCTATTGACACACAGGTAACCTGTCACCTACATTTACGCAGCGATAGTTAAGTTTTCAGAATATTTATGTTTTCAGACTATTTATTTTACTATTAAGGCATATATAACACGCTGTCATTATAAGAGTCTGAAAATACCCGTCAAAAGGCAGTTAAAGTCTTACCTGTCCGTCAGGAATTGCAGTCGCTCACCTGCGTGTCTCTCTCAGTTGTTCTGAAGTAAACCAGTCAGAGCGCGAGACTCTTCAACAGCGCACCTCGTCCGAGCTCATCTGCGCATGCGTCACTCACTAAGCCGCAGCTGATTGGCTGAACGCTCGAGACCATGCGTAAACAACAGTTTACAGTAAACAAGGCTTGTACTGTGTCGTAAACATTATCTAAAAATGTCACGTAAAACAATATACAGAATGTAACAATAATACCCATGGATTATTGTCACATAACCTGATCACGTTTCAATTTAGCCTATTTCAACTTATTAATACATTTATTTTCCCCCCAATCCAATTTAATGTTCAAAGTGAATAATAAGCAGGTGTAAATGTTAATTGTCTTTAAAAAAAAGTAGACCGCATTGCATTATGGGATACAGTAAGCTACTTCACCCACATGGAATTTCAGAATTAAATAAACAGTATTGAGTATTATGAATTAGCCATAGATGAGAAGACCATTATAACCATCACTCATAACTGAAGTATGAAGAGATGTAGCCTAAAAATGCAAGTTTCACTTCAACCGAAGGAAATGAATGTAACTTTTACTATTTGTTGTAATACCTCAATAATAGGCCTACATTTCACTTACACAACCATGTTAAACGACATGGAATAATTCAAATATGTAATAATTCCAGGCCAGATGACTCCTTCCCCAAAACTCTCAAGCGTCAGACTTGTGAGTTATGTTTTATCATGTTGTTAGATGCATTGTATTTCCAGGAAATGATCAAATGCCCTTTTTCTTTGAGGGGAAATACTTTACTGCCTTCCCTATCAGCAAAAGCAAACAGAAGTAGCCCAACTTTGAGGAATCAGTTAAATCTTGTTTAACAATGACATTCCACCTGGTCATTCATTTACCTGGTAATGTGATCAAGTGGTATGTGATCAATGTAAACCTGAGTTCAGGGTGTAGGCCAATCAGGTTTACATCAGACAAAATGATTATTTATTAAAGTCGAGGTGCTGGAATAACCATTAAAGAGCATTTACAATGATCTGACTGTATTGCTGCTTATGTTATTTGTCAGTTTCTGAAATCAAAGATATGTTTTACGTTTCGCTTTCATCACAGATACAAAGCAAAGGACAAGATCGGGCAATTATAAGGGAGGCTCCCTTTCTTTTGTACTATTGAAAAATAATGCAAGAACTGGAATCCCAGTCGGAAAATATTATTAATGACGTAAAATCAAAGTGCTAACATGACGTGCATGAATCATCCTGTGATATAAAAAACATGTGAATCACTAACTGGAAAAAAGATCATTGATTTGATTTGTGGGGTCCTTATAGTGCGCATTGATCTTTTTGACAATCCGTATGTCTCTTGTCAGAGCCGTCCCAACATGATTAACCCCTAACACTCTTTGTTTTACGGTGTCAGGATTAGCCTGAATTAACTTCTCTCTATCCACCTTAACCAACTGTGACTTAATCCCACACCGCCTGCTAAAACTACTACTGTGTTTTTAGTTTCAAAACATGAACTTAATATACTTCCCTTAATGTCATGCCCTACGACAGTCGCTCAGCTTCAACAGAAGTACAAACACAACCACAAAGATCAGCATTAGTTACATCAGGGTTTTTTGATTTGTCAGTAATTAGGGAACTTACTACATACAGGTAATAAATGCACTAAGCACCTTTAAACATTAGCCTTTATTACGACTCAAGTTTTAGAGTGGACGACAGATGTTAAATCATGTTTTCATAGGCGTTCCTGCATCAACTGAGCAACTTCAGGTTATAACAAAATACTTATGAACTTTACTCTTATTTTTGTATTTTACTGGGTCTACTATATCTATTGTTTCTTCTTCTTTCTTTTTTTTTGCCTGTAAAGCACTTTGAACTGCATTGATTTGTTTGGAAAAGTGCTTTATAAATAAAATTGGCTTGCTTGCTGGGAAGGATCTCGGTTTGGAAACCTTTTCCTTTAGTCTGTTAGTCCAACATAGACATCTAGAGGAGAAGAAATGAAAGTACACAATTAACAGCAGCATGAAGAATATCTCAGCAAAGCGTTCAAAATCATTGTTTAAAAATATTAGATTGGCAATTTCCAGTGGAGATCATTAGCTGCATAGTAGGTGCATGTTAAAACTTTTTTACAAATAATTTTTAACTTTTTATCTATTTTTTATCCTATATTTACCTAACCTTTAAAATATTTGAAAAGTAAATGTAAAATATATATATACTTGAATTATGATTCCCCCCCCACCCCCATGAATATATAAAAATATTACCGTGATTTATGAATGATCATGTGACACTGAAGACTGGAGTAATGATGCTGAAAATTCTGCTTTGATCACAGGAATAAATTACATTTTACAATATATTACAACAGAAACCAATTAATTTAAATAGTAATAATATTTTACAAAATTAGTTTTTACTGTATTTTTGATCAAATAAATACAGCCTTGGTGAGTGTAAGAGACTTCTTTCAAAAACATAAAAAAAACTAAATGTTTCCAATCTTTGAACTGGAAGTATATATGTGTGTGTGTGTGTGTGTGTATGTGTGTATGTGTGTGTGTGTGTGTGCGCGTGCGTGCGTGCGTGCGTGCGTGCGTGCGCGTGCGTGCGTGCGTGTGTGTGTGTGTGTGTGTGTGTGTGTGTGTGTGTGTGTGTGTGTGTGTGCGTGAGTATGTGAGTGTGTGTGAGTGTGTGTGAGTGTGTGTGTGTGTGTGTGTGTGTGTGTGTGTGTGTGTGTGTGTGTGTGTGTGTGTGTGTGTGTGTGTGTGTGAGTATGTGAGTGTGTGTGAGTGTGTGTGTGCGTGCGTGCGTGCGTGCGTGCGTGCGTGCGTGTGTGTGTGTGTGTGTGTCAGTCTGTGTTCCTCTGTCTTTTTCATGTTTAGAGGTTCCCTGTCATGTTAGTCTCCAGGTGTTTCATATTAACCACGCCCCCTTGTTTAAAATTTTTAACAACAAAAAAAAACAAAAATACATTTCAGGTCTATCCACCTTTTTCCCAACGAGCCTATTGCGTTTTAGTTTACGGCTGGCACTTCCGTTTTGGTGACTGAGATAAAGATTTACTGTCAACAAATGATGCTTTTAAATTTAATTGTCTCTCCTTTTCACTTCTAATCCCTATTAATAATGTTGAATGGTTCTAAAGCAGGTAAATACAATATTCATTGTCTGTCACAATGACGGAAATCACTCTCACAATTCACACAAAGCATCATGGGGCGTAAGAAAAAGGTGGATAGATTGCAACAAGTATTTTTTTCACATTCATCTCTCCCATAGGATTTAAAAAAGTCATAAAGCCATTAACCAAGCCAACGACCTGCGAGGAGAGTCACAACTCTACAAACTTTGATTTGAAGCAAAAAAGTATTTGAAAATCAGACAAAAATACAAAGTTAAAGAGTTTACTTAATGTGTACTTAATGGCTTTAGTTAGGGAAAGAACTACAATCCCATGAAGCATTGCAAACAGCATAATCAAATTCTAAGCGAAAAATAAATATAAAACTACTCTTTTAAAATGTTGATATGTAAAAAACAATATATTTAAAAATCATTGCAAACAGTTGAAATAATGCGAAGCAAACTGAAGCAAATATCATCATAGCTCACAGTAGGCCTGTCTTTAAAGGTTTGTATGTTATTGTTAAAAATCCCATTCTCCCTAAGGAGTTTTTACTCCTGTTTTTTAGTCGCGTTGACTGTTGCACTCCAGCCCAGACATTACATAAAGAACTTGTTTTGATCAGATTCTTTGACCAATTCAAATCTTGGTGAGAACATTCTGTGTTGAATTTGAAACCGTGACATCAGGGCGGGACGGGCAGCTGCTGAAATCAAGGATCCCTAGAGAGACCTCCATCTCCCCTCCCACCACATCTGGAACTGCTGTCCCATGTTTCGACACTTAAAGCAAAGGCAGGGTGAGCGGCGACCAGAACAGTCCCGGATTCACAATAACAATCCCAACTGCACTTCTAAGCAACAGCTCTGTAGCATAATTTGAATAGCAATACACTAGAACATGTTAAATAATGTTACAGACATTGTTAATGGCATGCAATGACCTGTGAGGTCATATGACATGAAATGTACATTAGTGAATGACATCACCTAATGTTATTTGTGAAGTCTTTTTAACGTATTATGTGATTCATCATGAGTGAAGGATGCTGGGTAAAATGCTCTCCACCCATGTGAATCACTTTCATTTAAAGATGTCTTGACATGTTCAGTTCATGATCCTGTTTAAAGGATAATTTATTTTCTTAATTTCAAAAATTGCCAACATTTCTCTGTTTTGGACAGTTTGAACCAGGCATATTGCACTTTTTGCTTTCCTAAAAATAAAATTCAGTTAATTTGATATGTGTGAACAGTTTGTATTTGTATTGTTTTTTTTAAATATCTGATATTAGTATTCCTGTCATTATGTTACACATTTTATAAAATAAATAACACTGGTTTACAGCCAAAAATGCTTTGGAAATAAATATAGACAAATGTTATTAATTCTGGGTCACTGAGAATGAAAATGATGCCTAAAACTGTGGATTGGCTCTAGTTTTAAAGTTATGCTATTCAATAGCACAGCAAATGCTTAAGTCATCGGTCATTGTCAGGTGTGGAACAAATTTGGTTTTAGGCCCTGAAGTCAAGGATGATGCAATCATAATGAAGCTTATATCACTCTGCTGAACAAATGACCCTATATCAGCTCTAGAAAGCATAAAGCAGGGGTGGAAAACTCCTGGAGGACCGCAGCCGGCAGAGTTTAGTTTCAACCCGTACCTGTAGTTTTCAGAGAAGCCTGAAGGACTTGATGAGCTGGATCAGGTGTGTTTAATTAAAGGATTAGTTCACTTCCTTATAATTTACTCACCCCATGTCAACCAAGATGTTCGTGTCTTTCTTTCTTCAGTCGAAAAGAAATTCCAGGATTTTTCTCCATATATTGGACTTCAATGGGGTCCAACGGGTTGAAGATCCAAATTGTACTTTCATTGCAGCTACACGATCCCAGCCGAGGAATAAGGCTCTTATCTAGCCATTAAAAAAAACACAAATGCTCATCTTGCACTAGCTGTGATGCGCCACACATTAGATAATCACGTTGACGTAGGCGGAAATACAGACCTAGTGTTTATAAAGCGAATGTGCAAAGACTATAAGTCAAACGCCATTTACAAAAAGTAAAAATAAATACAAGATAAATCAAGAATGTCGGATGATTTTGAAGTTGGAGGAGAAAATGAGATGGCGTTTTTCGCCTACGCCAGGTTACCGCCTGGCCTTTCCAACGTGATTACATAATGCGTGAAGCTGTGGATGTCCAAGACCGACATTTGTGGTTAAAGGGATACTCCACCAGTTTTTCTTATTAAACTATGTTATTCCCTTAACTTAGCGGTATTAGCGGAATACCATAACAAGTGCTTTTGAGCACTTCGACTTGGCGCAATAATATCTTCACTCGTGAAAAGTCCTCTTACCGGCTCCCGCTTCCTCTCCCTCTGACATTTCCGTCAATTCAACGAGAGGAAGCGGGAGCCGGTAAGAGGACTTTTCACGAGTGAAGATATTATTGCGCCAAGTCGAAGTGCTCAAAAGCACTTGTTATGGTATTCCGCCATACAATATAGTCATCAATTTTAAACGCTTAGAAAAGCGCAACGGTTTATTTTGTGTCACCAGCCCAGGTCAAGTTACACTACTCGAGTAACTGTGTTTACATAGGGAAAACGTGGAAGTGTTTGGTCGCTTCTCTGCTTGGCCCATATTTAATGCATGGGCTAAGCTAAGTGCTAACATAGTTTTGCGGCAATACAGAGCGATATAGTGCACGAAATGAGACGAGAGAGGTATGTATCAACTCGTCTTAGTTAAGGGAATAACATAGTTTAATAAGAAAAACTGGTGGAGTATCCCTTTAAAAACTATATATATATATATTTTTTTTTTTTTTTAGAAAATGATCGATGGTTTGGCTCAATAAGACTCTTTTTCCTCGGCTGGGATCGTGTCAAGACTTTGAAGCTGTGCTGAAACTACACTTTGGATCTTCAAACTGTCGGACCCCATTGAAGTCACTATATGGAGAAAGTTCCTGGAATGTTTTCCTCAAAAACCCTAATTTCTTTTCGACTGAAGAAAGAAAGACATGAATATCTTGGATGAAGTCGGGGAGAGTAAATTTTCAGTAAATTTTAATTCTGAAGTGAACAAATCCTTTAAGGTTGAAGCTAAAGACTGCAGGGCTGTGACCCTCCAGGAACTGAGTTTTGCACCCCTGTCATACAGCGTTGAGCTCATTTCTGTTTAGCCAAAGTGAGCAGAGATGCCTCGTACTTGTGTGAGCAGTGCAGATAACTTCAAATGGAGCAATCAATGCTTGCAGACTATTGCTGGACAGTGACAAGAGATGCTCCATTTAATGAGACAAGCCGAGACACGCTGAGTACACTGACTGGGACTAAACTATGTACATAATAGTTTTTTGCCTTATGTTTCATAATACATTTGATTTATATAACCCTTTTCTGATTTTTGAAGTGTTGCATAAACAGGACAGGTGACAGGTACTATCTACACAATTTACACAGACATCAAATATTTGCAGCGCTCTTTCAGAAACCCTCCACCTTCCCCAGCTCCACAAGTATACAGTAGATCTGCTACGGGTAATTCATGTACGCTGTATTGTAGAGCAGCAGCACGTGTTACTTTCTCACAGCAGCGTGTCGTGTGTGTGTGTGTATTGGCATAACAGGTTCAGTACTTGCTCTGCAGCAGATATCAACATTGTCATATCCATTACCATAGATATACAGTGTGTGTGTGTGTGTGTGTGTGTGTGTGTGTGTGTGTGTGTGTCTGTGTCTGTGTGTGTGTGTGTGTGTGTGTGTGTGTGTGTGTGTGTGTGTGTGTGTGTGTGTGTGTGTGTGTGTGTGTGTTTTATTTTAAATTAACATAAAAATAGAGATAATATAAATATATTGTTATTACTTTTATTTCTAATTTTAAAAAAATATGTCACTGTATATAATATTATGATTACAATCAATTCACCTTTTTCTACAGGTTAGATAGTTGCTACTCCTGTGGGCATAAAATCCACTCCACATTTCAAGCAGTTAAAATGAAGATCCACTTGAAACTGCAAAACTTGGATGAGCAAACACAATGAGGGATTGATACACATCTGGGAAACACAAAGCTGATATTCAGCTGCGGTCTGAATGAGTTTTTGGTCAGATGAGCTGTATGTTTTCTCATCTCTAAGTAGGCTATCTCTGTCCAATAAACAAATTACCAATTATTGCATACGTAAAAATATGAGTATGTACTATTGATATATATTGTCACAGTTGTGTTCTTTTTAGTTTAGTTTCATTGGACTTAATTGGTCTGCTATCTTCATGTCACGTGTCATCATCATTATCAGTTCATCTGTATCACCTGTGTTTAGTTAATCACCATCATCATCATCATCTGTTTCACCTGTGTTCTGTCAATCAATGTTCATCTGTGTTTGTATTTAGTTCAGTCAGTTTTTCATTGTACTTCTGCCCGTCTTCTATGTACCTGTTTGAGTTATTATTGTAAGTAAAACTCCTCATCTCTTTCTGCCTGCACCACACCGTGACAAATATGTATATATGACAAGTGACATTATTTTTAAAACCCAAAACAGGTTAAAAATGTGGGGGATTTCGGTGCATTTTTGTACAGCAATACATCATTAGATGTGGGCCTTACACGTGTGCAGTGTTGTGGTGCTTGGAGACTGGTGTTGTTATGCCTGTACATCTGGAAATGGAAATGATTATCTGAACAGCAAAACGGTCCAAGTCTAGAACAACGCCCTACAGAAGAAAGAAATTAAATAAAACCAGTTTAGCACAAGAAAGATCAACCCTTCCCCACAACCCATCGCGCTTTGGACGGGGATTCTACAATAAACACAAGTGAAAAGTGTAAAAAACTAAAGACATTGAGGATGCGCGGAAGTTTAGATAAAGGGGTTTGAGTGATTAATTATCAGTATCTAACCTGACGAAAATGTATTTATTCAACGTTATATTGCATCTGCAGCAGCATTGTGAACTTTTGTGAAGATATGTTTAGCCCATTACCTTTAAATGCATCATTATATTCAAATTGCAAACACATGAGTCTCCGCATGAAAGACCCACGACTGGCAGATGAACGTGCTCTCCGAAACGGTAGGAAATCAAATTAGATTTTTAGCGGCCCCCAAGTTAATAAGATCGTTGTGACGGAAGTAAATCAAGTTTTGAAGTCAATTAAAACTAACCTTAGTTGGACAATAACTTTATTCTAGAGCTGCTGTAAAGAAACCAATCTGTTACTCTAATTTCCTAATAAGCTGCTTTGAAACAATCCATATTGTTAAAAGTGCTAAATAAATGAAGTTGACTTGACTTGACTAGATTGAATGGAGGATTTTAACTGTGACAAGATGATTGACAGGGCATGTTTACGGTGACAGGATACACGCAACAGATCTGTCCGTTAAAAATGACGCACTTAATGACTATCTGAAACATTCTAAAACTGAAGTGACTATAGACCTTATGCACCAGAGAAACGTGGGCGCCGTCATCTTTAGAATATTGTCTTTGAACTTCCGTTTTTGTGGTCGCTCTGTATATTTCTATGGCATCGCTGTCCAGGAGTAATTAGCTGCTGAAGTGGATTTACTTATTGTAGAGTTAACAAAAGTTATCATGAGCATTGTAATGTTTATCATAAGCATTGTAAAGCAGATGGCTTGACAAATGTCGACCGGGAATTTTTTTACGAGCAGTTCATTCAATGCAGAATGAGCGCAGCGCTGAAAAGGGGCGGGGCTACATAAGATTCTAAGACGCTTACAAACTGTTTCCAACGACTGCAGCAGATTTTAAACTCATGACTGAGGCCAAAACGCGTTAGAGTCAGAGACAGTTGCGTTCAGTCAAAGTAGGACTATCAAATTGCATTCATAATCGGCATTACAGTCGCTAAGTGTTTCCCGGGCTTAAGTGTGAACGTGAAAGTAGGCAGGCTGTACTGTACCAACTAACTCAGGGGGTACTAAATTGTGCTATTGAAAGAAACTGTAATTTGCACTACTGTCTGTTAATAATAAATTAAACAACCTAGAATTGGGGATTTGTTGCTTTTTCCTGTATCGTATCGAACAGTGACCCCGAAACCGGGGTAGGCTACGTGCTGAACCGCGAACTTCTGTGTACCGACAGTTAAACCCCTGATATGCAGGGTATTGAATTTTTCTTTGAATGCATGCTTGATTTTCACTAACGTTTTTACATTTTGCACGAGAAAAAAAAATACCAGTCACATTTTTATTAGAATATGTAAAAATCTAGTTCTTGAAATGTTGTAGGGCAAAATGAACAGCTTAACAATTCAGACCTTATCCTTGAAATCAAATAATCCTCTCATTTAACAGCTCAGCTATAAGGAGGGAAAGAATTTCACTGGCGTCACTTACAGTAAAGGAGATCTGGGTTTGTATAACCCTCCGCGAGGAGGTACCCACTAATATAAGGGTGAATCCTTGTCGGAGAGAGCAGAATCTGGTGCAAAGGAAATTACTTCAGTAATATGAGTACAGATGATTTTCATGGAAAACACAGGCAAGGTAATTCAAATTGTATCCCTGTTATCTCAGGCATTCCTCAAGCAGAGCTGCTATAACATGCCCTGTGACTAAAACCCAATTATTTCTCAACGCCTTAGAGACCTAGTGTTTCTTGTTGGACAGCCGGAAAGAATCACGTATTCCCAGTATAATGAATAAACCAGTCGAGTGTGTTTATTTGCATGTGAGATTTATAATGTGATCAAGGGGTGGCTTAAGTACAGGATAAAAAGGGGAAGTTTCATTCTGGGGTCCTGTCCTAACTTTCTCTCTCACTTATACACACTAACAGCTCTGAGAGATACTTTTACATGTTCTGAAGGCATTCTGGACAGCGAATGACGGGGTAAGATAGCGGAGAACAACTCAGAACAAGAGAAGAGGTTTTTGTCCAGCTGATCTAGTGTCCTCGCAGTCAGACAGGGAGCATGTATTTGGACGTGGCCCTCTGGTGCGCCGGGATCTGGTCGATTCTGAGTTTAGCCAATGGACAACTGACCAAGCAGGAGGAATCAACCATCGTGGACATGCACAACAAGCTTCGCTCTCAGGTTCAGCCCAGCGCCGCCTTCATGCAGAAAGTGGTAAGAGATGCACCTGACTGGAGAAACACATGTACACAACATATTTCGCTTTGGTTCTAGTGGTGAAAACCTGATTGGTCCAAGAGTGACTGAACAAAAAGTCCATGCAAAAATGTCTTTACCATTTAAAAGTTTCGGGTAAGTAAGATTTTTTTTTTTTTTTTAAAGTAGTGTACATGATGTATAGAAAATAACTTTCCCAACCACATGTGTGTGAAGTCTGAGTTTGATCTCAGACTGTTGATGTTTTGGTCTCTGGATGCTCTTATGAGGTCAAAGCATCTAATCCTTAACCATCAGTCACTGGAATCATATATTTAATGGTCTAATTACTGCTGTAAACAATAATTATCACATTAATATCCATTAATTGTGTCATGATGCTTATTCATTAGACTCCCTAGTGTTTTGAAGTTAATTGTGCTAAGGAATGCAGTAATCATGATTGTGGTTTACCAAATGAAAACTGATCCTAAAAGTATTAAATCACTCAGCATAAAGTCATTTAGTATCAATGTTAGTATTTAAAATGTCCCTTTAAGAAGCATTGTTGCTGTGTAAAACACACCTCAACTTGTGTCGTGTGAATTCATGACAACTTCCTTTCATATAAAGTCCCTCTTATAAAAAAGGGACTTTTCGCATAGAAACCATGAGTCCGGTTGATTTTGACTGAATGGAGTGTGTGTGGATGCATGAAATACCATTGCGCAACGTGTGTGTGTGACATGCTGAGGAATGTGAATGTTATACGAGACCGCAGGAACACTATGCTGAGTGTGAGTGTTTTAATAAAGCCCCATGTGGATGAAATCTCACTTATGTTTTAGTTAAGATCATCATAAGTTTTAGCCGAAATCATGCTTGCGGCACTCCTGTAAACCCACCCTAAACACGCGCCACACAATACAAAGGTACACCAGCAAGAGGGAGATACATTTTGACAAGAACAAATCAATTTTGGGCTAAACGTGTATTGTAACGCAAGCGTTACTGAACATGTACCGAGTAAAATATTACTGAAAATTGATTAGTAATGCCTTACACTACTGCATTACAGCAAAAAGTAATGCGTTACTGTATACGGATTATTGTAATGCGTTACTCCCAACAATGATCCTAATACTATAGACCTATACCTGAGAAGCACTGTTTATCTAATTTGTATCTTCGTTCTATTGTATTTATTTGTGCTATTGCGTGTAATTTGATAATTTGTTCTTATTTTATTACTGACTGTTTACTTATCTTTAATAATGGTTTACATATTATTAGTTAGACTAGTAGTTTTAGCTGTGGTTCCAAAACTGGAATAGACAATTGTGAATTCTGTCATTACTGCCTGTTTTTAAGAACTTTTTTTTTGCAAAGTCACCGGCCATTGGCAGGTGTGGCAAAAAGTTAGTTTCAGGCCCTGTATATGTATGTATATATTCCCCTTTCATTTTAGCATGAAATATGACCAGGCTTTGTGAGATGTTAATTGCATAAATTATAATATAACATAACTCTTAAATAAACTAATGCCGTTTACATGATTATAATTAAGTAAATTGTTCTTTTGTCACAACTAAAAAACGTCAAAGTCAAATAACATCAAACTTGTTTCTGTCGTTTAAGGTGTGGGACGAGACACTGCGTGTGGTGGCTGAAGCTTACGCAGCAAAATGCATCTGGAAACACAACCCTGACCTTGAGAAACTCATTTTGGGTGAAAATCTCTTTGTCAGCACTGGACCTTTTAATGCAACCAAAGCAATGGTTAGCTGGTAAGAAAAATATCTTAACTAAAACATAAATGAGAATGAATGACTGATGCCCAAAAGAATAAATGCCAATGATCTGTGATATCCGGAAATATTACCTATAAGCATTAAAGCAACTCATTTCTTTGCACCGCAGGTTTGAGGAAAATGTGGATTATAACTATGAAAACAAGTCCTGTCCTAAAGACAAAATGTGTGGCCATTACACTCAGGTAAGCACAGTTTCCATTCAATGTGTTTGATATTCACAGTATGACTATGCAGATGTGACAATGCGTTTCTGTTGTTTTTACAGATGGTGTGGGCAGACAGCAATAGAATCGGCTGTGCTACTCAACTCTGTGACACTCTTGAGGGTCTAGATTTCAAGAAGGCCACTCTTCTAGTCTGTGATTACTCTCCTGCGTAAGCGTTTCATTAATCCAAACTGAACATCAGCTCAGTCTCAGTGTTCTAGAAAGTGTGTTCATTCTAGAACATGGCCAGTTTTACAATATTTATAGTGGTATAATTTGCAACTTAACATCATATGAGTTCCTATACAAATATTTCTATCTAGAAGTCTATACCACCAGCTAATACTGAAACCGTTTTAAAACTATATCTTAAGTAGTGGTTCTCAAACTTTTCGAATGACTCGAGGACCATTTGTAAGTCGCTTGGATAAAAGCATCTGCTAAATGATTAAATGTAAATGTATATTTTCAAAGGCAACCAAAGATATTTCTGCTGTACTATCAAAGCAGCTTGTTTTCAAACCTTTTTGACAATAGTCATTTTATATATATGACCGTTGTTGAAGTAATGAATTAAAAAATGAAGAGAAATACATTTTTAGTGGTTTAAGCTTATATAAAGATATTTAAGCCATCTAGTAGAGAACCGCTGATATAAAATACCCTTCACATAATAAATTTTAAATATCTATTAAATCCATCCTTCCTCTTTTCCTTCATTTCAGAGGAAATTTTGAGGGATTAAATCCATACGTGTCTGGAAAGCCGTGTTCAAAGTGTCCAGAAAACCTGCCAGTGTGCGAGGAGAAAATCTGCGGTAATTTGAAAACTTTATCAGTGCAAATCAACTTAAAGCTAACATGAACTAAATCGTTATGGAAATTGCCATAACTAAACTGTCTACTTTTGTTGTACACCCTCTCAATCTCTATTTCCTCAGTGAGTGAGAATCTCTTCCAGCCATCTGAGGAGCCGGATGTCACTGAAGATCCGACTGTCTTACCTGAGCTTTCCCAGAGTACCATGGAAACGGACTTCACTGAAGATCCGACTGTCTTAACCGAGCTTTCCCAGAGTACCATGGAAACGGACTTCACTGAAGATCCGACTGTCTTAACCGAGCTTTCCCAGAGTACCATGGAAACTGACTTCACTGAAGATCCGACTGTCTTAACCGAGCTTTCCCAGAGTACCACGAAGCAGGGAGTCACTAAAGATCCGATTGTCTTACCTAAGCTTTCCCACAGTACCACGAAACCTGTCGATGTTCCCCGAGAGCCCACACAAGTGTCTGTTAAAGCAGATGAGACCGGCATGGAAAAAACAACCAAGAGTCATGGATCAAAGATGGAAAGAGTCTCAACTCATCTACTGATGCTCATTGGGATAGTGCTTGTTTTGTGAGTCTGGAGTGGATGAGATCCTTCATAACCTGATGAGAAATACACATAAAATGTGTGCACTGCAAAAAATATATTTTCTTGTTATCCAGTTCAAATATCTAAACGTTCTTAAATCAAGATACATTAATTTGAAGCAAAATGACTGAAGATATTGAGTCTTGTTTTATGAAAAATGCATCAATTTGTTTAGCTTAAAACAAGAAACAATATCTCTCATTGAAACTCCTGACTCATAATCACCAAAGGCTTTGATTAGGACAGCAGTAGCATATATATGTATGGTAGAAAACTAAGACATTAAGAGTAAATTAAGTTATTTGAGAAACAAACCAAAATCTTTGAATTTAACCTCTTTTTTCAAATCTTTTAAGATGATCTCGTGCAAGCCTGTTTTTATGGAAGCTTGTTTCCGCCATGGAATTACAAATAAGGTATTGCGACTTTTTGTCTCACAATTCGGGCTTTCCCCCTACAGAATTGTGATTTTATATAAACTCTCAACTGCAAGAAAAAGTCAGAATATTTTTAATTTCATGGCAGAAACAAGATTCTATAAGATTTAGATCATCAGCTCTTCTCAGTGTCTTTAAGGTTACTGTAAGATGTGTCAATTTAGCTGGAAAATATTATGTTTTGAATTTGGTCTTTTTATAGATTGATAGTATAGTATTAGTTTTAAAGAATGTGAGAATTATTACAATGCACAAGTACATGCATGTATTGTATGTAGAGTATATATTTTTTATATGTAGGCTAAATGTCATTTATTGTGTTAATTTAAAAGCTGGTGAAAACTGGAATGGAAAAACCTAAATGAACTTGAATAAATATTTTGTTACTCCCCATTTTTTTCTTCTAATGATTTCTCCTATTTAAAATTACCTACGGTGGTCATTTTCTTTATGTAGTCAAATGTACACTTATCCCTATTTTGGCAGTGACAACTTTTATGCAGTCACATAATAGATCATCTCCATCAATCATAATTCACTGTTGATGCTGTTCAATGTTGGACCCAACAGACATCACTACATGGCAGTATAACTCGGTGTTGACATTTTCTATTTTAAAGGATTTTAAGCAAATATTTTCTTTTGCTTCATAATACATTTGATTTATAACCCTTTAGCTGATTTTTAAAGTGTTGCATAAACAGGACAGGTACTATCAACACAATACACAGGCGTAAAATGTTTGCAGCGCTCTTTCAGAAACCCTCCACCTGTATAGATCTGCTATGGGTAATTCATGTATGCTATATTGTACAGCAACAGCAGAAATAACCAATAGCAGATCTATTCTACCAAGGCCAAACATATCAACTCCACACATTTCAAGCAAATAAAATGTAGATCCACTTGGAACTGTTAATCTTGGAAAATGGATGAGCAAACACAATGAGGGATTGATACACATCTGGGAAACACAAAGCAGATATTCAGCTGTGGTCTGAATGAGTTTTTGGTCAGATGAGCTGTGTGTTTTCTCATCTCTAAGTATCTCTGTCCAATAAACAAATTACCAATTATTGCATACACAAACATATGAGTATGTACTATTTAATCAATATATATGATGTATATATGACAAGTGACATTATTTTTAAAACACAAAACAGGTTCAAAATATGGGGGATTTTGGTGCATTTTTGTACAATGTTGCAATACATCATTAGATGTGGGCCTTACACGTGTGCAGTGTTGTGGTGCTTGGAGACTGGTGTTGTTATGCCTGTACATCTGGAAATGAAAATGAGTATCTGAACAGCAAAACGGTCCAAGTCTAGAACAACGCCCTACAGAAGAGAGAAAATAAACCAGTTTAGCACAAGAAAGATCAACTGTTCCCTTTCAAAACCATTAGTAAAAACTTTATAGTCTCTTCTCTACAACTCTTCACTGGATAGACACATGCAAGTGAATTACGATCAAATGTACTAACTGATAAACAAAGGCATCTGTTCAGTTTAGACAATCCATCAGGTCATTAACACGGGACACATCATGTAATCCTACAGCAGAGTCCGACAAGTGTTTGAAAATAAGTTCCCTAACATGCGGATGAAAATCACTCAAACAGGCACATTAACCCCCCTTATACCCTTAAAGGGATAAGAAAATTCTGGAAAATTAAATTCTGTCATCAATTACTCAACCTCATGTTGTCCAAAACTTGTATGAGTATCTTTCTTCTGTTGAACACAAAAGAAGATACACTATATTGCCAAAAGTATTGGGACACCCCTCCAAATCATTGAATTCAGGTCTTCCAATCACTTTCATGGCCACGGTTGTATAAAAATCAAGCACCTAGGGATGAAGACTGCTTTTACAAACATTGTGAAAGAGTGGGTCGCTCACAGGAGCTCAGTGAATTCAATCATGGTATCTTGATAGGTTACAAGTGCAATAAGTCCATTAATGAAATTTCCTCACTACTCAATATTCCACGGTCAACTGTTAGTGGTAACAAAGTGGAAGCAATTGGGAACAACAGCAACTCAGCTACGAAGTGGTAGGCCACGTAAAATCACAGAGCGGGGTCAGTGCATGCTAAGGCTCACAGTGCTCAGAGGTCACCAACTTTCTACAGATTCAAGACCAGACCTCCAAACTTCGTGTGGCCTTCAGATTAGCTCAAGAACAGTGCGTAGAGAGCTTCATGGAATGGGTTTCCACGGCCGAGCAGCTGCATCCAAGCCTTACATCACCAAGTGCAATGCAAAGCGTTGGATGCAGGGGTGTAAAGCAAGACGCCACTGGACTCTAGAGCAGTGAAGATGTGTTCCCTGGAGTGACGAATCACGCTTCTCTGTCTGGCGATCTGATGGACGAGTCTGGGTTTGGCGGTTGCCAGGAGAACGGTACTTGCCTGACTGCATTGTGCCAAGTGTAATGTTTGGTGCAGGGGGGATTATGGTGTGGGGTAGTTTTTCAGGGGTTGGGCATGGCCCCTTAGTTCCACTGAAAGGAACTCTTAAAGGGTTAGTTCACCCAAAAATGAAAATGATGACATTAATATCTCACCCTCATGTCGCTCCAAGCCCATAAGACCTCCGTTCATCTTCAGAACACAGTTTAAGATATTTTAGATTTAGTCCGAAAGCTTTCTGTCCCTCCATTGAAAATGTATGAACGATATACTGTCCTTGTCCAGAAGGAAATAAAGACATCATCAAAGTAGTCCATGTGACGATCAGTGGGTTAGTTATAATGTTTTGAAGCATCGGAAATACATTTTGGTCCAAAAATAACAAAAACTACGACTTTATTTAGCATTGTATTGTCTTCCGGTTCTGTTGGGGATCCGCGTTCAGTGACGCTGCTGACGTAAGACGCTGCTGTGTGTGGCTGGTGCTGAGGGAGACGCATGCTGGAAACAAAACAATCTTCACAAACATGTCTAAGGATTTCCACACAGAGGAAGACTTGCATTTTTTTGCCCAGCCATATTTATTTGAACCCGAATACACAGACGCACCAGATACCCGTCAGCAGCGTCTTACGTCATCAGCGTCATTGCGAACTCGTGAACGCGGATCCCCAACAGAACCGGAAGACAATACAATGCTGAATAAAGTCGTAGTTTTTGATATTTTTGGACCAAAATGTATTTCCGATGCTTCAAAACATTATAACTAACCCACTGATGTCACATGGACTACTTTGATGATGTCTTTATTTCCTTTCTGGACAAGGACAGTATACCGTTCATACATTTTAAATGGAGGGACAGAAAGCTCTCGGACTAAATCTAAAATATCTTAAACTGTGTTCTGAAGATGAACGGAGGTCTTACGGGCTTGGAGCAACATGAGGGTGAGTCATTAATGACATCATTTTCATTTTTGGGTGAACTAACCCTTTAATGCTTCAGCATGCCAAGACATTTTGGACAATTTCATGCTCCCAACTTTGTGGGGACAGTTTCAGGATGGCCCCTTCCTGTTCCAACATGACTGCACACCAGTGCACAATGCAAGGTTCCGATAAAACACCTTTGGGATGAATTAGAGCGGAGACTGTGAACCAGGCCTTCTCATCCAACATCAGTGCCTGACCTCACAAATGTGTAAAAATCATCATAAACACACTCTAAACCTTGGGTGCCGTCTACTTTTTTTTTTGAGTATTTTAAGTTGTTTCCGCTGTTATATTGATATAAAATAATTTGGCATTGTGCCAATTTGTTTCCAGGGTATCGAAATCTCTTTTGAATGCACTCTGACTTTTCACTTTGACTTTTTGCATTTTGTACAAGAAATTAAAAAACACTCACATTTTCATCAGAATATGTAAAAACCTAACAATTTTCATTTGCACTATATTAACCCTATTTTATTGCTCTGTGGCTATTATTGATTGCAATGTATTGTTAACTCTGACTTCCAAAGTACATACTTTATTATCCAGTGTTGGTTTGTGTATGTAGTTTTCATGTAATATGAGCCCCGGTGTTTGTTTGTTTGTATTTTTGCTTTGTTTTTGTACATTATGTTTGTTGTTATAAACATGTAATTTACATTTCTGTGTAAGTGTTCATGAAAATGCAATAAAAAACAGCATTTTTTAAAAAAAAACTCTAGAATATGAAAAAATAGGGTTCTTGAAATGTTGTTACTTGAAAGGAACAGCTCAACTGTGTTGTCAATTTTGACAATTCAGACCTTATCCATGAAATCAAATAATCCTCTCAGTTAACAGCTTAGCTATAAGGAGGGAAAGAATTTCACTGGCATCAGTTACAGTAAAGGAGATCTGGGTTTGTATAACCCTCCGCGAGGAGGTACCCACTAATATAAGGGTGAATCCTCGTCGGAGAGAGCAGAACCTGGTACAAAGGAAATTACTTCAGTAATATGAGTACAGAAGTTTTTCATGGAAAACACAGGCAAGATAAATCAGATCATATCCCTGTTATCTCAGGCATTCCTCAAGTAGAGCTGCTATAACATGCCCTGTGACTAAAACCCAATTATTTCTCAACACCTTGGAGACATAGTGCCTCTTGTTGGACAGCCGGACAGAGTCACGTATTCCCAGTATAATGAGTAAACCGGTGGAGTGTGTTTATGTGCATGTGAGATGTGTAATATGACCAAGGGGCGGCTCGAGTACAGGATAAGAAGGAAGGGAGTTTCATTCTGGGGTCCTGTCCTAACTTTCTCTCTCACTTACACACACTAACAGCTCTGAGAGAGATACTTTTACATGTTCTGAAGGCATTCTGGACAGCGAATGACGGGGTAAGACAGCGAAGAACAACTCAGAACAAGAGAAGAGGTTTTTGTTCAGCTGATCTAGTGTCCTCGGAGTCAGACAGGGAGCATGTATTGGGACGTGGCCCTCTGGTGCGCCGGGATCTGGGCGATTCTGAGTTTAGCCAATGGACAACTAACCGAGCAGGAGGAATCAACCATCGTGGACATGCACAACAAGCTTCGCTCTCAGGTTCAGCCCAGCGCCGCCTTCATGCAGAAAGTGGTAAGGGATGCACCTGACTGGAGAAACACATGTACACAACATATTTCGCTTTGGTTCTAGTGGTGAAAACCTGATTGGTCCAAGAGTGACTGAACAAAAAGTCCATGCAAAAATGTCTTTACTTTAAAAAAAAATCTTACTTACCCCAAACTTTTAAATGGTAGTGTACATGATCTATAGAAAATAACTTTCCCAACCACATGTGTGTGAAGTCTGAGTTTGATCTCAGACTGTTGATGTTTTGGTCTCTGGATGCTCTTATGAGGTCAAAGCATCTAATCCTTAGCCATCAGTCACTTGAATCATATATTTAATGGTCTAATTACTGCTGTAAACAATTATCACATTAATATCCATTAATTGTGTCATGATGCTTATTCATTAACACAATTAACTTCAAAACACTAGGGAGTCTAAGGAATGCAGTAATCATGATTGTGGTTTACCAAATGAAAACGGATCCTAAAAGTATTAAATAAATCACTCAGCATAAAGTCATTTAGTATCAATGTTAGTATTTAAAATGTCCCTTTAAGAAGCATTGTTGCTGTGTAAAAAACACCTCAACTTGTGTGTCATGTGAATGCATGAGACCATCCTTGATTTATAAAGAGGGACTTTTTGCAAAGAAACCATGATTCCGGTTTATTTAGACTGAATGGAGTGTGTGTGGGTATGTGGATGCATGAAATACCGTTGCACAACATGCGCGTGTGTGTGACACATGCTGAGGAATGTGAATGTTATACGAGACCGCAGGAACACTATGCTGAGTGTAAGTGTTTTATTAAAGCCCCATGTGGTCATCCTGTCTTACTCTCTTGTATTTGTATTATGGGTGAAATTCAGAGCAGGAATATGGGGAGATTCAGTGGAAAAGGCTCTGGGTGTCGTGTGAAACATGTTATGTTCACTTAAATTTACACAACAATAGAGTGGATTGTACCAACAACAACATGCTGGGTCATATTTCACTGCAAAATGAAATGGAAAAAATTAGGAAAGAAAATAAAGCTTATTTTGCATTACAGGTTTGAGAATTTGAAGGTGCTCAATTCTCATATAAATCAATGATACAAATTAATTGAAAATAAATGGAATGAATTGAGTTCCCCTTCACCTCTTCTTGTGCCTGAATTGCCTATTTAAATATTCAAGCGCAAAAATATGCGAAAGGGAATTCAATTCATTACTCGCACGCTGTGTGGGAAGTTTAAGCATCAGAAGCACGTCCAGAAAGACCTCAGACAGTGGAACAAATTGTGTTTTTTTCCCCTTCAATGTAGGAACCCGTCTATAGGTCTGGCGTTGGGTTTGGTAGTAAGTGCGCTCTTAAGAGCTCTTATGGTAATAGGCCTCCATTTGTGAATGTAGTTTAGGCCATCGCTCTATGGCAGTGCTTCTCAATTATTTTCTGTTACGCCCCCACTAGGAAGAAGTAAACATTTCGTGCCCCCCAACTCTCCGCCACGACTGTAAATAATATAATTTGTCTATAAAATTGTTATAAGTACACCTCTGCATAACATTGTATCCTTATTAACATGAAAAAGAAATATAGATCAACTTACAACAAAGAATAACTTTATTAACATTTTTTTTAGTCTGTAACAGAAAAGACTTAAAGTGCATCAATTTGCCTGAAAAAAAAAAATTCAATCCTTATTTAAACTGTAAACATTTTTTAACCATTTGATACTAAATTTGTTTTTTATATAATCAATAAATAATAATAAATTCAAATTGATCAGCAACATTAACTCAGGAGCACAATATATAAAACACTTTGACCTATAAAAAAAATGAATAAAACAATTTGTGCTGTTTTTTTCTTTTTATCAAAATGAGGAAGCCAGGATTAATGGCTACTATGAGCACGTTTTGCAATGCACAGCTTTTCGAAGCGGGGTTTGAGGCATGATACTGCAACTCTCAGCTCCTGCTCAATGTTTAGCTGGGACCTGTACTTGGTCTTCAGTGCAGCAACAGCAGAGAAGCCAATCTCACAAAGATAAGATGTTGCAAAAGGAAGAAGAATGTCCATGGCCCTCTGCCCTAAGAGTGGATACTGCCTCTCTACAGTCAGCCAGAATTCACTCAGTGTCTGTGATGTGAACCTCAGTCTCAATGTGGAGTCAGACGTCATATCAATGAACTGGTCCTCCTCTGCAGAGCTGAAACCAGTTGGAGCTGGTGCATTGAAAGGATCTCTCACCCAGTCATATTGGGAACTGTTTTCAGGAAAGTACTTTTTAAAGAATTTCATCAGTGATGAAATATGCTCCTTAATATATGGAATCACTGAGGTGGCATCATAGTCAGTAGTGTCAACAAATCCATGCAGGTTCTCAAATGAATCAGTATTTCCTTCATCGAGTCGCCTGCCCCACATTGCAAGCTTTCGAGTGAAAGAGCTGATCTTGTCTGTGACCTGAGGGAGGTGTTTATCTTTCCCTTCAAGCTGTAAATTTAGTTCATTTAGCTTTACAAATATGTCACTCAGGTAGGCCAGTTTTGCCAGGAAGTTCTCAGCACTACATTTTTCTGCGAGGTCACACTTGTTCTCCTGCTCCAAAAATATTCGTATCTGCTCTCTGAGCTCAAAAACTCGGGACAAGACTTTTCCTCGTGACAGCCACCTTGCTTCACTGTGAAACAGCAGAGCTTGATGTTCAGCTCCAATCTCCTCACAGATAGCAGAGAAGACTCTTGTTTTTAGTGGTCTGGTCTTCATAAATTCACTACACCTACAATGTCAGTCATGACCTCACTTAATTCAGAGGAAAGGTGCCTTGATGCTAGTGCTTCTCTGTGTATAACACAGTGTGTCCACTCAGCATTAGGTGATTCCTTCTTGATAAGTGCTCGAAGTCCTTTTCTGACCCCTGCCATGGTCTGTGCACCATCACTGCAAACACCAATGCAGTTCCCTTTCGAAGGGAACTCAACAATACGTCAACGACGTTATGGGGAACGCCTCAGGCGTGACAGGTGTCTGAAATCACTATCAAATCACGTCAATCACATTGACCGGCGACAGCCCGTGAATCATTAGAGTAAAGATTAACGTGCGACCTGGAAGTATATAAGGGCGCCTTGCAACATGACAAATCATCTCATCGTCTTCAGGGACTGTTTGTTTGAAACGCTATTCAAGTATACGGGAAGGTAAGAGAAAGATGAAACGCACAGCTAAGGCAGATTGTTTTCGTAAGTGTGCCGACCCGTGTCCGAGGTTTCTGACACCGGCCGACACACACGAGCTGTTCGTTTTTTGCTTGGGTGAAGAGCACGCATGGGAGGTTCTCGAGGGAGCCCTCTGTGCGAACTGCGAGCGTTTTTCTCTTAAAACGCTCCGCTCTCGTCTGGCCCTCTTCTCGAGTGAAGGGGGTTCAGTGTCTGGACCTCATGGTGCGGGTCCCGCTCGTGCCGAGGCCGAGCGGCGACTTACATCATGGGGCTCCCAGATGGAGCTCGTCGATCGCCTCGAGAGGGTTGTTAACCTCTCAGATGATTCGACGGCTGACGAGGGCGAACTGCAGGTCGATGGGGAAGATTACTCACCGACTGTACCTGCAGGTGATGCTCTTCAGGACGCGCAGGAGATGGCTGAGGAGGTTAATGATCAGGTAGATCCTGAACCTCCTCAGCCATCCTGCCCCGTGTATGCAGAGCTGGTGGATGTGATGGAGCGCGCTGCCAACAGGCTGCAGCTGCCTTGGCAGCGCGCTAGAGGAGAGATCGCTCGCGGTAGGCTCGACGATCGGTTTCTCCCCGGCCATACACCACCAGCTCAGGTGAGCCTTCCATTCCTTCCTGATCTTCACACGGAGATCGAGAGGGCATGGAAGAGCCCATACTCTGCCCGTATTCACCGACATCAGTGGGCCAGTTTCGCTGATGTCGAGGGGATCGGAGAGCATGGGTACGTGTCAATGCCCCCCATTGACGAGACGTTCGCGAACTATCTCGTGTCTGGGCGGGCAGCGACACTGAAAGCTCCAACCCTGCCATCCAAACCGCTGAGAACAACGGCTCGTTTGAATGGCAGAGCATACACGGCAGCAGGTCAGGCCGGTGCTGCACTGCACACCATGGCAGTATTACAGGCGTACCAGGCCGACCTGCTGGGGGATCTCGACCAGGGGGCAGGGATGTCCCCTGAGGCGGTGGCTGAGCTGCGCCGCACCACAGATCTGGCACTCCGGGCTACCAAGCAAACCGCTGCCGCGATCGGACGGTCGATGGCGGCGATGGTGGCCACGGAGAGGCATCTGTGGTTAAATCTAGCCGACATCGGGGAGAAAGAAAAAGCCTTTCTCCTCGATTCGGCACCTCCGTAGAGGCGGTGGTGGGGAAGTTCAGGGAGGCGAAGGCGCGCTCAGCAGCATTTAAAACTTGTATACCGCTGAGATCCGCGTCCGTACCCCGGCAAGCGGGAGGGCCTGGCCCTTCACGGTCTGAGGACCGTAGGCAGGGCCAGCGAGCCAGTGTCGCCTCTCGTGCGCCCCCTCCCTTGAGGAGCAGGTCGCAGAGAAGGCGTGACTCCCGCAACAGAAGAGATTTGAGGGAGGTTATCCAGCGCAAACGCACACAGCGTTGGTAATGGATAACCTCCCCGGAGGGTCACAAAATCTCCCCTCTTTTCTGACCCCCAGGCGTTCATAACATCAGGCCTGGGGATGGGCCTATGATGAGAACTATGTTCTGATGGCCCACCTAGGCTTGGTTAGTGGAAACGCCCCTTTCAGGCATGTAAAGTGGCGGATCCCAGGTTTGTAAAGAACTATCTGGCGAGTCTTCAGTTTGCACGCCGCAGACCTCGTTCCCTGTATAGAGTCATGGGGTCATGTCAAGGTAATAAGGTAAGAGAACTTTATTGGATTATCAGGGCCCTGAAGTTCCCTGTTAGGTGGCCAGAACGGTAACTGTGTTAGCCTTCGGGCTGCTAGCCACCTCAGGGTAGAGTGGTTGGTCTCTCTCTTAAAATTGTTTTACTTAGAGTGTTGACTGACGCTAGAGCTTCAGATAGATCTTATGTCCGGCCCACGGGTCCGTTTGACTTCTTCCTGAGTATGTCGCCCCTTGAGCTCTGTTTGGGTTTTCATTAGGCTGAGCGATTCTGCAGCCCTTTGTATGGAATAATACAGACTATATTCTTTAGTAAGGCTGTGGCTCCTCCGAGCCCTCAGATAGATCTATGCTTGCAGGCTGGCCCTCACCAGGGGCGCCTCTGTAGCTGGCCTAGGCTGTGCCAGGGATAATAGAGGCGCTCTGCTAAAAAATTTAGCATTTCTTCCTCTGACCCTTCACTTTGTGAATATAGGTTTCTAGCATCCCTGTATAAACATCCTCCTCCCATGGGAGTCGTTTGGCCAAGGCCCGCCCCCTTCTCTGCATTCTGGGGTGACTAGAGTAATGCAGCGTGGTGCAGAGGATGGTTTATAAGGACATGGTAGGCCTCAAATAGGCCTCCGTGGTATATATGTCTTTACTGAGCAGGGTTAGGCCATCTTTCGCTTCACGAAGAAGACTGGGTTTCCGGCCCGACCCTGCCGTGCAGAACTGGCCTACGGATTTAGGCCGCCAGTTTAGGCTTCACTCACCTCGCTGAGCTACTGCTCGAGTGCTAGGTTGTAGGTGGTTGGCTTTCATTCAAGCCCCACTCCCCTAGGTTGGGCACAGATACATTTCTGTCACCCCTAGAGCCGCTGGCAGGCCCGCACCCTGGTTACCTCAGGGTGAGGTGTGAGTATTCCCCTGGGATACAGGTAGGTCTGAGCACTTCACTCCCAGTTCTGTTTTATCCTACCTCGCACCACTATGGCTCGGGTCGAGTATGAAGTAAGCTTCACTTCTTCTTTGGTCGAAGTACGCTCCCCTGAAGCCAGAGCATTGCCCTGAGCTGACGCCAATGCATAGATGGTAGGCCCCTGACTAACTGGGGCCTCCGTTGAGGCAGAGTGGCGTATGTTGTACTCCCCTTGTTTAAGGGTGCTAGCTTTCTTGCGGAGTACACTGCCATGGGCAATGTGATTAGGCACCAGGATGCTGTAGGCGCTGTGTAAACAGTTTTTCTGCCAACGAAGGCCATTAGGTAGTAGGCCTCAGCAGGCCTCCTTGATTGGACAGCCCCCTAGAGGGCACTGTAGGCCAGCTCACTTTACGTGGTTGGCCTTGGTGGTTCGGGCAGTTGACTCACTGATGGGTAGTAGGCCTTAAACAGGCCTCCTCGGAGGTGAGTCCCAACATTGTGGGACATACCTTATAGCGCTACTGGAAGCCCATTAGTAAATTATGCTTGTGTAGTATGGTTCCCAACAGTGTACTTTATGGCAGAATATGACTTGCTATTAGCTAGTAGGCCCGACCAGGCCTCCCTGATAGGCGAGTCCCCAGCTGACTGGCCTTAGCAGGCCACCTTATATTATCACCCGGACTCAGGGCTCAAAGCTACCAGTGGTTATCAGGTAGTAGGCCACTCAGGCCTCCCTGAAGGTGAATTCCCACTTAAGATGGTTATCAGGTAGTAGGCCTCACCCGGCCGCCCTGAAGGCGAATTCCCCCTTACGTTGGCTATCAGGTAGTAGGCCTCTCTGGGCCTCCCTGAATGTGAGCTTCCAAATATTGTGGCTGTCAGGTAGTAGGCCGCTCTGGGCCTCCCTAGGATGTGGGCTCCCAAATATTTTGGCTGTCAAAGGTAGTAGGCCTCACCAGGCCTCCCTGAAGGTGAGTTCCCACATACTGTGATTATCAGGTAGTAGGCTCCTCCAGGCCTCCATGAATGAGAACGGTCAGGTAGTAGGCCTCACCAGGCCTCCCTGAAGGTGAGTTCCCACAGTTTGTGGTTACCAGGTAGTAGGCCTCTCCAGGCCTCCCTGAAGGTGAGCTCCCCACATACTGTGGTTGTAGGGTAGCAGGCCTCACCGGGCCTCCCTGAAGGTGAGTTCCCACGTACTGTGGTTATCAGGTAGTAGGCCTCTCTTGGCCTCTCTGAAGGTGAGCACCCCGCATACTGTGGTTATCAGGTAGTAGGCCTCTCTGGGCCTCCCTGAAGGTGAGCAGCCCACATACTGTGGTTATCAGGTAGTAGGCCTCACGTGCCTCCCTGAAGGTGAATTCCCACTTACGTTGGCTATCAGGTAGTAGGCCTCTCCGGGCCTCCCTGTAACGTTCCCTAGTGGTGCTGGGTTTATGAAGCTAGTGGTCTCTTGCTATCAGTTTCAGCTAGCCTTAATAGGCAGCTGCTGAAGGCGAGCTTGCGCCCTGGCTCGCTAAAGTGTTCATTCTCTGCTATTGGTTCCCTCCCGGAACCTTTTCTGCCTACAGCCTGGTTTGCCTACCAGGCAGACCTTGTGCTCCCCTCACCGAGGGTCTCTATGAGCATGCGGCTTCCTGAGTCTGGTCAGACGGTCGTAGGCCTCTTGTGAGGCCTCCCAGTTAGATCAGCCCTTAGGCCTTCACAGGCCTCCTCGGTGTTTTGAAACACAGACACTGGGTTGATCCGTGGATCGAGTAGAGAAACTCCCCTCGCTAGCAAGGGTTGAAAAGCACTATGCTGAGTCATACTCTCCGGGATATCCCGTCTCTGAGATCCGGGCCGAGTGGTTCTCTGCAAGCTTCGCAGTCCCTCGGGTTGGATGCCTTACTTGAGGCATTTGTCCAGAGGCTCTGTCTTCAGACAGACAGGATTTGGCCAGACTAAGTGTCTATGTACTGACGCCAGGTCAGGCCGTCCTGGTGGCATTTCGGGGTGAGTACGTTCCCCTGAATAGTGACTGGCTGGGGTTCCTTCGGGTTCCCTAGACACATTCCCTAGAAGGGACCCCTTCTAATTGGAAGCTATGGTTCCAGGCCCGGAGCCGGCCCAGGTAGGCCTTTCATTTAACCATGTTTATGAAGGGTTTTCTTGTGAGGCTGTAGCTTGTGCTATGACCGTAGGGAATGCTGTCACTGACAGCCAAGTGTGACCTGAGGGTGAGTGGTTCTAGCGTTTCATTTGAAGTTGCTGGTTCTGACCGTTGTCACTGCCACTTGGCATTCACTCCCCTTAGCATGGCGGCGTTGGTATATCGTTCCCCATAACGTCGTTGACGTATTGTTGAGTTCCCTTCGAAAGGGAACGTCTCAGGTTACGACTGTAACCTATGTTCCCTGAGAACAGGGAACGAGACAATACGTGCCTCGGGGCTTGCCTACCGTACAGTCCCTTCAGACGATAAGGTGATTTGTCATGTTGCAAGGCGCCCTTATATACTTCCAGGTCGCACGTTAATCATTACTCTAATGATTCACGGGCTGTCGCCGGTCAATGTGATTGACGTGATTTGATAGTGATTTCAGACACATGTCACGCCTGAGGCGTTCCCCATAACGTCGTTGACGTATTGTCTCGTTCCCTGTTCTCAGGGAACATAGGTTACAGTCGTAACCTGAGACGTTCTCCCACTTTAGCCCATTCTCAGTCAGGAAGCAGTCCAGCATTTTGAATAGCTCTTCAGCTGTGGCTCTGTCTCTGACATATTTACAAAAAAGTAGATCCTCACACAGGGAGTTTGTCATGTCAAAACGCACATAAGCAATAAATAAACAGTCTTTGTTGCTGTCAGTTGCTTCATCGAACTGTAAGGCAAAACGTTTGTCTTTGAGTTTATCTACCAGCTGTTCTTTAAGATCGTTAGCAATATCATTTATACGTCTGGCGACAGATTTTGTCCCCAGAGCATGTCCCCTGCAAGCGAAAAAGGCTTTGCCCTGCCTCCACGGATGACGAGGAGCAACCAGGGGACACGCTAATGAACTTCTCAGATAAGTCCCTCTCAAATTCTTGTGTGACTGCTCTGAGTAAGGGTCTTTCCTTTATTCCCACCACTGAAACTAATGACTTTGATACCATGATTGACTTTCAAAAATTTTTTAGAACCCTGAGACTGCGGGAGTTCTTCAGTACAAATGAACAGTCGTTTCCATCTAATGATGTTACTTTTGAACCATCCACTACTCGTTCTCCTTTTAAAAGAAAATCTACCTTCATTCCATTTAAGAATAGAAACTCCTCTTTAGATACTTACTGTAGACTTGTGGAATTTGATGTAAAAAATTCACTTAAGAATAAAAAGCAATATAAAGTCTACAGTAACTTGTCGAAAATGGAGAGGGATGCTTTACTTGATCTAAGCAAAGATAACTCGGTGATAGTGCGACCTGCAGATAAGGGTGGAGCGATTGTACTTCAACGAGCTTCAGACTATGAAAAAGAAATCCGCAGACAATTGAATGATCATGTCTTTTATGAACCCTTACTTGCTGATCCTACTAACAAATTAAAAGTGTGCATTGACTCAAAGTTATTGTCACATTTTGAAAATGGTGAGTTCAGTAAAAATGAATATGAATTTCTAAAGGTAGATTTTCCAATTACATCTATTTTATATACTTTGCCTAAGGTCCACAAAGGACTAGAAACTCCTTTGAAAGGTCGTCCTATTGTGAGCGGTATAGGTAGTCTTACTGAAAACATTTCCTCTTATGTGGATTTTTATATCAAACCTTTTGTACCCACGTTGTCGTCATATGTAAGAGACTCTATGGATTTTATTGAATCATTATATAATTTTGACCTTGCTGTTGATGCTGTCCTTCTTGCCACTTTTGATGTTCAGAGTTTATATACCAACATCCCTCATACTGAGGGTTTATCTGCTTTAGAACAATTTTTAACACAAAGATCTGTGGACGAAAAACCTAGTACAGCATGTCTATTGGACTTAGCAAGTATTGTCCTAACTAACAATTTTTTTCGTTTTCAAGACGACTTTTACTTACAAGTGAAAGGTACTGCAATGGGTAGTAAGATGGCACCTAATTATGCTTGCTTGTATATGGGAGTTTTTGAAAATGACTTTATTTTAAATGAGTCAAATTCCTTTTTTCCTAAGATTTTGCTTTACAAGTGGTACATTGATGATATTTTTATGATCACTAAGGCTACACCTGCAGAGATGTTGATGTTTTTGAATTATCTTAACTCAAGGACTGAGCATGTGAATTTCACTATGGAATGCGATCCAGTAAGCATTAGTTTCCTTGATGTTCGAGTATATATAAATGACGGGAAACTCCATACCGATCTATACCGAAAATCAACGGATCGCAACACTATTTTAAGAGGCGATAGTTTCCATCCTAGACCTTTAATTAAGAGTTTACCTATCAGTCAATTTAAGCGTGTGCGTAGAATCTGTAGCACGGATGAATCATATACTCACCAATCCAATGTTTTAACTAAAAGATTCTTGAATCGTGGTTACCGTACAGAATGGATCGAAAATGCCAAAAAGAAAATCAATGAGACCTCTCAAATGCAGTGTTTGCGAAAAAAACGCGATAAGAATACGCAAGTTCTCAATGCTCCCATTTGTACGATAAAGTACTCAGCATTGGGTGCGGAGTTTCGTAGCATTTTAAATAAACATTGGCATATCATTTCAAGTGATCCTAAATTATCAGGTGTCTTTAAAAATGGTCCAAAACTAGTCTTTAAACGCCAAAATAATCTTCGTGATTTGCTTGTGAAATCTGAATATCCTTCACGCACGAAACATGGTATTCCAACTCTTCCCCCAGGGAATTACAGGTGTGGTAATTGCGCCCAGTGTGCTTTTACACACAAATGTAAGAATTTTAGTCATCCACGTACTGGTCATGATATTCCGATACGTGGTACTATTACTTGTTCTTCCACTCATGTGATTTATCTAATTCGGTGTCCTTGCGGTCTTGCATACGTGGGAAAAACATTTAGACAATTGCGTACCCGTATTAGTGAACATCGCAGTACCATTAGGACTGGTGATATGCGCAGCCCTATAGCGGCTCATTTTAGAAAAGTAGGTCATAATGTCAGCGCCTTGCAGTATATTGGCATAGAAAAAGTAACAAAACCCTCAAGAGGAGGAGATTATGAGAAAAAATTATTACAGAGCTAAGGCTTTTGGATTTATACCTTAAGCACTCTGTCACCATTAGGGTTGAATGAGGAGTTTGATATCAAGCCTTTTTTATAGTATTATTATTATTATGTATATGTGTTTATATGTGTATGCATGTATATGTATTTGTATATGTATATATGTATGGGTATGGTCACGTGCTTTGTATTTGTCACGTATCTGTCATTTGATCCCTTATGTGTGCATAATCAAGGTGATTTTAATTAATGATGATCACCTGTGTCTATTTAAAGCTAAACTTACTCTACAGTAATTATTGTGCCTGATGAAGACCTGATGGTCGAAACGTTGCCTTGCTAATAAATTCTTTGGAGCAGCTTTTTCAGTGTGCGGACTTCACACTTCTTTTTTTTAAATTCTCTAGTGAGGCCACCATTCATCTGAGCATCAAACAGACATTCTCTGTAAGATGGCTTCCTCCCTAGCGGGAGCTTTTCTACCGAGGCCACCGCTCTGTCAAGCTCCAGATAGAAGAGTCAAACATTTGGCCCTCGTCAGGCCACCTTGATAGCCACCTTATACTAGAGCAGCAGGTCTCCTCTCACTTTGAGAGTCGCTTTAAGATTATAGCTCTGAACTTCAGTCAAATAGTGACTTAGTGGCTTAGTAACTAGGTGGTGGCTTAGTAACTAGGCTTAGTAACTAGGTAACTAAATGGGTCATGGGCATTGTCAGGCCTCTCTCTCAAGAAAGTAAGAAGCAGTATGCTCAGGCCTTTAGAGTGGAGTATTGTACCTAGTTTATCCAGGTAGGCCTTAAAATTGAAAAAGGATTTTCCAATGAGCCCCTTGAATAAAATAATTCATAAGTCATAAGGTTGAATGTTGTTGGCCACTTACTGTGGCCTCCATTTCCTTGGGTTTAGTAGAGAATGTAAAATCTGTCTTGTAAAAACAAGTATTTAGAATACTTTGCTACCCATAGCTCGTATTATATCACCCTTCACCACCCAGGCTCAGGTAGAGACATATTAGTTACTCCTTCCCATTTGGGATGGTTGAGTATGCTCCCGTAGAGCTGAGGCACTGCCCGGGCTGCCGCTGTAGGTTTTACAGTAGGTCTCCTCGATAGTCCGGTGGCGTAAGACTGTACTCCCCTTACTTTAAAGGGCCAATAGCACTTCTGTTGAGTGCACTGCCTGTTTGCAATGTAAATCCTAGAGCTGGATGCACTCCCCTTATTAGGGTCCCTCTTAGAGTCCCCAGCCTCCACAGGGCTTTGAAGCACTGTGTAGATCCAGGATCGAGTAGAGTTACTCCCCTCGTTTGCAAGGGTTAGAAAGCGATATGCTGAGTTCTACTCTCCAGGATGCCCGTCTCTATGGTCCGGTCTATGAGTGATCACTGCCACTATCTGCAGTCCTCTCTATCGGATGCCTCCACTAGTGAGGCAAATGATGTTAGAGACTGTTTAAAGTGTGTAGCATGCTCTGATAGGAAAGGCCTGATCCTCCTAATGTTGTATAATGTGGTCTGTAAAGTTCAATTGATCATCAATCACAACTCCAAGGTTCCTGGCTGACCTTGATGGAGTTATGGATGACGTACCTAGCTGAAAGGAGAAGTTGTGGTGTAGGTTGGGTTGGCCGGGACCACAAGCAACTCTTCTTCTTGTCTTCATAAGGTTTAGTTGAAGGTGGTGGTCCTTCATCCAGCCAGAAATGTATGTCAGGCAGGCTGAGATGTGAACAGCAACCATCAGATCATAAGGCTGGAATGAGAGGTAGAGTTGTGTGTCATCAGCGTAGCAGTGATAGGAAAAGCCATGTTTCTGAATCACAGATCCTAGTGATTGCATGAAGATGGAGAAGAGAAGTGGTCCAGTAGCTAGATGTTGGGTCTTGGACACCTCACCCTTCCACAACAGCCTGAAGGCCCTACCTGAGAGGTAAGACTTGAACCATTGTAGTGCGCTTCCCGAGATGCCCTTCATCTTTAAAATTGACAGGAGGATCTGCTGGTTAACTGTGTCAAAGGAAGCAGACAGATCCAGCAGGATGAGAACTGAGGATTTGGAAGCTGCTCTTGCCAGTCTCAGAGCTTCAATTACCGAGAGCAGGGCAGTCTCAGTCAAGGTTGTTATAGTTTTGCTTTTTTAAATTAGTTTTTATTTTAATATCGTTTTCAAATTTGCTTTAAATTTCAGTTTAGTTTTAGTTAGTTTTATTAATGGTTTTGTTAGTTTTAGTTTAGTTTTTATTTTGCACATTTCTATTTCTATTTAGTTTTTATTTTATTTAGTTTCAGTTTTAGTTCTAGTAATTATAGTTCAGCTGAGAAAACAGAACACTTCCAATGTAGACCAAAGCGAGACGCTTAATTTCAGCAAAGTTTAATGTTTTCCCAGATTACAGTTAACTCTTGTGCAGACATCTTAATAATAAAATAAAATAATGGTTTGAGATTGAACACAGCACCAAATAAATGGAACTTAAAAGTATACAAGAAAAAAATATGAAAAATTCAGAAAAACTAATTCATATTAAAGATGAAATCTTGTTAAACATGCCTAGTTTACTTTATTTCAGCTGTAAATGTGGCAGAGTGGCCACTGGTACTTAAAAAAAAAAACCCAGCTCAATTCATCTGACTACAGCCAACACAACCTGCTGTGTAGCCAGTGTGACTAAATAATGAAACATCTATGCAATGTTTGAGTGTGTACATGTTTTTCTATCCTGGTGGAGACTTAAACCTGAATGCACACAGACTCATGGGGACTTGTTTCACTGTGGAGACCTAAATTTAGGTACACAAGGTTATAAATCATTCATAATTAGTTTTTTTGTAAATGTAAAAATGCAGAAAGTTGTGTGATGGGTAGGTTTAGGGGTAAGGTTAGTGTAAGAAGACGAAGAAGAAGGTAGTGTAAAAACCATTACGTCTATGAAGAGTCCCCACAAAGATAGTGCACCAGAGTGTGTGTGTGTGTGTGTGTGTGCGTGTGTGTGTGTGTGTGTCGTGTCCTGGTATACATTGCGGGGAAATGTCTCCACGTGGATATTATTAGCAGTAAATGTTTTATAAAAACAATGATAATAACAGCAGCTTTCAGCCTGTCAATCTTCATGAAAACATGACATCTCAAACATAGTAGCCTAGTAGGCTACATTAAAGTTTTTTGTGCTTGACGAACTTGTTTTGCTGTCGCACCCGCATCTCGCAAATGAAACGGCATTCTAAAAATGCTGCGCTCAAGTTAAAAGAAGTCCAACTTGCCTCTTATTACCTTGTGTTATTTCCCATTCCACTGCAACAGACGCATCCTTTATGAACAGCTGCTGAGCACTAGCCATGTGTTCTACGTTACGGTCCTTCATTGAGCGCGTCACAGGACAGCGGTTAATCGCCTCAGCAACTTCACGCGTAGTTGAAGCGCCATATCAGGCATTTCCTTAAACAGCCACAGGTCAGATTTATCGCCAAAGTAAAGAGCTTAATAACGAAAACTATAATTTATTTTTGCTAATTATTATTTTATTTCAGTTAGTTTTTCAGTAACTGTTGTTAGTTTCGTTTAGTTTTAGTTTTTCATTTATTATGAATTTTAAATTTTATTTCAGTTTACGAAAATGTTTTTTGACCAATAGTTTTAGTCTTAGTTTCAGTTTTCGTTTACGAAAATAACCTTGGTCTCAGTTGAGTGTCCGCTTTTGAAACCAGACTGGTTGTTTTCCAGGAGTTTGTTCTGTGTAAGAAAGGAAGATATCTGGTTGAAAACAACTCGCTCAAGTGTGTGTGTTAGCTGGTAAGTTGGTAAGCTGGTATCAGTTTGTGGTTTGGTAAATTGGTCGCTGATGGTGGTTGTTTTATTTATGAAGAATGTGGCAAAATCGTCAGCTGTTAGGGTTGATGAAGGAGGAGGAGGGTTGAGAAGAGAGGAGAAGGTTTTGGAAAGCATGCGAAAGTCAGAAGAATTGTTAATTTTGTTGTGATAGTTACTCATTTTAGCAGTAGAGATATTAGCAGAGAAGAAAGAGAGGAGGGATTAATAAAGACCAAGGTCAGAAGGATCTTTCAATTTGCGCCACTTCCTCTCTGCACCTGAGTTTTTGAAATATGTTTGCAGAGAACATCAGATAACCAGGGCACAGAGGGGGTGGAGGAAGTGATCTGAGCTGTGCAGCAGAGTGACCAGTGTATGGTCAGTGGAGAAGTAGCACATGTAAATAAGGTAATAAGGTCTAATTGGTTACCTGATTTGTAAGTAGCCGCAGTAGATACTCGTTTGAGGTCAAAGGAGGCAAGCAGAGTGTGGAAATCAGCAGTATTAGGCTTTTCTAGTTGGATTTGAAGTCTCCAAGAACTACGAGAGGAGTACCATCCTCAGGGAAGGATGAGAGTAGCACATCAAGCTCCTCCAAGAAACTGCCAAGTTGACCTGGTGGACGATAGACAACTACAAATTGGATTTTAATAGGCCTAGTGATGGTAATTTAATGCGATTCAAATGAGCTGTTGTCACACAGAGGTGGTAAAAATTTCCAATCGTTTGTGATGAGAAGACCAGTACTGCCCTACAAAGGTAAAAGACCTTAACTCGCTAGAGTGTGGAACTGAGAAAAATGACTTTAAAGATTTTTAGTTGTCCCCCCAAATTAATTATAGGTAGGACACTGAAAATCGGGCAATTAGATGTTTAAGTAATGAAAATTATCTACATAAAAAAATCTTGAGCTCAAACTTGACTTTTGACCACTATTTTAAAGTTACTGTACTCTGCCTTTGTATTGTCAGCAAAAAGTGAGAAGTCATGCCAAGGCAAAAGGCAGTAACTTCCACATTATCAATATCTAGTTGCTGATCACCATTAACAAACTCATTATAGCAACACCTGTATAAAATCTAGTGATCATGGCATATATTTTGTATGATTTACAATTTCTACTTATTGCTATCCTGTGCTTTGGTTGCATTCTGGTGGCCCTATATTAATAGCCTACATTAGACATGACAAAATAGGTGTAAGAGTATTTTCAAGTGGTACCGAGTGGCATAAGACTTGCTTAACATGCGTTCAAAATGATCACGATAAAACAGATCCTCGGAGACTGATTTATAGGGGTGGATCTGAAAGATGCATACTTTCACAGGCACCTACCGAGATTCTTGTTCGAAGGTGTCACGTTCCTCGTCCTTTCACGAAAAGTAGCCTACGCAGTGCTTTCCCCCTTGAGACTCAGTAGGGAGCACGCTCTGGACTACCTAGACGACTAATGCATTTATAGCACAACCTTCTGTGTTCCGCGTCTTTTCAGTGTGTGGTGGTTTCACCTGTCTGGCCTATTATTGTGCTTGTGCACTTCGCTCGTCCCGCGGATTTATTCCGGACGCTGTGATTCTATAACCTGCTTGTAACAGCTGGTCTGATGTTGTATGCACCAGCACTTATTGCTTCCTTATGTTGTATGCACCAATATACCCTTGTTGCTTCATTATTATTTTCCCCTGTGATTAGTCCCGCGTCGGCTCGACCGAACTGGGTGAGGCGGGGCTTTAGTTCTTTGTTGTATTCACCTGGTATGGCATGTGTAACATTTTTCTGTCATCTCTGCATATCCTTCGCGATCATTATCGCACGTTTGTCGATGGAGCGGGTTTAGACCATACTAAATGTTCTGACCACATTAGTGCAGGACAAAGCTCTGAGGACATCAGAAGACAGGGATTGATGGCAGATGTACACAGTAGCTACACAGGCTACATCGTAATTTAAATTTTAATGGAGAGTAAAACAAAAGCAGAACACCGTATAATCTGGTAGGTAGCATTATTTGATAGAACGCCGGCACCGTAACTTCATATTGACGCGCAGCTAAACAAAGGCAGAGAACCGTAACTCAAGCGTGAGCGTTCCAAAACAAAGCCAAAGAGCCTAAACTGGTGTACGGTGTTATGCCTTGGTTTCTCATGGGTTTTTTGGAAGGTACGGATAAGTCAACCCATTATTTTCTCGAAAAAACAACGGATTTGACTCAAGCTACTTATCCACATGATAAAGGAGGTCTTGAATGTGCCAAACATATAAATAACTGATTTTCGACAAAAAACGAAGTTACGGTTTTTTGCCTTTGCACGGAAGAGTACCTCCACCTCTTCCGGTCAGACGAGGAGTATGTGAGAAAGTGAAGTTAGTTGAGAGGGCAGCAGGTGTGGCCGTAGTGTCCTCTTGTTTGAACCATGTCTCAGAGTCAGGGCCAATAGGCTGAGACCTGAATGGCTAGAAATAGATGTAATGAAATCAGCTTTGTTTACAATTCCAGAGGCCGATGGGAAAAGAGAATAAAGTACTAGAAGACACCGGTACACAGATTGCTAGGATTGTGCTGCCTCCTACGTGTGACATTTGATTTACGCGTGTTAGTAATAGTAGGGATTTGAAAACACATAGTGAAAGAAAGGTCACAAACAGAAATTTGAGAAGAAAAGTTGTATAGAAGAGAGAGTAAACAAAAATAAAATAATACTCAAGTGCCTTGTCGGTGTCCTTGCTTCGTGGAGTCGCACAGGCAGAGTCGCTGGTCTTTACACTATTAGGTCTTCACACGATGAGGGCTTCACACGAGGGCTGCCGCGTCCGATGCTACGGGATACTACTTGCTTTATACTCACCTGAAATGTCGTTATTGAATACAGCTGGACACGCCTCACTAGCAAAACAGTTTACCTTGTGACTAAACGCGAACAAACAAGACCTCTCCAACGAGATTTCAGCTCGTGAGCACAGTAAACAAACACTGTTTCCTAGTAACTACAACTGCACTTTAAATCAAATGAGAAAAAGATACAAAACACTTACAGTTACCGTCACCTATTGCTTGACTGCTTCTTTCTAATAACTGCTACAAAACACACTGTATAAATAGCGCGAGCTGGTAGCAATTTATTAAGTAGCTGTTCCTAGACCAGAGCATGGTCAATACTTATGAGGTTTGAGCAGTGTTCCAGAATCTGAGGATCGCTCTGAATGAATACTTAGCTCCCTAAGTCTGGTCGGAAGGTCGAAGGACTCTCATGAGGCCTCCTGTTAGATCCGCCCTAGAGCTGGAGGCACTCCCCTTATTAGGGTCCCTTTTAAGAGTTCCCAGCCTCCACAGGACTTTGAAGCACTGTGTAGATCCAGGATTGAGTAAAGTTACTCCCCTCGTTCGCAAGGGTTAGAAAGCGCTATGCTGAGTTCTTTCCAGGGTGCCTGTCTCTATGGTCCGGTCTGTGAGTGATTACTGCCACTATCTGCAGTCCTCCCTATCGGATGCCTCCACAAGTGAGGCAAAATATGTCTTTAGGAAACAGACAGGTTTTTGGCAAGACTAGGTCAGTAAATAAGACCGGGTCAGCCTCCCTGGTGGCATGTGGGGTTTACTTTATGTCCCCCTCAGAAAGTGACTGGATGGGACTCCTATGGAACCCCTGGCCATATTCCCTTAAAGGAACCCCTTCCACAGAAGCTGTTGGTTCCAAGCCTTTGACCAGCCTTGGTAGGCTTGGTAGGCCTTCATTGTATTGGAGGCCTCTTTGAGGCTTATAGCTCATAGGGAATAATGTCACTGACAGCCTGTATGTGACCCGAAGGGGGAGTGTTTTTTGGCATTTCAGTGAAACTGGCATTTTGTTACATTTTTTGTCACAGGCATAATTTGGCATGCACTCCCCTTAGCATGGTGGGGTTGGTATTAGCTCCCTAAAAAGGGACTTTCGAAAGGGAACCTCTAGGTTACGACCCTGAGAACAGGGAACGAGACACTGCGTCTTTTCGCCATGCCTCGAGGATGCCTGTTGCAAAGTCCATTCAGACGATAAGTTGTTGACATGTTCTCCAGGCTCCCATTATATACTTCTGGCTCGCACTTTAGTGATGTCATAGGCTGTCACTGGCCAATATGATTGCCGTGATTAGATAAGCGTTTCAGACACTGGTTCACGCGGAGGCGTTCCCCATAGCGTCAACGATGCAGCATCTCGTTCCCTCTTCTCATGCAACAGAGGTATCAATCGTAACCTAGATGTTTTCTTAAGTCGCCAGCCATTGGCAGGTGTGGCAAAAAGTTAGTTTTAGGCCCTGAATGTTCATATAATGTCCTTATTTTGGATCTTAGCATGAAATATGACCAGGCTTTGCAAGATTGCACTCACTGTTAATTACGTAAATTCTCATTTTACCTAATTAAAATAATGTAAAACAACATTGGTTAAGTAAATAAATTGTTCTGCTGTCACAAAACTAACAAACGTCAAAGTCAAATAACATCATCAAACTTGTTTCTGTCGTTTAAGGTGTGGGACGAGACACTGCGTGTGGTGGCTGAAGCTTACGCAGCAAAATGCATCTTGGAACACAACCCTGACCTTGAGAACCTCACTTTGGGTGAAAATCTCTTTGTCAGCACTGGACCTTTTAATGCAACAGAAGCAATGGTTAGCTGGTATGAAAAATATCTTAACTAAAACATAAATGAGAATGAATGAATGACTGATACCAAAAATAATAAATACCAGTGATCTGTGATATGCGGAAATATTACCTATAAGCATTGAAGCAACTCATTTCTTTTGCACCGCAGGTTTGGGGAAAATGTGGATTATAACTATGAAAACAAGCTCTGTCCTGAAGAAAAATTGTGTGGCCATTACACTCAGGTAAGAACCATTTTCATTCAGTGTTTTTAATTGGTTTTTACAGTATGACTATGCAGTAGAGCCCGACCGATAAATCAGTCTGCCGATATTATCGGCCGATATGAGACTGTTGCAGATATATCGGTATCTGGTATCTGCGTATATGACGCAGATATGCTGCCGATATGAACTCTTTTTTACAGAACATATAATGCGGATAAAATGCTTGTAAATTGCTTGTGCATGCTCCATTATTTGCTACTGGCAACCCAGGTCACTGTGGTGACACCAGCCAACCCTTTCACTTCAGTAATGAGGTCTCTTCAGAGTCACAGTGTAAGATGCGCGCGCACATTAGCTTTCACTTCACTGACAAGGTATGAAACATGACTAGCTAGCTAATGTAGCAAACAAGTATGATAAGCTTGTGAGAGTAAAAGGACATTGTTTATTTACTTTACATTGTGTCATCTGGTGACAATCTAGCGTTAAATCACCATTCAACAGACTTCACCACACTGCTAACTAGTTAGCAACTTACCTTTAAGACTGCTTGTCTGCTGCTGCCTGAACAAGACGACGGACGCGAGCAGCACGATGTGACAAAATACAGTTGAATCCATTATAATCAGTGATGTTGTTCACACTGGTTGCGGCACGACACAAGCGATGCCTCGTTCTGCTTTGTAACGGGCGCTTTGCCGCGTCCAGGGTAAACAGCTGTTACGACGCGAGCAACAACGTCCACTTCCGGTGTAGAGACTGTGTTAAAGCCCATTAACCTATAGGCCTTTAACGCTACATTACAACATCTTCTTCTTCTTTGGCTGCTTAACGGCGGATGCGGACTAACTTAGCGCACTACCGCCACCCTCCAGATAAATTGTGCTTGATCATCACTATGGCTTACAAAAAAAAAAGAACAAAAAAAAAGAAAAACTACACTCTGTCAATGAGTCCAGTGTTCTTTAAAAATTCAAACATATATTTTATTACTCTATGATCGGAAGCCTTAGACAAAATATCTCTTAAGATAAACCTTTCCCCACTGTCATCTATTTTCCTTTTAATTAAAACCCTTTCTCTATTAAATTTCTTACATATCATAAAGACATGTTCCACTGTTTCTGGCACATTAGATATCTCACAATTTCCTGACTTATGTTTTCCTATTATCTGTAATGTTTTGTTTAGTCCAGTGTGCCCTATTCTCATTCTTGTAAAAATTTTCTCTTCTCTTCGACACCTTATTACCGGACGCCCCTGGCCAACCTCAAGATTTATAATATAAAAACCCCTCCCTTTATCTCCCCTATCCCATTTAGGCAAGGCAAGGCAAGGCAAATTTATTTATACAGCACATTTCATACACAATGGTAATTCAAAGTGCTTTACATAGAAGAAATTAAAATAATCACAAGAAATCAGAATAATTAAAACAGTTTAGAATAAAAGATAAAATACAGAAATAATCACATGAAATCAGAGTAATTAAAACATAAAATAAAATACAGTGCAAACAGTTGGACGAACAGTGGCACAGTGCTCATTCAGTAAATGCACAGCTAAACAGATGTGTTTTGAGTCTGGATTTGAATGTGACTACTGTAGGAGCACATCTAATCTCTTCTGGAAGCTGGTTCCAGCTGCGGCTGGCATAATAGCTAAAAGCAGACTCGCCATGCTTAGAGTGAACCCTTGGTATTTCTAGCCGATTTGATCCTAATGATCTGAGTGATCTGTTGGGTTTATATTCAGTGAGCATATCTGCAATGTATTGAGGTCCTAGGCCATTGAATGATTTATATACCAGTAATAATACTTTAAAATCAATCCTAAATGTAACTGGCAGCCAGTGTAAAGACCTGAGGACTGGTGTGATGTGTTCATATTTTCTGGTTCTGCTCAGAATCCTAGCAGCAGCGTTCTGTATGAGCTGCAACTGTCTTATGGTCTTTTTGGGAAGGCCAGTGAGAAGTCCATTACAATAATCCACCCTACTGGTGATGAAAGCATGCACAAGTTTTTCTAAGTCTTGACTGGAAACAAAGCATCTAATTCTTGCAATATTTTTCAGGTGATAGTATGCTGATTTAGTTATTGCTTTGACATGACTACTGAAACTAAGGTCTGACTCTAGAGACACACCCAGATTCCTGACTTGATTTTTAGTTGTTTGACCCCTAGACTGAAGGTATGCGTTCACCTTGAGAACTTCATCTTTGTTTCCAAACGCAATGACTTCAGTTTTGTCTTTGTTTAACTGAAGAAAGTTTTGGCACATCCAATTGTTTACTTCATCAATGCATTGGCAAAGGGAGTCAATGGGGCTGTAATCGTTAGGCGATAGGGATAAGTAGAGCTGTGTGTCGTCTGCATAGCTATGGTAAGCGATTTGGTTCCTTCTCATTATTTGGCTCATTGGGAGCATGTACAGGTTGAATAGGAGTGGCGCAAGAATTGAGCCTTGAGGGACTCCGCATGTCATGGATGTCCACTCAGACTGATGGTCTCCTATACTCACATAATAACCTTTGCCTCCTAAGTATGACCTGAACCATTTTAGGACTTTCTCAGAAAGCCCGACCCAGTTTTCCAGCCTGTCAAGAAGTATTTTGTGATCGACAGTGTCAAATACAGCACTGAGGTCGAGTAGTACCAGCACTGATAATTTGCCTGTATCAGTATTTAAGCGAATATCATTTATTATCTTTATGAGCGCAGTCTCTGTACTGTGGTGCAGTCGGAAACCAGATTGAAAATGGTCAAAGTATCCATTCGAGCTTAAGAATTTGTTCAGCTGATTGAAGACAACTTTTTCAATGATCTTGCCTATGAAAGGAAGATTTGAGATCGGTCTATAGTTGTTTAATATGGTCTTATCCAGATTGCTCTTTTTAAGGAGGGGCTTGACAACAGCAGTTTTCAGGGAGGTCGGAAAACTCCCAGAGAGAAGTGAGGCATTTACCACTTCCAGGAGATCTGCTTCTAAGCTGTGTAACACATTTTTGAAAAAAGATGTGGGAAGTGCGTCAAGGGCGCAGGTTGATGTTTTTAGGTGCTGTACGGTTTCTTCCAAAATTTTGCCATCAATTTCTTCGAAATCAGACATAGTGGCTACTTTCTCAGGCTGTTGTCTGATCTGCCTGACCCCAGCGCAACTCAAGGATGAGCTGATCACCTTTCTGATATTATTGATTTTCTCAGAGAAGAAAGAAGCAAACTCACTGCACTTTCTCACTGAGAGCATTTCACTGGAAATCTGGCTTGGGGGGTTTGTCAGTCTCTCTACAGTAGCAAAAAGAGTGCGCGTGTTGTTTAAATTGCTGTTTATAATATTCGAGAAGAAAGTCTGTCTAGCTTTGCCTAGTTCCTTATTGAAAGCATGGATGCTGTCTTTGTAGATGTTATAATGGACTACAAGTTTTGTCTTCCGCCACATGCGCTCTGCTTTTCTGCATTGTCTTTTCATATTTTGCACTGCTGTTGAGTTTCTCCAAGGTGCTTTTTGTCTGCCACTCTTCTTCCTGACTTTCACAGGAGCAATATCATCAATTACACTCTTAACTTTTGAGTTAAAAGAATCAAGGAGAAAATCAACAGAGTCAGCAGATAAGCTTGGTGTTAAAGATATAGCCTTCATAAATAGTACACTAGTGTTCTCATTTAAGCATCTCTTCTTGACAGACACAGATCTAGCTTCAATGGCAGGAGAGATCAATATATCAAAGAAAATACAAAAATGATCAGACAGTGCTACATCCTTAATAACAATTGATGAAATGTTTAGACCCTTACTGATAAGTAAATCTAGAGTGTGTCCAAGATTATGTGTGGGTCCATGTACATGCTGAGTCAGATCAAAAGTTTTTAAAACAGTTTTGATTTCTTTTGCCATATTGTTTTCTGCATTATCTATGTGAATGTTAAAATCTCCAGCAATGGCAAAGCAGTCAAACTCTGAGGAAATTGTTGATAGCAGTTCTGTTAAGTTCTCAGCAAAAGCTGGAGAGTATTTTGGAGGCCTGTAAACAATGATAAGTAAAATGCGTGGAGCACCTTTTAACACAATACCCAGATATTCGAAAGACGGGTATTTCCCAAATGATATTTGCTTACATTGATAGACATATTTCACTTTTCCCATTTATCTTGCCACAACTTTTTAACATGTTTTTTAATCATTGACTTCGCTTCTGATTTTGATATTTTACACAGAATAGACACATTTGTCGCTTTCAAAGCCTGTTTAGCAAACTTGTCTGCCAACTCATTACCAACCATACCTACATGGGCCGGAACCCAAACAACATTTACATGCGTCCCCCCATTTTGAATACTATGAAGCAAAGTCAATATCTCACACATAATATCATGCTTTTCACTCGAATTACCTAATTTAAAAATTTCTAAGGATGACAACGAATCTGAACATACAACCACTCTCAATGGTTTAATTTGTTCTACCCACTGCAACGCCATCACAATTGCTATCAGCCCTGCTGAACACACTGACAATTGATCCGAAACTCTTGCAGAAAACTTAATATCAAACTCAGGTATCACATATGCAATTGACACTTTCCCTGTTTCTGGTTGCTTTGACTCATCAGTAAAAATTTGCACATACCAATAATAGTTATCCACATATCTCATAGCCATTTGTCCACCATCCCCCTTATAATTTTTAATCTTTTCATGCAAAGTTATATCAACGTCTGGAACCATCATCATCCACGGTGGATAGACTACAGATACAAAAATTTTCTACAGCTGCTTCCTTTACCTTTTCATGTATACTTGCACTAAACAACACTCTTTTACTTTTTGCCTGCTCCCATGTTGAAATGAGGACTCTTTTAGTTGGATGGTCTTCCATATGCCCCTTTAAATGAACATATGACAATGACATTTGCAGTCGTCTCAACTCAAATGGCATTTCACCAGGGGCGGATCTTGACAAAAATATTTATGGGGTGGCGAGAGGGAGGTAGGAATTTTTGAGGGGTGGCAACATATGGCAGACGTATATACTGAATTTAATCACAGTTATCACTGTTTGATGAGAAATGGTACGTACACACTACAAAAGGGCACAGACTGCCATTTACAAACTCATACAGACAAACTCAGTCTCATGGAATCAATGTCTTGCACTTAGGGTTGGGTATCGTTTGAATGTGAACGATTCCGATTCCTTGTTTCGATTCCGGTTCCTAACGATTCTCGATTCCAATTCTTTTAAGAGGCAGGGTCAAAAAAGTTTAGCTAACCTTGCTAACCAACGGTCTTTCTGAAGGAAATACTCTGACCTTCTCCATTAATTTTAATTCTATGAACTTTTTACTTTTTATTAACTTTATATGTATTGTTTTACTTACCGGATTCGGACTGCAGTGCAGTCACTGCGGTGCCAGGCTGGGGGTCAGAGCCAGAGGAAGAGACAGCGGAGGAAGGTCGGCGCAGCGCGTCAAAGACGGGGCTAACATTTATTGGTACTCCATGGATTCGGAGGTGCTTTATCATGTTCAACGTGCACCCTCCGATGCACGAAACATTTTTGTCACAAATGTTACATTTTGCCGAGATTTCGTTCTTTTTAGAAAAGTGAAGCCACATTTTGGACCGCCGACGCAAGCTATTCATGTTCGACTCGCGCGGTTATGCCAACACTTCCAGTGGACGCTTCTTCGTTGGTGTTCAGCGGTTTCTTCTTCCGGTCGGCGGACTGTGAATATCGAAACTAGGAATCGAAATTTTAACTTTTGAACGATTCTGGGAAAATCGAAAAGTTAGTCCCGGTTCCAATCGATACTCGATACCCAACCCTACTTGCACTTGAGGTTTCATGTGAAACAGTTCATATTAGGAATAAGCAGGCGTTAAATTGGGATTTATTATGTGGGGGCCGATGCTCTCCCTAGGGGGGTCCGGGGGGTATGTCCACCCACCCCCCATATGATAAAAAAAAAAAAACATTAACTGGTATTTTCTGGAGAGTTTTGTGCAAAGAAATGGAGAAATTGAGTATTACATGATATGTGAAAAACTGCAATGTTAAAAGCATATACTTTTCATTGTTGTAGTATCAACAGGTATTAGGACATTTAGCATTTACATTACTGTTAATCAGTCATCACTTGATTACACATTGCATTACCTTGTTATGATATAGTGACCCATACAATGTGCCAAACATAATGTGCCACATGAAGAGACAGTGCAGCATATGACAGTAGCAACAGCTGAGAAGATTTGGGTCTGTGGTGACCAGGTCCACCTCACACACACTTCCTTCTCCCATTCTCTCTCTTTACTACTACAACACACACACACACACACAAACACACACACAGCCTACTCTGCATCATTTCACATCCAGGTATGTACAAGTCACAAAAATGTTAATCAATCTATCCTTGTGGAAAGGTTGCTTGGTAGCTAAAATTAGGTCTAGCAAGTCTTATATTTCTGTAATTCATACAGATCTAATACAAATATGCTGACTGAATAGATTGCTAGTTTATTTTGAGTAGCCAGCTAGCAGTTCTCTTGGCAGTTTGCTGATAATCCGGTGTCTGAAGTAAAATGCTCAAAACATCTCCTGAGAAAAATCACATGGTCAACCTAGTCTTGGTTATTTAATTTTTATTTAATTTAATCTTATTTTCCTTACCTTGTCATTCAAGGCCCAGGGCACTTTTTGTACATTTCTGGAACGTTTGCGCGCTTCCACATCCCGCGCAACTACGGATCTCCCAGGAACATTCTTTACATACACTGTATTGCTGCGTACATTTATCCGTGTCACCTAGATGCGCGTGCGCGATCATGATCGGCTGACAACCAGATTAAGCGCCTGCCCAATTTAAGCACTGGGAATAAGTGACCATACAATGCCATCTCACGTAATAGGAGATAGAAGTATGATAGAAATAAGGGGCATTATCACAGGAAAAACATTAAGGTAAGACACGGGTGATGAGTGGCAGATGTGTGAGAGTTTTCTAATCAAATCAGTCTCTTGCCGCTCTGACGTAATCTCATGCTGCATTCACTGCAGTCGGACATTGGAGATTTGCGCTCGTAAATTGTCAAATTGGCCACAACTTTTAATTTGTTCCTGCCAACTGGGGTGGCAGCAGGGGTGGCAAGGCTTTCTTTTAGGGTGGCATTTGCCACCCCGGTAAATCCGCCCCTGCATTTCACCTATTTCAACCTGAAACGCTGATATAGGGGAGGTTCTCATTGCTCCTGAACATATCTGTAGGGCCGAACCCTGTATAACATCAAGCTTCTTTAATTCAGACTTTGTGGCAGACCCATAAGCCATGCACCCGTAGTCAACAATAGACCTAATTCATCCAACATATAATCTTTTCATTGAAGTCATATCTGCTCCCCACTCCTTATTGCACAAGCACCTAATTATGTTAATGACTTTTTTACATTTGTCAACTACCTTTTCAATATGATTATGCCAGGTAAGTTTAGAATCAAAATGCACACCTAAAAATCTCATACAATTTACTCTTTCTAAATCTCTACCAAACAATTGAAATTTAAACCTTTCTTCATTTTTTTTCAATTTCTTGGTTTTCTCAACAGAGAACCTGAATCCCCATTTTCCAGCCCATTCTTCGATAGCTTTTTGCAAATTTTTAACTATGAATTGAACATTTTTACCCCTTTTCCAGAGAGCACCGTCGTCTGCAAACAATGACTTGCCTATACTATAATCAAGTGTATCATATATATATATATATATATATATCATTTATCATAATAGAGAAAAGAATTGGTGAAATAACACTTCCTTGGGGTACACCATTTTCCACAAATACGCAATCAGAGAAGCTACTGTTTATCCTCACCTGAATTTGTCTATTGCTTAAAAAGTCATTAATCCAGTAATACATTTTCCCATCTATTCCAAGCCTTCGGATTTTAATTAACACACCATCCTTCCAAAGCATATCATATGCTTTTTCCACATCAAAAAATATAGCAGCAACTACTTCTTTACATACTTGGCCTTCCTTATATCACTCTCCAATTTAATAACTGGGTCCATAATTGACCTTCCTTTCCTGAAGCCGCTTTGGAACATTACAACATCAAGCAATATTCCAATAATTTATAACACTTTATATAGAGCCATTTTGCATAATGAGTAGTTTCAAGTTTAGTACATTTTGCTGACTACTTATTTAAAATATGATTTAAGTAAAAGTACTGTACTTACGTAATTAAACATGTTTTCATTATGGTATTATTACTTTTACTTTAGTAAACGATCGGAGTACTTCCTTCACTGGTAATAGAAAATAAGGTTTTGCCAGACACACTTTGGATATATTTATTGATATATTATTATATTGAGTAATTTTTTATATATATAATGTGACTAAATAAAAAGACAAAGTCATCAGTGAAGATGTGCAACAGTATTTAGAATATAATTAAGAATAGAACATGCAATGCAAACTAGTTTGGTTACAGCTCAAATGTATTTCTCATTCTATCATTCACCCTGCCTCCATTATACATCTTTGTCACACAAGTGTTTGATCACAACATTTGAGTGATCATTGCAAAAAATTTGTTATATATATATTTTATATATTCTGTTAATGTATACTGTATTCTATATACAGTACCAGTCAAAAGTTTGTACACACAAATGGGAAAGTGTGTCCAAACTTTTGACTGATTCTGTACTATAATATACACATAAATAATATTGCTTCTGTATTATAATATACACATACATAATATCAGCCGATATATCGTTATCTGGCTTTTTTTAACTTCATAATATCGGTATCGGCATCGGCGCCCAAATATCCATATCAGTCGGGCTCTACTATACAGGTGTGACAATGCGTTTCTGTTGTTTTTACAGATGGTGTGGGCAGACAGCAATAGAATCGGCTGTGCTACTCAACTCTGTGCCTCTCTAGAGGGTCTAGATGTCAAGGCCACTCTTCTCGTCTGTGACTACTATCCTCAGTAAGTGTTTCATTAATCCAAACTGAACATCAGCTCAGTCTCAGTGTTCTAGAAAGTGTGTTCATTCTGGAACATGGCCAGTTTTACAATATTTATAGTGGTATAAGCTGCAACTTAACATCATATGAGTTCATATACAAATATTTCTATCTAGAAGTCTATACCACCAGCTAATACTGAAACCGTTCAGGTAACCAAAGATATTTCTGCTGTACTATCAAAGCAGCTTGTTTTCAAACCTTTTTTATTTTCAGAAACTAGAATTGACAGTATAGTGAAATATACAATTTTATAAATCAATTTGAGGAGATTATAGAACTGTACGTTCTTTACCGTTAGCCAGCAACCCCACTTTTGAAAAATCCCCAGAAATGGCAGACCCAATCTAAAACAGACACAGTTCATGAACCCTTTGCATTAAAAGCACAAGGACTGTATGGTCTCATTTGAAAGCTGACACTTGGCAGTTTATTGTAAATTTAGAATTAATTGTCAAAATGAAAAAAAAAAGTTATAAATAGCATCAAATCATTTTGTGAAGTTATTAGACATTTATTTTTATGAAATATCTTCATGAAAATAAAATTGAAGTTGGCATTGTATCAATCTAAAATTGCACTGCAGCTAAAGCCACATGTCTGATATTATATTTAAAATCTGAAGATGATAAGTCCTAAACTCTGTATTTAGTTAAATGTTTTTCAAGATCATATCATATGAATATATTTTGAGAAGACTCTAAAATGCAAATTGATGTTTTTTTTTGCCATTTTCTAAGCATCTATTCAGTCTATTGCACAATCTCAATCTCCCCTGCACACATTCACACCTCTCCGGCCTGGTTATGGCTCTAAATATTATTTTCTTTTGATTTCATTATAATTACTAACGACTGGCTATTCGCGCTGTTTCAATCCCTAATTTCTTTTATCAAAGTTCTCACTTCAAATTTGAAACTGTATCAAATACCCTTTCACATAATAAAATGAAATATCTATGAAAATCCATCTTCCCTTTTTCCTTAATTTCAGGGGAAATGTTCCAGGACAAAATCCATACGAGTCTGGAGAGCCGTGCTCAAAGTGTCCAGAAAACCTGCCAGTGTGTGAGGAGAAAATCTGCGGTAATGTGAAAACTTTATCAGTGCAAATCAACTTAAAGGGATAGTTCACCCAAAAATGAAAATTCTGTGAGTATTTACTCACCCTCATGTTGTTCCAACCCCGTAAGACCTTCGTTCATCTTCGGAACACAAATTAAGATTTTTTGATTAAATCTGAGAGTTGGATCACTCCTAGGTTTCTAAGGGATTGAAACTTCTTCCCCGAAAAGTTATTAAAGACATCGTTAAAATAGTCCAAGTGACCACAGTGGCTCGATTCTAAGCGACGAGAATACTTCTTGTGTGCAAAAAACAAACAAAAGTAACGACTTTATTTCAACTATTCATTTCCTTCTCTATGGGCCTCGAGTCAGTTCACTAGTATAATAGCGTAGTGCTTCTGTTGTTGTACATCACACGCATCACACACATGACCAGCGTCGGCAAATATTGAGCCTGCGTGTGACGTACAACACAGAAGGACTACGCTGTTACACTACATGAACTGACTCGAGGCCCACAGAAAAGGAAATTAATCGTTGAAATAAAGTCGTTATTTTGGGGGTTTTTGTGAAGATGAACGGGTTGAACAACATGAGGGTGAGTAATTACTTACAGAATTTTAATTTTTGGATGAACTATCCCTTTAAAGCTAACATGAACTAAATCGTTGTGGAAATCGCCATGAATAACTAAACTATGTCTAGTTTTGTTGTACACCCTCCTCTCAATCTCTCTTTTCCTCACAGTGCGTGAGAATCTTTTCCATCCATCTGAGGAGCCGGATGTCACTGAAGATCCGACTGTCTTACCTGAGCTTTCCCACTGGACCACAGAGCCGGAAGTCACTGAAGAGGCGACTGTCTTACCTGAGCTTTCCCACTGGACAGAGCCCGTCGATGTTCCCCGAGAGCCCACAGACGTGCCTGTTAAAGTCGATGAGACCGGCATGGAAAAAAACACCAAGAGTCATGGATCCAAGATGGAAAGAGTCTCATCTCATTTACTGATGCTCATCGGGATAGTGCTTGTTTTGTGAGAGTCTGGAGTGGATGCGATCCTTCATAACCTGATGAGAAATACACAAAACACATAAGATGTGTGTGTGCACTGCAAAAATGATTGTCTTCCTCTGGATTTTTGTCTTGTTGTACACATTTCTAAACGTTCTTAAATCAAGATATATTTATTTGAGAAGCAAAATGACTGAAGATATTGAGTCTTGTTTTATGAAAAATGCATCAATTTGTTTAGCTTAAAACAAGAAAAAATATCTCTCAGTGAAACTCCTGACTCATAATCACCAATCATCGGCAGTAGCATATATATATGGTAGAAAACAGAAAACTAAGACATAAAGAGTAAATTAAGGTATTTGAGAAACACCTCTTTGAATTTAATCTCTTGTTTTATTGCAGCATTTTATATAGTGAAATGAAAACTTTTTCAAATCTTTTAAGATAATCTCATGCAAGCCGGTTTTTATGGAAGCTTGTTTCCGCCATGGAATAACACATAAATAAGGTATTGCGAGTTTTTGTCTCACAATTCGGACTTTTTCCCCACTCAGAATTGCGAGATATAAATTTGCAACTGCAAGAAGAAAAAAAAGGTCAGAATATTTTTAATTGCATGGCAGAAACAAGATTCTATAAGATTTGATCATCAGCTCATCTCAGTGTCTTTAAGGTTACTGTAAGATGTGTCACTTTAGCAGAAAATTATTTTCTGGTTTGAATTTGTGCAGCCTTTTTATAGATTGACTATTAGTATAGTATTAGTTTTAATGTTGAATTGAGAATTATTACAATGCACAAATACATGCATACACTGTATAGTATATATATTTTTTATATGTAGGCTAAACGTCATTTATATTTTTGTTAAAATTCAAAGGCTGGTAAATACTGGAATGGAAAAACCTAATTGAACTTGAATAAATTTTGAATTTTGTTGACTGATTTTGTTTACATCTGTTTTAATGATTTATCCTATTTAAAATGACCTATGGTGGTCATTTTCTTTAATATGTGGTCAAATGTCCACTTTTTTGGCTGTGACAACTTCTATGGAGTCACATGATGGATCACTGACCACTAACAGTTATTGATCATCTCCATCAATCATAATTCACAGATGATGATGATGTTGATGCTGTTCCATGTTGGACTCAACAGACATCACTAGATGGCAGTGTAACTCAAAGGTCTTGACATCTTTCTGTTTTAAAACAGAACAGGCAAAATATTCGATTAAAATCCATTAAAACTTTTAATGGATTTTAATCGAATATTTTGCATTTGCAAAGACCAATGAAATTAAAAAGGGAGTTCAGTCGCATTTAGTCCTTGTCTTTAGGCTATTAGCTTTGGGGTAATTTATGATAGTATACTTTTAGTAGCCTAGACGAACCCATTTTATATGCACAACTATTTGTCCAATGCTTATACTAGAATGATGAGCATCAGTAAGCAATGTGCCTCATTATGCCAGTCACTGTAGGATACATACCCCAAAAACAAACACAGGTTCACTTTTTTCCTCATCATCCTCCGGTTCTTGAAGGTCTGCAGTCCTCGTTGAAACTGGTGGTGGCAAATCCTTTGTTTTTGTCTATGACACAAGTTGTCAAGCCGAGTTCGACTGTTGTAAAGTAAACTTAAGGCCTTTGGCATTTTCATTTTTTATATCTTACATCAATCTCCTGTTTCAATGACAAATACAACACAACATATTTAATAGGGGTTTAAACCGTTTCACATTTCTCAGATGCGAAAGTCGTCGACGTCGTTGTTGGGTAAACTTCTACAGCGCGAATGAGAGACTACTAGCCCACATTAAATATGTATTTTTTATGTTCCAATTTTCTAAAATAATAAAAGAAAAACTTGACAATATGTTTTTAAAACTTTCAAAAAGAGAAAAAATGGAGAGAGTTTGATAATGGCAGTCAGAGTGAAAGATGTCAATTTTACCGTCACTTCATCCTCACCACAGCAGCGAAACTAGTTTATTGTAATTTTATGCAACGGAAATATAATCCTAAGTACAATGTTATAAATGTGAATACATTTTAAAAAAATGAAAATATAAAAAACCTTATTCGTTCGGTTCACATGACGTTACTGTAGCTTTGCGCCGCCATCTTGACGACCGGCGGTCTCAGTAATGCCTGCAATATGTTGTGCAGTTGGCTGCAACAACAGCTGAAAGAGCTAGGAACCCCGAACTGATTTTATTCTATACCAAAAGAAAAGGATAGAAATGTCTCATATTGTATAAATGTCTAATATTCAGTGCTCGAAGTGGGGCGGTACTCACCGGTACGCAGTACCGGCACTTCTACATTTTACTCTTAAGCGTACCTGCACTTTTTCTTGCGTACCTACTTCTCGCATGTAGCCGGTACTCGACCACTGACAGAAAAGGCGCCAGTGTCACGCTCGTTGATATACTTCGTTTGCAGTGCGTATGAAGTGCGTATTTTTCCGCACCCATGTTAACAGGTTCGAGCTTTCACACTGCACGCGCATGCGGTCCGTCAATGCACTCCTGGTGCTGTGCGTATAAAGCAGTACAGAGATGTTCCGAGTCTATTTTTGCTGTGCTGCACGCGGTGAATTAAAGTGATAGCTCATGGTTCGTGGTCAAAACACAGATTGACTGAAAATATAATAATCTCACCATAAATGCATTTAATTAAATAAAATGTAGTAATCTAAATGTATTTTTGGACTTGCAGGCTTGAAGGAGTTCCGTTTTTCGCACGCACGTGCACACACGCATATGACTTGTTTTAATAAATGTATGTTGTTAATAAATAACAATAAGTTTTGTTATAAGTTTTGTTTTTCACTTTAGAAATCTCAAATGTCATGATTTGCCAATGCAAGAGAGTACCGGCACCTTTCTTCTCCCACTTCAAGCACTGCTAATATTGTATCATGTCTCATCTTTCTGTGCGCACACACCCGGCCGAAACCTGCAGAGAGAGAGAGAGAGAGAGAGAGACGAGGAAAATAAAACATGCAAATGGAAATTATCGCGGCCGGAAAAATTATCGAGCTCATTTTTTTATCGTGCGATTAATTTATTTATTGACTATCGCGACAGGCCTAATCCAGATTAATGACAGCTAGCCATGAGCCGTGGCTAACAGCTGGCAAGCTACCAACTGAGCAACTTAGCTAGCTAACAACTCGCTACCTAGTCAGAGCAAACTACCACCAAAATCACACTTTTGATTTTTTTAGATAATACCAACATTTCCCATGATTAAATATAAATCCTTGGTGGCCAGGTGCCGCACTTTTACGTTTGTAACCCATCCAGCCACAGCATATTGATACCCTTACTCTTTGAACGCCTTCAAGCGATCCCCACTGTATGGGGAGGCGTTATGCACAAGGTAAATCTATAGGCCCTATATCATGGAAGGCAAATCTAGGGCAGATGAAAAAAAGACAAAAGAAAACTGGGGGTAACAAATAAGGATCGGAGCCTAAAATTAAAATTTTATCCATCTATCTCTGTCTTCGTCTCTCATTCAAATGGGCAGTTTGGGCGGCGCCGGGCGAGATCGGTCGTCAATATGGCGGCCTTCTATTTCTAGTGACGTAGGTGGCATCTATGAATAGGATTTACGATCATGATTGATAAAACACGTCATCGAGTCTATGAAAAGGGTCAACCGTCGACTCGACCAAGTGTGGTCTAGTGTCCCCCTGCTGGTAGATATTGTAACTACACCATATTGATTGTACAGCGTTGGTTAATATGACAATTGTAATATATGATAATAATATATAAAATAACACATATAGCCTACTGTGTACAGACAAGATCAGCTTTAGAGATAGAGAATATCAAATAAGTAAAAAAATAGATTTAAAAAAATGCAAATTTGAAGACGTGCGTCTGCTTTGACGTGTATCAGATTAAATCAAGTGCCTTATTTATTTCTATTCATTCAACGTAATAGGATCAAAACACTAGGACAAACACTCAAAGTGAAATCCAGCACTAGACATCGTTCCTCATATCAAGCTGATTAACATTTGTAAAGAACAAAGCAAATGTCAAGATCTCACTGTCAGGTCGTCTGTGCAGCAAATAAACGACGGGATTAGATCCATCTGATGGGATATTCAGCAAACATCACTTGAACTTTTTGATCGTTATGTCGTGTGTTTATCCGTCCCGAGTGTGATTCTGTCGACGGGTCACTCGAGTGAGTCAAAGCCACCTTGAGTTTCTGACTAAACAAACCCGCTTAAAGCAAACAGAGTTAATGTTTTGCCTTCAGGGCTCTCAAGTTTTATCAAAAGTTTAGAGTGAGATTTAGGGGAAGAGCCACCCAAATATTTGCAGCAGCGGTCCCTCGACCCAACCAAATTCGCTTCAAATGTTGCTAGCAGTTCAATTTTGCCTATTGTTCATAATTGACCAGAATTTCCAAATGGAAATTATAACAATTGTTAAATCTGATAAAAAGACAAATTCATCCAAATAAAGTAAATAGTTATATTTAAAAAATACAAATTTATTGAAAAATAAAAATAAATTTGACCCCAAACAAGCCAGCTGAACATCAGTGCTCAATGTACATAACATTGTGTCATAACAACTTGCCCTGAGCATGTATGTCAAGACCCAAACCGGTCACCTTTACATGGGGTCATCGGATGCCCATTTTCCACAAGTTGGTATGATTCTTTTGGGTCTTCATGTAAAGTTTGTAACATACTTTGGTTAAAATTTCTCAATGGTTGTGTAAAACAACACCCTTTTTACCTCTTCAAAAACAGCTCGGTTCACAGTGACCCGTTTCGGTGCATGTCTCTTTAAATGATAATGAGCAACAACTTTTTGGCTTTTTGAGGATTAAAAAAAAGTGAATGGATTTTTTTCATTGCATGGTGGTTGTGTCCACAGACTGCAAAGACACATTTATTTGCAAATACCATATAAAAGTGTATTTTGCATCCGATGACCCCTTTAAAAGCAGTTGGAGAGTTTTTGAATGCTTCAAAAATAATTTAGCACGAATTTGGCTATACTCCTCAACATCAGCTCTCACTGCCTTTGATCACAGGCAAGAGATATCGTCCAGGAATCGTAAAATAAAAATGCTAAAAAAAAAAATAAAAAAAAATTTAAATGAAGATGTCCGCAAACCGCATTCATCAAGATCGTGCTCTTTCAACTTCCACTCCGTGTGTGCGCGTGTTGTCTAGTAACGAACGTGCTTGCAGCGGGAACACATACTTTACCCGGAAACAACTAATTCTAATTTCTGATTGGCTGGTAGCTAGCATTTAACTCTGTATAACTCGAGACAGATGCTATGAACTCGGCAGAGAACTTCGATCCTCCGTTTGCCTGCGTCTCGTCCATTAATTGTATAGCGGGACAAGTTCCCTTACTCCTCAGCGTGAGAAATACAAGGTGTGGCGTGTGAGCGTGTGAACGGGTTGAAATGCGTGTGTCTCACGCCCAATGCGTGAGACTTGAGAGCCCTGTGCCTTACACACACAGCAAATGAATATAAAAATAGGATTCAAATATCTATCTATCTATAATTTTAATTTTAATCGTTCAATTAATTTTTTATTTCACAAATTATTTAGAAATTATTTAAATGTTTATTTTTTGTTATTATCTATTTACTAATTTAAAATTATTTATCTAAAACAATTTGTTTGTTTTTGTTTACATTTATTTATGTAAAACTGTTTGTTTGTTTAAATTGATTTAATTTATTAATTTATTTAAACTATTTATATGTGTGTATGTGTGTGTGTTTATTAACTTATTTAAATGATTTTATTTATTTATTATTTAAAATGGTAAATCTAATATGATTTATTTTGTTTATTTATTTAAATATGTAAAAAAATGTTTGTATACCTAATTTATTTAAATTGATTAATTTAAATTATTCATTTTTTATTTATTAATTAAATTTTTTCTTTTAAATTATATATATATTTTTTTTTTTAATTTAATTTTGTTTGTTTGTAAAAATATTTTTGTCTACAATTTACTAAACTTTTAGTTTCAAATCAGAGTTTGGATGAATTTATCTCAGAGCTGCATTGTTTGGCACTTGGCTTTCAATTCTTTATTGATGAACTCATAAGTTTAAGAAAACTCACACACTCATACTTGGACTTTCTCAGTCTCACACACTCACTTTGTTGGAGTGTATGATCCAGTGGCGTCTCCACGGGTCTTCAGGCCTGATGTTCAGGTTAATGGACCTCATCAAGATGAAGTCTCGGCCTAAAGCTGCTGCATTATTGCCCTCCACTGCGCCAGAGAGCTTTAGCTCGTCCACATCTGTCATGACTAGCGTAAGCCAGACGCAAACACCCACATATCTGAGCAACATTACATCGCTTTGATGCAGGATTGTACGCTAGCAAATGAAGACAGAGAACTCTTTAAACCTGGAAATCAACCAGGACAAAGTCAAAGCAAGCAGAAAGTGAAATATTCAGTTGAATGCTCCTTGTGTCCAATGCTGTGATGATCCCTTGACATTTAAAGAAAAGATGATAAAAAGGTTACTCTGTTTTCAGAGGTGAAATCTGTTCAACACAGAACAAAAATATCATATATATTATAATATTATGATATCATGATATCAGTCGTTCTCACAAAACACAAATGATTCCTGCATATTCCCATACTGTAATTAACAAAATACTGAAGCTTTTAGATCAATACAACTATGGTTAGAGTATAATACATATAATCTTAATACACACATTATTTTACTGTAAATAAAACATTTATTTAATTTTTGCACATTATTCATCACATTACATTTTGATGAGCTATGGGCTTTTAAAAAAAATAAACAATGTTAATTATAATATTTTTATCTTGGTCTCTAAAAATGACCATAAAGTGACAAATAAAATGTGTTCAACAGAGCAAATAAAGCAACTCCTTACAATCTCAAGAACGTTTCACATTGAACGACACCATTGCAAATCTGAGACAAAGACCATCAGTTTTAAAGCTAATCTTTGAGAGCTTCAGTTCAGACTGTTGTAAAGGTCCACAAAGCTAATAGCTTTCATTGAAGACATTGTGACAGTATTATTCAAAACCTCGTTCAGCTCAAACCACGTGTCTTGAGTGACATTGGGAAGAGTTTTAAGGGTTTTGTGTCCTCTGGTGACGCACGGCAGACCCTGCGATGTCTTAATTAATGTTATTTTTTTATGAATCGCTCAACTCATTATCACCAAAGACAGGAAATAAACTTCAGTGGCATCAGTAACAAAAACACGTCAACCAGAGAACAAAGACATGAAGAGCATATGAAGGACATGTGGTTTCAGAGTCTCCATTTAGCCGCTTTGTCTGTAAATCATCTATTATGTTAATCTGTGTGTGTGTGTGTGTGTGTGTGTGTGTGTGCGCGCGCACCTGCATGCGCGTGCCTGCCTGCGTGTGTGTGTGTGTGTGTGTATGTGTGCGCGCGTGCCTGCATGCGTGTGTATGTGTGTGTGTGTGTGTGTGCGCGCGCGCCTTTATGCGCGTGCCTGCCTGCGTGTGTGTGTGTGTGTAAATAACTTGGTATTTGCAGTAAATACTCCATATTTACATGCTGTGTGTGATTTTGTTTTAAAATATGATAGTCATATATCTTTAAAGTAGTACGGTGGCTGAGAGAGGTCAATGTGCTGCAACTGAAGAAAACATGCAAATAGAAAAAAACACTAGCAGATTATGAAAATATATACTATATACAATACTCACAATGCAACTAAATACTACAAATTCTCACACCGCAACCAAATACAGATACACACTACAAATACTCACAAGGCAACCAAATACAGAAACACACTACAAATACTCACACCACAACCAAATACAGAAACACACTACAAATACTCACACCACAACCAAATACAGAAACACACTACAAATACTCACTCTGCAACCAAATACAAAAACACACTACAAATACTCACACCACAACCAAATACATAAACACACTACAAATACTCACACCACAACCAAATACAGAAACACACTACAAATACTCACACCACAACCGAATACAAAAACACACTACAAATACTCACACCACAACCAAATACAGAAACACACTACAAATACTCACACCGCAACCAAATACAGAAACACACTACAAATACTCACACCACAACCAAATACAGAAACACACTACAAATACTCACACCGCAACCAAATACAGAAACACACTACAAATACTCACACCGCAACCAAATACAGAAACACACTACAAATACTCACTCTGCAACCAAATACAAAAACACACTACAAATACTCACACCACAACCAAATACATAAACACACTACAAATACTCACACCACAACCAAATACAGAAACACACTACAAATACTCACACCACAACCATATACAAAAACACACTACAAATACTCACACTGCATCCAAATACAGAAACACATTACAAATACTCACACCACAACCAAATACAGAAACACACTACAAATACTCACACCACAACCAAATACAGAAACACACTACAAATACTCACACCACAACCATATACAAAAACACACTACAAATACTCACACCACAACCAAATACAGAAACACACTACAAATACTCACACCACAACCAAATACAGAAACACACTACAAATACTCACACCACAACCAAATACAGAAACACACTACAAATACTCACACTACAACCAAATACAGAAACACACTACAAATACTCACACCACAACCAAATACAGAAACACACTACAAATACTCACACCACAACCAAATACAGAAACACACTACAAATACTCACACTGCAACCAAATACAAAAACACACTACAAATACTCACACCACAACCAAATACAGAAACACACTACAACTACTCACACTGCAACCAAATACAGAAACACACTACAAATACTCACACCACAACCAAATACAGAAACACACTACAAATACTCACACCACAACCAAATACAGAAACACACTACAAATACACCACAACCAAATACAGAAACACACTACAAATACTCACACCACAACCAAATACAGAAACACACTACAAATACTCACACCACAACCAAATACAGAAACACACTACAAATACTCACACCACAACCAAATACAGAAACACACTACAAATACACCACAACCAAATACAGAAACACACTACAAATATTCACACTGCAACCAAATACAGAAACACACTACAAATACTCACACTGCAACCAAATACAAAAACACACTACAAATACTCACACCACAACCAAATACAGAAACACACTACAAATACTCACACCACAACCAAATACAGAAACACACTACAAATACACCACAACCAAATACAGAAACACACTACAAATACTCACACCACAACCAAATACAGAAACACACTACAAATACTCACACTGCAACCAAATACAGAAACACACTACAAATACTCACACCACAACCAAATACAGAAACACACTACAAATACTCACACTGCAACCAAATACAGAAACACACTACAAATACTCACACTGCAACCAAATACAGAAACACACTACAAATACTCACACTAGACCCGTCGCTATGGGCGGGCCATAGGGGGCCGGGCCCGCCCCAAAAAATGCTTGTGCCCCCCCCACTTGAGGCACAGATAATTTAATTTTAATATTATCATAGTTGCTAATTTTTTGTTGCATTCTTTATCATTAAAACGTTAAAAATATAAAGTAACAATGGTGTGATTTTATTTGATTGATGGGAATCTACACTGCAACAGCCTATCACGGCCTTACTAAAAATAACGTTAGGCTACGTAGGCTACGTGACGTACAACTAAGCCGCTCAACAGTTACCGCGCATTTTTGAAAGCTGTTTCAAAACGAGGTTTCCCCGGCATACTCGCTTCAGTTCCTTCCGAGTGGAAGAATACTTCGATGAGGAGGTTCTGCTCGGAGAAACGCCGCCTCCAACTGTACTGACAGGAGGGACTGTAGACATAGACAGTAAAAGAAATGGACAGAGCGACCCCGTTGATTTCAACGGAGAGAGTTGAAGCCAAACATGGGTACTCACTTCCTGATAGCCAAGCGTTCTGCGCAGGCTCAAACTGAGCTTGATGACGTAGATGTCACGTGAGCAACCTGACTGGGAGTTGTAAATCTTCTAGTAGCTGTGCAAATCGTATAGTAATAATATAATACAATGTTTATTAATATATTACAATAATATTAATATAACTACTTACGCTATATAATTACAATATGACATCTTACATTAAAACATTATAGGCCTGGCAAAAGAAGTGGCTAAAATCGACTTTAAAATAGCCTACTTTTGGATTGTAATCGTTTGAGTAGCCTGCAGTTCTAGTAATTTTAGTTAGTTAGTTTATTTAGCTTATTTTGAACATGTTTATATATATATATATATACACACACACACACACACACACACACACACACATATATATAATACAATCAAAAATAACAGATAAATAAGTACATGTACATCTCAGCAAAATCTTCCAATATTATTAAAAGTGATTCAAATAGGCACATACATACATAAACGCACACATTTACAATTGTTCTTTTTCGTTTCCTTCTACATAAAACAGAATAATAACCCATCCAAAAAAGACTTATTAGTATATAAGCCCAGGAACCATACTATAAAATACTATCCCCTCGCGTCATTTTCGTATATTCAATGTGACCATATAATATTCCAAAATATAAATCATGTAGTTTTGGCTAATAATTCATGATCAAAAACACTTGAACAAAAACGTTTTTCTTTATTTCACGTTATGTAGGCTAGGACATTTGTACATGGCTTCCGAACGGGATCACATTCATCTTCAAGCGTAGATCTATAAATAAATAAAGGAACAACGTTAACCGCGATAGACATTGAGATGGGTTTTTTCTTCTTCCATTGCATGTATAATTTCCTGATAATTTCCCCATCCCCCGTTAATATATATAGGTGAAGTAGATAAATAATTGGATAAATGTTACTTCATATGTATTCACTTGCCACATATCAAATTATTTCGAATTATTTCAAATTCATCAAAAACGTTGTTGAAATATTTTGTCGCATTGCTTTTATGGACTCTATCTATGCCATGGCCTGACTTTAGACAGTAAAAGATTGCCTGCGAGCTTCTCCTCCTGTCTATACGGTAATGTCTCTATTGTGCGACATAAAGTCGCGTGGTTATGACGCAATTTTTAGCCTATTTTTACAAGAATGGCTTCTACGGGGCCATAACGTAAGATACAAAGTAATGGAGCCTTTTATACATTGTCGTGTTTCTTTATAAATAAATAATGGACAAATGGAGTCTTTGGGCGCCTCAGATGTAAAGTTATTCGCTGTCAAAGTGACGCAAAAAAGAATGGGAGTCAATGGGATGCTAACAGCAGGTGATAGCCAGCTACAATGGCGGCCCCCGGAGGCAGCTTCAACTTCCGGCTGATGGATTACCCCCTTGACTGTAGAGAGGACAGCGCTGCCTCCACTCAAAGTACCGGTAGATTCAAAGTCTCTGTGCGAGTGTATGTGCGTGCGTGTGTCTCATGGCAATGCACATCTCTCTGTTGTCTGCTTTAAAATTCAATCTTTGAGAGATGCTTCTGGTGTTACATCTAATATGTTGTATAGTCAAGTGTTTTATGGATATTCATAACATTGCTTCTATGTAATGTGGTGTAGGCTATAGGCGACCTGGTCATATTGCGAATGGTTATATGTTTAAAAGTGGTGATTACGTGCTGCGCGACTAGAGTTGATTATTATAAATATACGTAGGCTGTAGGCTAATAATAATTGTGCCCCCCCATGCATTTCACATGCCCCCCTTAAGACTGAGGTCTGGCGACGGGTCTGACTGACACTGCAACCAAATACAAAAACACACTACAAATACTCACACCACAACCAAATACAGAAACACACCACACCACAACCAAATACAGATACACACTACAAATACTCACGCTGCAACCAAATACAGAAACACACTAAAAATACTCACACCACAACCAAATACAGAAACACACCACACCACAACCAAATACAGATACACACTACAAATACTCACGCTGCAACCAAATACAGATACACACTACAAATACTCACACCACAACCAAATACAAAAACACACTACAAATACTCACACCACAACCAAATACAAAAACACACTACAAATACTCACACCACAACCAAATACAGAAACACATTAAAAATACTCACACCGCAACCAAATACAGAAACACATTAAAAATACTCACACCGCAACCAAATACAGAAACGCCAGTGCGTGTGTTGTCAAATTGGTGAAGTTTTTCCTATTGGCATGTGTTTTCTTCAGTTGCAGTGCATTGAGCTCTCTCGGCCACGTTTTACTGCCATAAAATGATAATAAAAAATCTCCAGGCCTCACATCTTATTTGATAAATAAACAACAATAAATATAGAATCCCCCACAGAGAGAGTCTTTGTCAGACTACGAATGCTGAAGATCTTGAGGGGTGAAATATCCACACAGATATTAAATTAAGAGCTCTCGCGGCACTCAAGACAAATGCTAACAGCACTTTAGCACAAAGCCATTCCACTGCACGGTGTCAACAGAGGCAAACAATTTACACAGTCGTAAAAACCACATGCTATTTTATCCTCTGGTCATTTCTGCATAGAATTAACTTTAATCCAGCATCATAAATATTCCTTCAGACTCCAGTAATGTGGCCGTTTCTTTACAAAGATCTTGTTGAGACAAGACTGTGTGCATCAGATATATTTATTGATTGTATTTGTATGCAAGTATGATTTAATTAAGAATTTTATGTTAAAACATTTCAAGCACACTGACATATTCAGATGAGCATCTATATATTGATAAGCATATGACAAAAACATTCAATAATAAAGGTAGTGACGTGGTAAATTACATTATATGTTGTAAATTTATTTTGAAATGTTAGTCATGCCAAGAAACTGACTTTAAATTCTGACATTCCCATCTTAAGAAATATGTGAAAACTGAGTGAAAACTGTGCATATTTAGTTAATCTTTTATAGTTTGCAACACATCATGTCATGTGTGCAGCAGCTTTGAGGTTGGTTCTTTCGTCCTTGACCACTGAGACACATGTTTATGGTGCTGTGAGCAAAGTGCGGAGGAAATGAGACACTACACAGGCCTTAAAAATAGCCGACTACTCCCTTGCTGGCCTGAAGATGTTTTACTGCTCGTTTACAGTCGTTCATCTGCAGATTCGACGCCTCTTCACCGCGTGCACCGCTGGAGGGCGCGCGTGCGTCTGTTCTCGGTTGCTCAGGTCAAATCGTGCTCATGTTCTGTAACCAGCTCAAAAAAGAACGAAAGTTTGACTAGTTTCATCTTATTCTTTCAAAATATTGTCAAGTTGATCGTTTTTGATCCAATATATTATATTATATAGGTTACTTACAATACGTATAAATGTTTCATTTGATAAAATAATATAAATATTCTAAATATTAGATAAATATAAATGTATATATACTATTTTTACAAAAAAAGATATACTAAATACATGAATTATAATATCAACATATAAAACAAAAAATTTAACCAAATTATTGTAATACAACAATATCACTTAATAGCCTATATGTATATTGTTGTATAAGTGATATTGTTGTATTACAATTTTATATGCACACACACATATACATACATGCATACATACATATATATATATATATATATATATATATATATATATATATATATATATATATATATATATATAACTTGTGATATTTGTTTCTGAAAATATTTATAATAAATATATATATAAATTACTTTACACATATATATTAAAATATAAAATAAACGCATTGAGTAATATATTACAATATCAACACTATGTGTATGTGTGTGTGTTTGTGTGTGTGTGTGTGTGTGTGTGTGTGTGTGTGTGTTTGATTAAATTATATTTTATAAATGATATTTAAATATAAATTAAATTATATATATAAATTATATTATATAGGCTACTTACAATAAGTATTAATGTTTCATTTGATAAAATAATATAAACATTCTAAATATTATATAAATAAAAATGTATGTATAATAATTTTTCAAAACAATTATAATACATAAATTATAATATCAACATATAAAACAAAAATGTAACCAAATTATTGTAATACAACAATATCACTATACGTATATATATATAATTTGTGATATTTGTTTCTGAAAATATATATAATAAATATATATAAATTACACGTATATATTAAAATATCAAATAAACGCATTGAGTAATATATTACAATATCAACACTGTGTATATATATTTGTGTGTGTGTCTGTGTTTTTTTGTGTTTGATTAAATTATATTTTATAAATGATATTTAAATATAAATTAAATTACATTTTAGTAAAATATGAATATATTTTAATTTTTTAGAATAAATGTATAACATATAAAATAACTTTAAATGCAAAATATTAACATAATAATATATTAACAATATATTAACATAATAAATAAAATGTTTTATGTAATATATTACAAAATTATATAAGCATATATATATGGGGTCATGAACTGAGAATTCAAAATTTTCTTGATCTTTTGACTGGTAAGAGTACAGTTCGTTATACTATAAAAAAATCCCTATAAATTTAAAAACTCAAAACTTCCTTGTTATTCCAAAAACTGCTTTTATAGAGTGCCAAAGTTATGACGTCACTGTCACGATGCACACACGGGAAACAGAGAGATCCAATTTGCAGTTATTTATTAGGGTAATCCGAAAACATAAATCCAGTCTAGGCAGGGGTCAAAACCAACGTAGCAATCCAAAAACATAAAACAATAAACAAACTAGCACAAAGCAGAACAGACCTCAAAAGTGACGTGATGAATAACAAGGACTCCGTAACAAACAATAAAAAGGCAAGGTATATATACATAACACAGAACTAACAATGAAAATGGGGAACAGCTGAGTGCAATGAAGATGGGGAACAGCTGAGTGCAATGATGCAGTGATAGGTACAGACAAGGATTGTGGGGAATGCAGTTCATAAAGTGGATGACTCTGTGGGGAAGGAGGACATCTAGTGGACACCTGGGGAACACAAACCCAACACTGTGACATAACCCGTCCTCTACGGAGCGCCTACCAGACGCTCCAAGACAACAAAGACCACAAAAAAAAACAAGAGTCCAGGATGGGAGGCAGAACAGTAAAGGCTCAGGGGGAGGGATGGGGGGCCAGGTCCGTGGAGGGGAACAAGAACAGGGGGTGATGGTTTAGCTGGCGGCCAGGGCGAAGCGGACAGTCCATCGGGCGGCCAGGGCGGAGAAGACAGTCCATCGGGCGGCCAGGGCGGAGAAGACAGTCCATCGGGCGGCCAGGGCGGAGAAGACAGTCCATCGGGCGGCCAGGGCGGAGAAGACAGTCCATCGGGCGGCCAGGGCGGAGAAGACAGTCCAACGGGCGGCCAGGGCGGAGAAGACAGTCCATCGGGCGGCCAGGGCGGAGAAGACCCCTCGGGCGGCCAGGGCAGAGGCTCAGGAACAGCAGGCAGAGGCTCAGGAACAGCAGGCAGAGGCAGAGGCTCAGGAAGGCTCAGGAGCAGGCAGAGGCTCAGGAACAGCAGGCAGAGGTTCAGGAACAGCAGACACCGGCTCAGGAACAGCAGGCAGAGGCTCAGGAACAGCAGACACCGGCTCAGGAACAGCAGACACCGGCTCAGGAACAGCAGACACTGAGACTTTAGGCCGAGGGAACCGTAAGGGCTAAAATGCTAACACACTTCCGCGTTTTGGCCTACAAAGTGACGTCATAACTTCGGCACTCTATTGAAACCAAGTCTGTAAAACGACAGGATCGCAAAAGTAGAGACTTTGTGACATCAGAGAGCAGCGGAAGACGCCTTTACAGAAGCATATCAACGATACGTCACATCACCGTGTGTTTGGCCCCGCCCACTGGAGCGTTAGTGAATAGTGACATGAACAACTAGTAAAGATCAACAGAGGATCAATAGAGGGTTTTCACCATAGACATAATAAATACATAGACGCCCTATTGGCCGCTGGAGCGTACGTCAACAGTGCAAAAAATGCCTGCTTCGTGTGCTGCTTGGGGCTGTACACATCGCCACACAATTGAAAACAGGTCTCGGGGATTACCTTTCACAAACAAGACTGAAGATTTATTCTGGTTGTATTTGGTCATTATATAATTAGTAATAGTAACATACGAACGTACAAACCACTGAAATCGGTTGATAAATGTAAACATTATTAATGTTTTTTATCCAGGAAAACCGCAGTAAACTCACCCGTTTACTTGCATTTGTTTACAGCAGTCTTGCCCTCAGCAAAATGGCGGACGCGTTGACGTATGCAGCAACGTTTCAAAGCGGCCAATAGGGCGTCTATGTATTTATTATGTCTGTGGTTTTCACTACACGCCATCAATCCAGAAGTCGGCCATTTTGGAGGCACTGAACGTAAACAATTCCACTGAACTGAACAGACTTGCATATTTGGCTGCTTATTGCTGCTGATGCTGAATAATGGTCGTGTTTTGTTCTGTACTAATCGGTCGCACCGGAAAAAAACATTTCGAGTTTTAGAGACTGCAAAAAGTCAAAAAGTGAAGAGTGCAAAAAACGGATGAAAGAAGGCGTTTGTGGTTGAGAGAGGCACAGCATCAGTCACATGTATAAATGAAGCGTTGACTATGGCTAAAATGTTGACGTAAAATAGTTAACTATGGCTACATTCACACGGTCAGTCCAAATCCGATTGGAATCTGATCTGAAATGATGTCCACACTGTGTATCGCAACTGTTCCGATCCGAGTCGTGTGTTCATGCAGCTCTTTGGCAATATGGCAAAGGGGTTTGCATTTGCAATAGAGATGACTTATTTAAATTTTACAACATGGAAATGTGTAGCCGCCGCACTGGACTCCTGCGTCTCGAGATGCAGAACTGTAGGAGGCTGGTATGCAAAACTCTTATCTGCACCGGTTTCAAAATATGTTTCAAAAATAATAATTTTCTGCTTGTCCGGCACTTTGCAACAACAGCTTTGTTTCGGCAGCGACTTTCAGCATGTTCCCTATATCAACGTCTGATGTTTACATTTTACGTGGCGTGAGAAAGTCACATACCGCACGAAATCCGATCAGAGCGTTCAGACTGAAGCGGATTTCCTAATAGTGATTTGAAACCGATTTCATGTGCTTTTTTTGGACTGACAATCTGAAAGTAGCCTAGGTCGGTATAAGAAATAGAAGAAAGAATAGCGGTAAGGGTTAGATAAGCTTGTTCACATATTAACTTTAATTCGTCAAAATTCGGCATTCTTTCCTGCTTACTAAGTCCTTCTCTTTTCGCAGCTTCCATGTGTTTTTCCGTAGTTTAGACATCATAAATGGGTGTAACAATGTGTTCAGTAGTACATAAACAGTGCAGTCCATGCTGTTGTTTACATCCGAGTATCTCCTATGACCGCGCATCCGGGATGTACGTGCAAACCCTCTATACCATTACCTTCCAAACGATCATCCTAATGCTAGGATAGTGAGGGTTACTTTTTTTCAACAATGTGAATGTCTCAGCAGTGCATTGTTAGTATTCGGTAGGCAACATTTCTCTGTGGATTATTTGGTAATTCAGTGGTTTCGACTTTTACGATATTGATCTGCCAGAAACGCCACAAACATGTAACCATGTTTATTCTAATGCCTGATCTGTGATCAGTGATTTCTAATGTGTAATAAAGTTCAGACAGATAATCTTTCTCTGAAAATTGTTCAATACTGTTTATGCATCAGCAAATTACCTTTATAGAGTGAGTTGAAACTCAGGTTATGTCTTGTATATAATTGTTTCCTAGGCTATCAAGACGCGATTCGCACCGGTGTTGCCGAAATTTAAAGTTTGATGGATAGTGGGATCGGAGAAGCGAGTGCGCTTGATGCAGAGCCGGCTGAGAATTTTTCAGATATATTGGCGAACAGCCTTGACCCAAAAACACAAATCCTTTGCAGTGGTGGAAGTCCAATCAGTCCAGGTTTCCTTGTTGGCATCTCTTGCAAAGTCTTTTTTATGTGTACCGGCAACATCTACATCTTCTGAGTGCCTGTTTTCCTCAGCTGGAAACACTAGTTTCAAAGAAAAGAGCCAGCTTAAGTCTAGACCATGTGGACATGTTGACATTTTTGCACTACAACACAACATTTTGATTTGAATCAATTGGCCACAGTTAGGCTCTACTTTCTTGCACTCTACATGTTTGCACTTAGTTATCAGATTTCAGTTGTTGCATTGCTAAATAAACCCATTTATTCTGTCACTGTGAAAGAGTAACCCTTTTATTTTTTCATTCTATTTCTGTCATTTTGGTAGAGTTTAAACTTGCATTTTGCAAGTTTAAGACACAGCTAGAGTTTATTCTAAAACGGTCAGACAAGACTTATTTCATGGATGTCAGCACCTTCAAAACATGTTGGAATATAATGGAAAATTACACTTGTAATGAGTTTACAATAAGAATGAGAATAATGAGAAATACAGTGTTAGGCTACGTTCACACTGCAGGCTGAAACGACCCAATTCCGATTTTTTTGCCCCTATGCGACCTGTATCTGATCTTTTCATGACATTCTTAACGACACAGATCCGATCTTTTCAAATGCGGCCCAGGCCACTTGGGTATGTGGTCCAAATCCGATATGTATCCGATCTTTTGAAATGCGACTTCAGTCTGAACGGCCAGGTCACATGTATCCGACACGCACGTCATTGATATGCGACAAACGTCATAATTCTACGTTGAAGTAGGCGGGAATGAGAAGATAAACAACAACTATGGCGTACAATGCTGAGACCAGTTAATGGAAGGGAAGCGAGGTTTCTGATTTAATTAATATTTGGGGGGACAGCTCTATTCAGGCCATGTTTAGCTACTTCCGCAAACAACAAGTGACGCCGTTGACCGTTGAGTACTCTTCTGCGCATGCGGGTCACTTCTGGGTCATTTCATGTTCATGTTCACATTCACACAGGAGATCACAAAAGGTTCCATTTAATTCTAAATGTGAACGGCCTTGCAAAAAAATCGGATTTTTTCAAAAAATCGGAATTGAGCATAAAGCCCCTGCAGTGTGAACGAGGCCTTAGTTAAGCCTACAACGTTCTTCTACTCATGACATGGAGCAGCTTCAAACTGGGTTCTTGAAAACAGAGACATTGACCTTGAAAAACTAGAGAATGCATGTTTTGAAACATCCTGAATTATTTATTATATTTGTACTGTAAAGCAAATACTTTGGACTGGAAATTGTATTTTGTTTTATATTGACATAGCAACTTTGTGCATTCTTTTTTTTTTGAATGTGGAAAACATCCCACTTCGTAATTTTTTATTTGGTAATATTTAAGTTATTTATATTGTTTACATTTGTAATTTTTAAATTGGTAATATTTAAGTTATTTATATTGTTTATGGAACAGGTGACATTTTATGTTTTGGCCCTTCAGTCGAGTTCAAAATAAAATGGACACAACGAAATAAACACTAGATTTTTTTTTTTTATTAGTCGTTTAGATTAGTCGACTAATCGAAAAATGATTTGAAAGATTAGTCGTTAGAAAATTAGTCATTAGTGGCAGCACTACTAAAGAGTCCAGGCAAAGAATTATGGGAGATGTAGTTTGTTAGGGAATGACAATAGTCTGTTGTGGAGTGCCCTCTGGTGGCTCTCAAGGGCATTCCAGCTGGTGACCTTTACACACAGCAGTGGGCGTTTACAATGAAGACTCACAGCTAATCACAGCAGTGGGCGTTTACACTGAAGACTCACAGCCAATCACAGCAGTGGGCGTTTACACTGAAGACTCACAGCAAATCACAGCAGTGGGCGTTTACACTGAAGACTCACACAGACACGCCCCTTAAAACAGAGTGTTCAAATCAGAGGCTAAAATCAGGGTAGGAAAAATGCCTTTTATTTCTAAATTATGACCATTTTCGATTTAAAAATCATATTAACATTATAAGGGCAGCCCAGGAAACATTATGAAATAATAAAATAATCCAGTCCATGACCCCTTTAATATATATAATGCTGCATTATAGAAATTTAAATGATAAATTAATGAATATATAAATTGATAAATATATAAATGTCATTAAATTATATATATATTAATTAAAATGTATCAATTAAATAATTCAATCAAATAAATGTTATGAAACAAAATAAAATATTATATTAGCACTCTATATATATATATATATGTATGTACAAAATTATATATTAAATTAAATATTAAATATAAATTAATATAAAAAATAAATTATATATTTTTATTATATTTATACTATATATATAGTCTTCTTATATATCATTTGGTATGACAAAAAAGCCCAAGATTTCCCCATTAAGATACAGAAGGCCTTGAAACAAATAGACCATGTCATAACATGTTCTCAGAAGTATTAGCACAAAGAAACACATGGCGACTCCAGTGCACAACAATGCATTGCAGGCTGTCAGAAGGTTACAACATTAGTCAGTTCCCTCCTCCTGCTCGCGTCCCCTTCAGCACTGAACACACACACACACACACAGATCTGGCCTCTCCGGTGACTCTCGGTGGGCGGCTGTGTGTTCGTGCCACTGGCACAGAGTGGGAACGACTCCCACATCCCACCACAACACCTTGAAGGCGCTCTGTCATCGTGTATCATCTGTCTACGTGAGATATTTGAGTGTGTGCCACCTTTTATTTACCCACATAATAATCCTCTGGGTTTTAAATGCTCTATAAAACCTGGAATTACATAAATTCCATATAGAAATACAGGCAAAAACAAACATTAGTCAGCATGCAAAGGCTGTTTTATGAGATAGAAATATATCAGAGAGTCATATAGGTATTATTCAGATGGATATCTATGATCTTTATTACTATGATAGTTTGTGTCCGTGAAGTGGGTGAAACTTTCTCCCATCTGAGGGGAAATACAGCTGTGTTGTTAACATCTGTTGTTTTCAATATCGGCACATGTTTATATTCTAAAATTGGGCCAAAAAAGTTTTAGGAGTCATGCTTAAAAATGTTTGAATGTCATTGCATTAGATTCAGGGTTTCCTTATATGCATTTGAGCACAGATACAGATTCTTGCTTTCATATTTTATCATCTAATAATAATGGATAATCATGGTGACTTTAAGTCTCTAAATCACTTTTAGAGCTATACTTTAGGACATGTTTATTTCCAGCAGCATGTATATATTGTGTAGACGAGTATTTGTAACCGTTTGACTTTGTGCTGTGTCACTTTCCTTTGAGCCAAGAACAGATTAGCTGTTCTATTCCCGGAAAACAGCAATTTAGATTGGGATTAACCCCATAAGGATACGGATCGGAAGAGCCAGTCAATGGGATTCCTTTTCAATGGTTCCTCCAATGTTAGGTCATCACCTTTAGTGGGACAATTTGCTGAGTATTTTATGCATCAGTTCATTGTGTGACGATTCAAATTTTATGTGTTTTTTAAAATGGTTAAGAGAACTTTTTGTGATATAATAATAAAGAAAAAAAATTTCACTCTCTGTAGTTTTTTTATTTATTCGTCTAACATTGCTGAACAGTGAACAAACATGTTTATAAAAATGTTTTTGTCATTTCTTTCACCTCTCAAATTAAGTAACGTGTTTTATAGCATTCTTTTACATGGAGGCAAAATAGTAGCCTAGAAATCTAGACGCACCAAAATTTATTTTGCAGCCAGTGTAGTCTAGCAACTCTCTGTTGGCTTTTGAGCTGGAAAAAACAAACTCTATTCAGGCCAATCACATTGTGTAAGTAGGTGGCCGGGCTTAACATAATGACGGTAGAGATGTGACCGCGTGAATTCCCAGGTATACTTTAAAACAAAGAAGATGCGACTGCTGCTGGCGAACAGCGGTCTTTCGAATCTGCTTTGGCCGCGACTCTGGAGGACTTGGAGTTCAGCTTTTTTTTGAGAAAAGAACAAAGAACGGCACTTAAGTCATTCTTAAAAAAGGAAGATGTGTTCGGAGTTTTGCCGACCGGATCCGGCAAAAGTTTAATATATCAACTAGCTCCGCTAGTGGGAAAAGACATGGGACTCACTCAACCACAACCGTTCGTTGCTCTGGTTGGTTTTAGCGCTGTCCTATTGCGTGCAGAGGGAATTTGAAAGACAAGCGTCTATCCCGCCCCTCGGATTGAGGCATGCCAATGGTGAGTTCCCAGACCTAACATCTTGATGTGGGTCTGGCTTGCCAGGCTAGCAAAATAGTCTATTCTGTTGGAAATTACATCACAATCCACATTTACACCACCATTGCTGCCTTAAATTTTTAAGTACAATCAACTTGGATGTTTAAGTCATTTCAACTTAAATTACATTAAACTGACTTAAAGACAATGAGTTGAATCTTATATAACATAAAAAAGTTGATAAGTTAAAGCAATGTAAAAACATGGTGTTTTCATAACTTATTGATCATACAATCTTTACTGGTCAAAAGTGTGGAATAATTAAGATGTTTTAATTCTTTTGGGAGAAAAAAACTCTTACTCTCACCAAGGCTGCATTTATTTGGTCAATATACAGTAATATTGGGAATTTTATTACAATTTAAATTAATTCTAATATGCTGATTTGGTGCTCAATTATTATTGTCACTTTTGAAAGAATTAATATTGTCACTGAAGACTGGAGAAATGATGCTAAAAATTCAATTTTGCATCAGGAATAAATTATATATTTAAAATATAGTCCAATAGAAAACAGTTATTTTAAATTGTAATAATATTTAAAAATATTTCTGTTTTTACTGTATTTTAATATTTTGATATATATATTATTATTTTGTTTATTTAAAAAAAAAAAAATTAGTTCTAGTTTTTCTTTCAGGTCTAAATGCTGAGATTATGCTTAAATGAAGTTGAATGTGCCACAGCCATGACTTACAGTAATTTAAGTCTGGAGTGAGAATGTATCAAGTCTGCTTATTAAAAGCTTTAAGCCGAAGACGCTCTGGTCACGTGTGTGTTTGGCGTTCAGGCGACGCTGGGGCACATGTCAGCTGAGACAGACTGTTTGGGATTTTAGAAGTGGGTCAGATCTGTCAGCCGACACAAACGGGACATCGTGTCCTGCCGTTCTCTGTTCTGTCTCCGCTCATGACCACCACTGGCTCACTTCTGTATCGCTAGTACTCAAACTGAACACCATTTACTAGTCAAAATACAGCTTTGAATGTTCACATAATCATACCATCTTATCACAAAACTCAACAATTTCAGTTACATTAGGTACATTAGGTATACTGTAGGCCTATATATAAATATGTATGTATATGCATTATTAAACATGATTAAATGCATGCTTCGTGGCTCTCGTGAACTCACGTCAGAGGCCCACACAGAAGAAAATGAATAGTTGAATAAAGTTATCTTTTATCTTTAAGTTGAAAAATCTATACTTCCCTTTCAGGGAACTTCGAGCTGCGTCAAACGCTGCGGGAACGCCCCTGCGTTGTGCGTCATGAAGCACGTATGGAATCAGCCCAATGGAGAGATGAAACGTCATAGGCGGGTGACGTCATCGACCAGGAAACTATAAAGCACCCCAAAAACACAAGCGCATTAGCTTCTGTGCTTTCAGTCGCGCTACATGTGAATCTGTCCCTGTGTGATATTGTCTGTCTTACATACCCTGCACCACACAAACAATTTATCCCTATATATATATATATTGAGAGATTATGGCGGACGAACAGCAGTTTAGAAAGTGTGTTCCTCCCTGCTCGCGTTATTTAACGAGCGGGGATACACATGATCTTTGTGTTGTTTGTTTGGGAGTTCAGCATGCCCAGTTTGCTCTCGAGGGAGCAGACTGTGAGCATTGCGAGCGTTTGCCGTTAAGGACGCTCCGCTCCCGCCGATCGCTCTTTGAGGAGAGCGGTTCGGTGCGCGCTCCCCGCGGTTCGGGTCCTGCTTCTGCCGAGGCAGAGCGGCGGCGCTTATCGTGGGGATCGCAGATGGATCTCACAGCGGGGTTTGAGACGGGCTCTGCCTTATCTCTCCCTTCACCTGTGAGATCCAGTGCCTCAGTCCCGGGTTCGGAAGCACGCGCTGCGGTTTCTTCCGCTCGGGCTGAGGCACCAATGCTGCAGCTATCCAGTTCTGAGGAACTTGATGTTGTTAGTGTTGAGGGAGATGTGGAGGATTCGCCACCCCACACTCCTGAGAGTGATGAGCTTATGGAGGTGTTAACAAGAGCTGTTGAAAAACTTAATATTGAATGGCCAGTGACTAGACAGGAGTCTGTTTCTAAATCAAAGTTGGATGAGAGATTTTTGCCGTCACGTGTGCAGCCTCCACGCCGGTGCCTGCCGTTTTTCCATGATCTCCACACCGAGGTGTCGAAATCATGGAGAAAACCGGTGTCATATAGAGAGGGACATGAGTGAGAGTGAGGAGGTCAGTACTGACGTAGTTCGCGAACTGCGTCAGGCTGCTGATTTATCCCTGCGTGCCACCAGAGAATCGGCCAAATTAATGGGTCGTTCTATGGCAGCTCTGGTGGCCGCAGAAAGACATTTTTGGTTAAATCAGACTAATATTAAAGAGAGAGAAAAAGCTTTTCTTTTAGATGCTCCTCTTTCTCCCATGGGGTTGTTTGGTGATGCTGTGAATTCAGTTATCGATAAATTCCAAGAAGAAAAGAAACAAACTGCAGCTTTTAAAAAGTTTCTTCCCCTTAAAGTTCATGTCCCTGGGGCTGCTGGGCGGGAGCAGCCCCGGCCGTCTTCGAGCTCATCACATAGAGCGCAGCAGAGGCAGAGTGTCGCGTCTCGTGCTCCCCCTGCTGGACAGTGGGCTCAGCCGCGACACTCTCAGCCGAAGCCTTCTCCCAGTAGAACTGATCTGAGGACAGTTATATTGGCTAAGAAGGCTTCGGCTAAGAAGAAGTCCTGACGCCAAGCCGTTCAGGATGCTGAGGGTGGTCCCCACCGAGGCGGAAAGGTGTTCACCTCTTTTTACGGTGCCCATTCCTCCTCGGTGCCCTCAGGGGCTCGTTCTGCCAACCCCGCCTTTATGCCGGGGCACAGACGATCCCAGCGAGCGCTTTCCCGAGGGACGCTCGCTCCCTCTGAGGAGGGTCTCAGAGCGGTCAGACCAGTTGTTCCCTGCCGGTGCGCCGTTACAGGGCGCTGCGTCTGCTGCTCAAGTTACACCAGAGGCCAGTCTCGAGAGGCTGGTACCCTTAGTAGAATTTCTGGCAGAGTGGAAAAGCCTTCCAAAAATATCTCATTGGGTCCTGCAGACAGTAGAAAAGGGTTATGCTATCCAGTTCAGGTGTCGTCCACCAAAATTCAGAGGGGTTCTGCACACAGTGGTGGGCCCCGAGCAGGCTCTGGTATTGGAACAAGAGGTGAAAACGCTCCTTCAAAAAGAGGCTATAGAACGGGTTCCTCCTCCCAGTTTGGAGTCAGGTTATTACAGCCGATATTTCATCGTTCCAAAGAAGGATGGGGGGTTGCGTCCAATTTTAGACCTGCGCATATTGAATCGCTCGGTAGGGAAGCTAAAATTCAAGATGCTCACTATCAAGCAGATCGTGTCTCAAATCAGGTCCGAGGACTGGTTTGTCACGATAGATCTGAAGGACGCATACTTCCATGTGTCCATCCTTCCACAACACAGGAAGTTCCTGAGGTTCGCCTTCGGGGGCGAGGCGTACCAGTACAGGGTTCTTCCGTTTGGCCTAGCTTTATCTCCCCGCACTTTCACGAAATGCATGGATGCAGCACTAGTGCCTCTGAGGCTTCAGGGCATTCGTATTCTCAATTACATCGACGATTGGTTGATTTTAGCTCAGACCGAGCAGATGGCGGTTCGGCATCGAGATGTCGTCCTCGCTCATATCAGAAAGTTGGGGTTGAGGCTGAACGCAAAGAAAAGTGTATTATCTCCTTCCCAGAAGACCACTTTTCTGGGTGTCGTTTGGGATTCGGTATCGATGCGGGCGCGACTCTCTCCGACCCGCATCGCTTCGATTCTCTCAGCTGTGAAACAAGTGAAGCTAGGCCAGCTACTCACTGTCAAGCAGTTTCAGAGACTGTTGGGTCTGATGGCAGCAGCGTCCAACGTTATACCTTGCGGCCTGTTGCACATGAGACCGCTACAGTGGTGGCTCAGGACCAAGGGATTCTCCCCGAGGGGAAATCCGCTCCGCACGTTCAAAGTCACGCGGCGCTGCCTTCGTGCTCTGGTCATGTGGAGAGAAACTTGGTTCCTATCCAAAGGTCCTGTGCTGGGGGCTCTTTGTCGTCGCATAACGCTAACGACGGATGCTTCCCTCACAGGGTGGGGGGCGGTCATGAGTGGTCGCCCAGCCCAAGGTCTGTGGCAGGATCATCATCTTTCGTGGCACATAAATTGTCTAGAGATGTTGGCTGTGTTTCAGGCTCTGAAACACTTCCTAACAGACCTGAGAGGCCATCATGTGTTAGTTCAATCAGACAACACGTCGGTGGTCTCTTATATAAATCATCAGGGGGGCCTGCGGTCTCGCCGGCTTTACAAGTTGGCCCGTCAGATCCTCCTGTGGTCCCAAGGGAAGCTACTATCTCTGAGAGCAATGTATCTCCCTGGGTATTTGAATGTGGTAGCAGACTCCCTGTCGAGGCAGGGGCCGAGGCCAGGGGAATGGAGACTCCACCCCGAGGTGGTGGAGCTCCTTTGGTTGAGTTTCGGTCGCGCCGAGGTGGACCTATTCGCTTCCAAGGAGACCACTCATTGTCATCGGTGGTTCTCCATCACTCTTCCAGCCCCCCTGGGGTTGGATGCTATGGTGCAGCCGTGGCCGAGGTCACGTCTGTACGCCTTTCCCCCGATTGCTCTGTTACCAGGAGTTCTGGAGAGGGTCCGCCGGGACGGGGTCAGTCTACTACTAGTAGCCCCGTTCTGGCCGGCCCGAGTATGGTTTGCGGACCTGATTTCTCTCCTGGACGGTTCTCCTTTGGAGCTCCCGGTCAGGAGGGATCTACTCTCCCAGGCGGGGGGCACGATACTTCACCCCCGCCCAGAATTGTGGAAACTGTGGGCTTGGCCTCTGAGGGGGCCCAGCTCATAGACTCCGGTCTCTCAACCGAGGTTGTTGAGACCATTCTTAACTCCAGAGCTCCATCCACGAGGAAGCTTTATGCCTTGAAGTGGAAACTTTTCACTTCTTGGTGTGGAGAACACCTGCAGGACCCAGTTAACTGCCCAGTGGGTGCAGTGCTGGAATTCCTGCAGGAGCGCTTCTCCACAGGGTTATCCCCCTCCACACTAAAGGTGTATGTGGCGGCACTAGCTGCTTACCACGTCCCTTTCAGTGGAGTTTCTCTTGGGAGACACCCGCTTATAACTCGTTTCCTCCGTGGCACTTTGAGGCTGAGGCCAGCAGTTCGTACGAGGGTGCCGACTCGGGATCTGGCCATTGTATTAGAAGGTCTTTCCCTAGCTCCTTTTGAACCTATCGAAGAAGTTCCCGAGAAGTTTCTCACTTTTAAGACTATCTTTTTGCTTGCTATCTCTTCACTAAAAAGAATCGGAGATTTGCAGGCTCTGTCGGTTTCACCCTCGTGCCTGGAATTTGCACCTGGCATGGTTAAAGCTTTTCTGCATCCTAGACCAGGTTACGTTCCTAAGGTTCCTACTAATATTGTTAGACCTACGGTTCTGCAGGCTTTCTGTCCTCCTCCATTTATGTCATCGGACCAGGAGAAACTTAATTCACTCTGCCCTGTTAGGGCATTAGACGCTTATGTCCACAGAGCTGCCCTGTGGAGGAAATCAGAACAACTTTTTGTATGTTTCGGGCCACCCAGGAAAGGGTGTCCGGCGTCTAAACAGAGAATGAGCAAGTGGGTGGTTGAGGCTATCTCACTTGCTTATGAGTCGGCTGGCCAGCCTTCACCTTTGGTTGTCCGAGCTCACTCTACCAGGAGTATGGCTGCTTCTAAAGCTCTTTTGTCGGGGGTTTCCCTGAGTGATGTTTGTGATGCGGCTGGATGGTCTTCACCGCATACTTTTATTAAGTTCTATGACCTAGACTTAAGCTCTACCCCTGGGGCACAGGTGCTCTCGTCCTCTGTGCGCTAGTCTCACATGACGGTCATTTGGTCCTATGGCGACGTGGGTATTCGCGTTCCCGCAGCGTTTGACGCAGCTCGAAGTTCCCTTGAAAGGGAACGTCTCGGTTACGTATGTAACCCTAGTTCCCTGATAGGGAACGAGACGCTGCGTCGCTCCGCCATACTCCCGGCACTCCCGTTAGCGCTTCCTTCAAGCCTATCAGAAGCTAATGCGCTTGTGTTTTTGGGGTGCTTTATAGTTTCCTGGTCGATGACGTCACCCGCCTATGACGTTTCATCTCTCCATTGGGCTGATTCCATACGTGCTTCATGACGCACAACGCAGGGGCGTTCCCGCAGCGTTTGACGCAGCGTCTCGTTCCCTATCAGGGAACTAGGGTTACATACGTAACCGAGACGTTTTTCGTACAAAAAGTATTCTCGTCACTTGATAAACTTAAGGTTGAGCAACTGTAGTCTCTTGGACTATTTTAACAATGTATTTAGCGGTAATAACTTTTCTGGGCCAGCAGATGCAATTACCTAACAACCCATGGAGGAGTGATCAAGCTCTCAGATTTCATCAAAAATATCTTTAAGTAACACTATGTAGTTTTTCAACCTTCATAATATATTTCGAAGACCCTTGTGATGGTACATCGACTTACAATAGGTTAAATGACACGTCTGCCATAGCCTGACGTGGTCTGTATCGCTTTTACTGGCACTATGTAACTTCGGGTTTCGGGTAGTAACCGGAGCACAAAAAGAACTACAAAATTCGACTGCTTTACGGCATACATAGTTTTTCTTCGTTTGTGATGTCTTTCATAAAATCATGCATCATACTCTACCTTGTGTGTGGCCATTGTTGATTCCAATGCCGGTGCTGGATAAACAGCGAGTGTGCGCGTGCGACAGTAGGCTGCGGTAGGCTAAATTATTTACGACACCGGTAATGGACAATTCCGCTTCCAACCTGTAGGGCGACCGCAGAGGAAAAGGTCCTTGGTGTTGCTTTAATTCGTGTTCCGAAGATGAACGAAGGTCTTACGGGGTTGGAACAACATGAGGGTGAGTAATTAATGACAGAATTTGCATTTTTGGGTGAACTATCCCTTTAATAAGGATTAATCTATATTCAATTTATATTGTATGCAGTGAAGACTGTGCAGTGTTTGATTATTTAATTTCTGTAGGCTATGTTTACCTGCTAGACTTACCTGAATGGCTATAACTAAAGGAGTCCTATTATGCTTTTCCACTTTTTCAACTTTAGTTAGTGTGTAATGTCGCTGTTTGAGCATTAAAAAAATCTGCAAGGTAACAAAGCTCGAAGTCCACTCCAAAGGGAGATATTTTATTTAAGAGAATCCCTTTTTCCAAGAACTACAATGCGTTTTTTTTCTGGATCTTATGAAGTCATAATGTTCCCCACTTAAACAATCTCGGCCCAGGGAATACTTTGTCGAGGGATAAGGGCCCTGTCCCAAATGCCGCACTTCATGTGGACTTTCGGTCTTGTGGACTTAAATTGCGCGTGCTCTCTGAGTCTACGAGTCCGTAGGCCGTCCCATTCATCATGTTACCGCTCTGAAGTGTGCTCAGCAGCGCCCCCTTTGTACCCTTGAAGCGTTCTTCCACGAAGCCCGCATGGATGCAGGCTCCAAACACTTTATACCCAGGAATCCTTGCGAAAGGCCAATCAGACAACCGATGGGAGGAGATTTCACTCACGGACAATTGTTAACATGGCTGAGAAGAAAATATTTATCATTACAGTTTTTATGACCTAGGTATACATTTTACCAGTTATTACCTAAAAGTTTATACAAAGATAATTGTCATCGACCAGTGGTTGATGTCTCAAACATAGGCTAATAATAGTGCGCTGAATAATACAATCGCATTATGATTCATTAAATAAATAGAACCGAATGTCAGGGCTTTACTGAGTCATATGTAACAACAACAACAACAACAAAAGTCAGCATATCAGTCCCAAAAATACCTCTCAATGCGCCCTTGTGGACTCATGCCAAGGGCCCTATAGGTCTGCACTACATGGCGTCACCAAAGTGTGGACTCTAATGGCGCTTTTCCACTGCATGGTACGGCTCGGTATGGCTCAGTACGGTTCGGCTCGGCGCGGCACGGTTCGGCTCGCTTCGCTTTTCCACTGCGTGGTACGACTCGGCGCGGTGCGGCACGGCTCGGTTCGCTTTAGCTCGGTTGCTTTTCCACTGCAGTTAGTACCGCTTCAAAGTGGGTGGGATTATGACTGATCGTTATAGTTTATCCGCTCCTCGGCAACTAACAAGAGGAACGTCTGCGCTTCTCATCCACTGACCACGATTCAGCCATTTCTTTTTTGGAAGTTTTTTTTTCTCCAAGCAATTCAAGCAAGTAGTTTCAAAACGGGTGCTACAGCGGTGGCTGTTACTGGCTATTTAAATCTAGCAGGTTTGATGTCTCGCAAATACAATGACGCTGGTAGTGACGATTCTGTCTGTCTGACCAATCAGTGATCTACAGTGCTTCCACGTCACATTTTAGTATCGGTACGGTACGCTTGGAACCTCAACAGAGGTGGTACCATTTAAAGCGAGCCGAAGTGAGCCATACCGTACCATACCGTATATGCAGTGGAAAAGCGCCACAAGTGAGCCGTGCCGAGCCGAACCGTACCATACCATCCAGTAGAAAAGCGCCAAAGCGTGCCGTACCGAACCAAAACGTATTGACCATGCAGTGGAAAAGCGCCATAAGAAAGTCCATAAGTCTGAAGTGTGCCATTATTTTGGGACAGGGCCTTGTTCGTTAACTTTGTCTGGTTTTGAATCGGGCTCGAAATGTTTCGAAATTGACACCATTATTAATAATAAAACTAATCACATCTGAGTAGCTACAGTTATGAAGGGGTGGGACATTTTCCCGAGCTGCCAATCACAACACACTGGGCCAGCTAACCAATCACAGCACATATGGCATTTCGGAAGGAGGGGCTTCATCGAAAACGACCAGTTGAACCAGACTGAGGAGAGAGGAGCTGTAATAATGTAAAATATGTGAAAAATAATGTGTTTTTTTTTAACAATTGAGGTTCGAAAGCATATTCTAGTACACACCAAAAACAAAATCAAGACTTCGTAAAAGAGCATAATAGGATCCCTTTAATTGCTAAAATTGAGGGAAAATCCATTTAGAGACATCAGTATCAGGACATACTGTGTATATTAGTATATGTAGTAAGTATTATATAGTAGGCTACTATATAAAATAGTATATATATGTGTGAAGAAAACAACAACAAAAATATATATGAAGCTATATAGCCTACATACAGAGTTTCATATTGTTCAAACACAGATGTATGTACCTACATGAAATTTCGACTTTTTAATGGATCCCCAAGTCTGGTCATTTATGAGTGTCTCACGCTGTCTCTCGGTGTGAAAGGAGTGTCGTCCATTAGTTTTTACCTTTCAGCTCTCCGCACTTCTCGAGCCCCTCAAAGCTTCGGCTCTTTTGTGATTGTAAAGGTGACTCAACATGAGATGAGAGGTCGAGACTGATGTCTGTCGTCCTCTTAAAGCTCATTAAAAGGAAAGGTGGACTGATGTTTATTGTGGCGTTTTTTTGTTTTTTTGTGCATTTCAATCCACGTTCGTTTATAAGCGAGATCAATGCTGGTTCTTTTAGTTACACTCTTTGAGAGAGAGATAAACACAAATACTGTATGTTCTTAATGTGTTGATGGAGTCTTTTGTGATGGTGTCATGAAAGGCGATAAGAAGAAAGTCTCTTTCGTTCCCAAATCATCCACCTTTCTGATCTCTTTCACCCTGTATTTCTTAACTCACAATGCAAAGTAAATGAGAGACTGAATACAAAGGATCTCCCGAGGTTTCCTGGCAGAATGGACTGAACTCATTGAGATTCTTTACACTCAGGAGTCTGATTCTCCTGCTTCTCCGTAAAGCACGTAGAGAGAGCTAATGATGCACACCAAACTTCATAATCATAAACAAGCTCCAATTAATTTGACATTTAGCCAGATAATGAAGACCAGGGAGGATCTCAGTGATGAAGAAACACAACAAAAAGAGTTCAAAGTCACGCTCATCAACAAGGTGCATATGGAGAATCATCTTATTCTGATATTTTCATTTGTTTCATTTTCTGTTTAACCAACTCAAAACACAAATGTGTTAATTTTAAGTCATACAGTATACTATCATTTATTATTTAGCATTATCTTTAATATTAAAGTCACTCAATAAAGTTTTAATGTAGAAAAATATGAAGGCCTGTATGTCTCCAGAGTAAAAAATATAGACGTAATTGTGAAGTTTAAATTAGACTTTGGGGTGAACAAGAACTACTTTTATTTAGTAAGTGCATTAGATTAAATGAAAGTGACTGTAACGACATTTAAAATGTTACAAAAGATTTATATTTCAAATAAATTCTGTTCTTTTGAACTTTCTATTCATAAAAGAATCCTGAAAAAAATATACACTCGTTATATAGAAAAAAAGGTTCACTGGGGTTCTATATGAACTCTAGGATTCTCTAATCAATTTTTAGCGCTTTATGATAAAAAGGTTCTGTATAAGGAGAAATGTCTTAAATTATTCCATAATACTTTCATGTTTAATTCTATTTTTCCTATTGATAATGTATGTTTACGAGCGGTTTAATTCACAAAATTTAATTAAAATTAAGAATGAATTAAAACAAAAAATAATTCAATTAAATCCATAAAATTATCACATGATTGGAACCCCGTACAGATTCTATGTATAAAGTGTCTAATGGAACTCTTTAAGGTTCCAAATAGAAGCTTTTCTTCTAAGAATGTATCTTGGTTTTTACAACTGTTTTCAACATTGACAATAATCAAAAATGCATCTTAGAATTATTTCTGAAGGATCATGTGACACTGAAGACAGGAGTAAATGGAGTGAAATGGTTAAAACGATAAATATTGCTGTCTTTCATCTAAAATCCTTAATTAGATGTCAGAAACACCAAATAAACCTTCTGAACAACATAAGTAACAATTCCCAAAGTTTCAGGGCAGCGTGACACTGACAAGAGCGAGCAAATTTCATTCACACATCTGCCCTGATGTGCTGCAGTCGTCATGGTAATAACACCATCCAGTCACAGCAGCTCTTAGAGGAAAAGCACATCATTCTGCTCAAGCACTTCCTGTCCTTGCAGAGTAGAGCATGACATATAAAAAACACTCAAGTTTCACTTCCTCCTTATGATTTTTGTGTTTACCTTGGTCAGTTTCTGCAAATCCTCGGACAGGTCAACATTTCAGGACACTGTTAGAAATGAAACACTTTTGTGGCCAGTCTTACGGAAAAGTTGATGACTTATAATAACATAAAATACAAGGACAAATGCTGCAGCTTCATGTTTCATGTATGACCTTTAAGTTGAAATGCTCAGGCACTCTTCTTATAGTGCGTGTGTGTGCGTGTGTGTGTGTGTGTGTGTGTGTGTGTGTGTGTGTGTGTGTGTGTGTGTGTGTGTGTGTGTGTGTGTGTGTGTGTGTGTGTGTGTGTGTGTTTGTTGGGTGGAGCTATAGATATGTTCAGTTCTTCTTTATTATCAGTCTCCACCCATGTGTGTTAATGGTGCGTTTCATATATGGTTCACCTGATCTATAGGAGATGTTTCCTGCTCCCTCTTCTCTCTCTCTCTCTCTCTCTCTCTCTCTCTCTCTCTCTCTCTCTCTCTCTCTCTCTCTCTCTCTCTCTCTCTCTCTCTCTCTCTCTCTCTCTCTCTCTCTCTCTCTCTGTGTGTAAGAAGTATACAGTGTGCTTTCTTTATCTGATCATGTATCTTCTTTGCAGTGTTTAGTCAAATCATGACACAAATCCTAATTGACTCAATCATTTCAGACATTTTATCTTAAATCCATTATAACAAGATGAATACATTCACATACTGATTAATTTCAATATTCATTGTATAAAACAAATTATTTATAAAAAAGTTTAAATTATATATATATATATATATATATATATATATATATATATATATATATATATATATATATATTAAATTCATTTATTTGTATAGCACTTTTCACAATATATATCGTTTCAAAGCAGCTTTACAGAAAATGCATGAGTCCACATTGCAATATTGAGTGATTGTTATCAGAGGTGACTGTGTCCAAGTTATGTATTTCAGAAATGTACATGCACAAATCAATGCAGTTAGCTCATAATGTATTAATTTAAACAATGCATTAATATAACCAGAAACAATGAGCTCATAGAAATGGACTAATTATTACAAGTTGTGAACATAATGATTACAATATAGAAATGTAGCATTGGTGCATGTTGATTCAGAGTTTGCGTCATCTGAAGTCTTCGCAGGAGTTGGATCATCTGATGTCTGGATCCAAACTGGAGCTGGAGTAATCTCTAATTACCTCGGGTCGGGATGGGTATCCCGAAGTAGAAATGGAAAAGCTAATGGAAAATAATCAGTGAAGCTGTTATTCATAACATTTCAAGCTAATAATGTGCATTTAATCTGATATAGCTGTATAAGGTCTAAGCCCCAAACATCATCAGCAAGGCTATTCCAGGTCCAGAGTTTAGGAGCCAAAGGTGAAAATGATCTCCCTCCTTTAGTGGCCTTAGATATGCTAAATACCAGGGCCCGTATTCCTAAAGAATCTAAGAATCCTTTTAGAAAACTCTTAATTTAGCTTAAAAACTTTTACGTTAGGAGTCTTAGCTAAAAAGTGATTCGGGACCGATCTGAGAGCAACTCTGAGTAAGGTAAAGACAAAAACTATTATCTTAGTGAGGAGGCGGGGCTGACCCCGTTGCTATGTATGACACAATCTTTTGAAGACTGTGATTGGTTGGTTGTCCAAGAAGGAAAAAAAGAGTGATTAGGGTCTATTCTAAGCCTTCACTTTGAAATTACATGCGTAATTTTTCCTATTTGACCATTCTCATACACACACACACACACATTATATTTGTGTATATAAATCCTTTTTTTATTTACCATACTGTTAATTTCCTATAAGGTATTTGATTGGATTAGAATAATAAAAATTGTTCCACTGTCTATTTAAGTGGTGGTTTGAATGTTGGTTTTAATGTAACAAACATGGAATAAAAACCAAGAAGGACAAGACAGCTCAACTGGACAGAGGAACAGTGTTTACTGTGAGCCCAGTTAGTGGATGAACACAAGGCCATCCTTAAAGGAAAATCAGGCCGGGTGTCACAGCACAGAAGCAGACGTGGGAGTTTATAGCGGTTAATAATAAATTATTTACGGTTCATTCCCCCTGCTTGTGCGGAAGCCTACTATATTCATAAATGCATTTTTTTGAGCCTGCAATGTGGGAATGTCCAGTGGAAACTAAATGAACTGCGACACAATAAGAGGTTCTGGAAGTGCTGTAATTGTTTGTGATCACTCTGCTTACAGAAGTTTGTGACTGACCCAAATCCTCACTGCTGCATTGATGCATTTTCCCAGCTGCCAAATATCTTAATGTACAGTAGTGATTTCATTTCTGGCACTATGCCATTCCTGCGCTGTGTCGGAGATGTTATTGTGTCTCTAATAAAAATCGGTCACAAACATGATCCCTGCACGATCTAATCTATAGTGTCTTATTAACTCACTGTCATCTATTGTCTGCAATGCATTTCTTCTCCCTATTCGTCTTTCTGCCATTTTCTCCTCTGCTAAAGAAACTCTTAAGGCTCTTAAAAGTCCTCGTCCGTGCTCCTGACAATTTTGACCTTAAGACCTCTTTTAAGGGTTAAGATGCTTTCTGAATTACTTTTTTCTTTACTAGGATTTTTTCTTTCATTTTAGGAGTAAACGCCCACATTTCTAAGAATTTTCTTAAAATTTTGTCACTAGGAGCTACTTTTTGCATTAAGATTCTTTAGGAATACGGGACCAGAAGCCCAAAGTTTTGTGATCTTAAAGAGTGTGATGGATTTTAGGTCGTTAGAAAATAAGTTAAATATAGAGGATCCAAACCATTTAAAGGCCTTATAGGTCAGTAGGAATACTTTATAATTGATACGGGACTTCATAACCTGTGTTGAGATGATAAAATTGATGTTATATGATCATAAGTCCTTGACCTAGTAAGAGCAGCTGCATTTTGGACTAATAATAGCTTGCTTATTGAGGATGCAGGACAACCAGCTATAGTAATGCATTACAGTAATCTAGTCTAGAGGTCATGAATGCATAAAATAACTTTTCTGCATCAGGAACAGAAAGCATGTTCCAGAGCTTAGCGATGTTTTTGAGGTGGAAGAAGGCTGTTTTTGTTGCTGTATAACACACAGTTCTTAGACTGGATGAAGAAATGGCAACTTGTATTCTAAGAGATTCTGTGTACAATAGCTGATCCTTGCGGCACTCAACAATTTACCACGTTATCTTAAGATTTTTCCCCGTTTAAATAGACAAAATGGTAACGGTCTGACAGATACGATCTAAACCAGCTTAATGCCTGTCCCTGATCCCCAGTGTAATTTTGTAGTCGATCGATCTAAGAGTATTTTATGATCTATAGTGATGAACGCAACACTATGATCACGGAAAACTAGTAAAAATTATTATTGATTGATTGACTGACAGATAGAGACAGACAGACAGACAGACAGACAGACAGACAGATAGATAGATAGATAGATAGATTTTTTTCTAAACCTAACTACCTCTTATAATATTTATATCCTAGCGCGTCTACACGTCGACGTCGGCTGAGCCTAACCCTAACTTGCTGTGCAGCTTTAATAACCAGACAGACTTCAGACAATGACTTCGAACATGCTTTAAAGGGGTGGTAAAACGCATTTTTTCGAAGGCTTGATTGTGTTTGTGGGGTGCACTGTAACGTGTTCATGCTTCGTTTAAAAAAAATTGCATTCTTTTTCATATTTTACCTTTATTCTACACTGCTCTGTCCCTCCTTGTAAAAACGGTCTGATGGTTTCCTGGTTCTATGAAGCCAGTCCCTCAAAACTACGCAATGGGCTCAGATTGGTTAGCTGGCCCAGTGTGTTGTGATTCACTAACCGCCTAGTGCACGTTTTCCGGAAACGTCATGCCCCTTACCTTTACCGGTACTTTGTGCTTTGGTGTATTATAAACAATGCCGTCAACAAAACCAATCGGACCCGGGGAAACATTAGTGAAGATGATCGAGCAGAACCTGTTCAAGAACGGCTGTTAAACGACGTTTCCGAAAGGTTTGTTTTTTGTTGTTCTCTCATTACTTTTTAGATACGCTGCTATTTAATTGAACTAATTATTATAGAATTACAAAAAAACAAGCTTCATAAACAAGAATTTCATATAATTGTTCTAACAAATTATACAGTCTAGAGTTCTCAACGGGCCTGAAAATTACAACCCGACCCGACCCGGCCCGTGGCTTTTAAAGCCCGATACCGATGTAACCCAACACATCAACGCGAATTATCTGCCCGAACCCGGCCCGCGGCCCGACGCCGATTTTCTCTTTTTTCTTATTTTTTTTCTCATACACGTATTATCATGACCAGCAGACGGGAATTCAAATCAACCTTTAATGTTCACGTCTTTTAACAATAGCCTACAAACAACTGAAACAAACTTTTAATATATAAATAGGCTATATAGGCTACTAAATATGCCTCAAATAAAAATATTCTGGACGACCCTGTTTTTTTGCTGTCATATTTCATCAGCACCTTGCATTTTGAGCATTGCACATAACCTGTAGAATTTCCATCAGAATCCAGCACCACTCCAAACACTTTCCAGACCTCTGATTTTCCCACTCCTGTGGTAGCGACTGTGAATTCACCTGCGGCAAGTTTACTTTTCACCAACTCCATCTTCTTCTCCAGGATAAAGGCGTGCACGCAGCGGCGTCAGGTCTGCCCCCGCGATGCACGTTGCACGCAGCAGCCAGACTTTCTTTACGGTGAACAGCAGCGATGATTAATAAATGTGTATTTTTTTTCACTGAGCGGAAAAGATTAAGCCCGAGGTCCGACCCGACCCGAGTCATTTGCTTATATTTTCGATCCGAACACTACGGGTTTGTGGGGCGGACCCGGCCCGTTGAGAACTTTACTACAGTCCTCAAAGGGATTTTTTTGAGTAAATACTGCGGATCTATAGTGATTGTTTCTGACTGTATGTCACCGTTACTTTTGTATTTTTAGAACGATAGTAGCCAAATATCTGTCGCCAGAACTATTAACCCAAAACAAACACTAAACATCGGCTGCCAAATCAAACACAGAGCCATGTTTAGCATGCCTGGAGATAAACAAGCATGTAGATAAACATAAAAAGCTCCAATCAAAGAATAATTTACACTAATTCCAAGTCTGCTGTTGAGATTAAAAAAAAGTTTGTAACATTAGGTGTTTGTCGGATAGCGTTAAGTATTAATGAGCATTTAACAAACCAGCAGAGCCAAACAGCGTTGTCATTTGTTTACTTCCTTGCTACAACGTACAATTAACAATACAAACTATTACAGGACAACACATCGACAAAAAATAAATCATATTTACAGGTTGTGGCCTGTAAACAAAAGCTTCTGTTTTTAAAGTTGGAACTGCTCCATCTTTCAGGACAAGCCGATGTGCGAATCCTGCATTGAACTCGCCAAGATTGTGGAAGCTTTCCTCCGTAAAATGTGCAGCACAGAGAGCGAGATTTGGGTCATAATTATGAGGGACCGAGTTAAAAATAAATTTTAACCATTGATCACTAACTCCCTCGCTCGTCCCTAGGAAGGCTGAACAAAGCGGACCTGCAACCGGGACGAAAATAACAGCATTTCAACCGCATTGCGACAACTCTCTCCAAAACAGCAATATAAAATAGCCTCGGCCCGCTTATTAAGTATTCTCGGAGGAGGGGTTTATGTAAATAATGGGATTTGCTGGCGTCATGGATGAATGTCGTGTAGTCCAAAACCGGCTGTTTGCTGTAGTCCTATAGAATAGGGGAATGGGCGAAAATTACATGAAACATTACATAATTTCCCTACAATTTGATTGGTTCTTCATAGACAAGCCCTCTTGTTACTAGGTAACCAAAAGGTTTCAAGTTTAGACATCTGTCTAGTTTCATTTCCCATATTTGTTATTTACTCACACAACCAAAGTCATGAGTTTTCACTAGTTTGGAACAGTGCGTTTTGTTCAAATGTTAGGATGTCTAAAAGGGGAAGTCAGGTAAAAGTAGTTATAATATTAGACCCAAAGGGGAAGTCAGGTAAGAGTTTATAAGGTTAGATAATCTGAAGGTCATATTTTTAGAGTCAGAAACATGATCCATCACAAAAAATCCATCACAATAGATAGATAGAGACATACAGACATACAGTATATATATATATATATATATATATATATATATATATATATATATATATATATAGATAGATAGATAGATAGATAGATAGATAGATAGATAGATAGATTATGTTGATATTCTAAACAGAAATTATTTGTGAAAATTATTAAAAACAGAGTATAAACAAAGTGTAATAATTGTAATTAAAAAGTATTTATTTTTCTTTCTTTCATTCTTTCTTTCATTCTTTCTTTCAGTTAGTCCCTGGTAGATGCCATAACTATGCATCTTTCTCTATTTACAGCCAAAGTAGCCTTGTTACATATGACGAACGCTTCTTCATAGTACAATAACAGTTGATATAGTGTGAACTCTAACAATGGCTCTCTCCAGATTTTACAGACCTCCTTGACTTTATTACACAACTGACCTCTAAGGCCATTAGCTGCATTCATGTGCTTGACCATCACTTCAAGACTGATTATAATGGATTAGGTTTCATCACACACTACTGACCTACTTTAACACAATGTGGACCTCAAGGGTGACCTTTCACTGAGCTGGCATTATGTGACCATTACGTGATGATGCTGTCACTGAACATGAAGTTTCATGAGTCTCAAGTCAGTCATGTATGAAACAGAAGCTCACCACAAAGTCACGTGATGCTGTGAAAGTATTTGCGTAGGTAATTAAGCGTGTCTATACAGGTCAGTGGTGAAAAACAAAGGCTAGAAAGTTTGACAGACATCTCCTGTGATATGTTTAAGAGAAGTCAAGTGAACCTTAAATCCAAAGGCAATTTTAAAATTGATTATATTTTCGAATATGCCAAATGTGACCGAGCTATTAATGATAATTATGGCTAATATTCTGGAGCATTAGCTGGCTCCAAAACCTGATAATACACAACAATCAATGACATTTCTTTATTTCAAGAAAACAAGAGACTATTAAAAGTCATATAAGTCTTAAATAATAACTTAAAAAGTTGAAACCGAGTCAAATTTATTCCATAGTCAGTAGTAGATATTAGGAGGTAAAAGTAGAAAATATGATATACTAAGTCATAGTTCATGTAAATGTAAAAAATTATGACATAAAAATCTAAATTATGATATAAAAGTTCAAATTAAGTTCAAAATTGACATAAGTCATCAAACTTATGACAAAAAATGAGAAGAATTAGGAGATAAAAAAGTCAAAATTCTATTATTATTATGAAAGCCCATTCCCACCACATAAGAAAAAAATATACTGTGGTAAATTATAATTATGACAAAAAGTAAAGATTATGACATAAAAAAGTAATAATTATGACAAAAGTAGACATTAAGAAATATATTCATTATTATGACGAGGTCAAACTGACATATAAAGTCATAATTTTCATTTAAAAAGTTCAATAAAACATAGAAATAGAGAATAACAGTCATTACGTCATTATGATACGAAAAGTCAAAATTATGACAGTAAAAATTAGGTGATAAAAATCACAAGTATGGCAAAAAAGTCAAAATTATGACCTGATAATAAATAATACTCAAGACAGAAATATTTATTTCTAGATCTTTATTTCAAGAAAACAAGAGTCTACATACATTTAAGAAAGATCGCATTGCAAAAACATCAAATGGCTCATAGCATCACAAACCAAACCCAGTTCAATATAAACTATGAGAAGACATTTGTGCAATATAAAATATCTGTAATCTCAAAATAGTCACAAAAAAAAATCACCAAAGGATAGAAAGAAAACAATTCAGTAGAAAGATAAGTTTGGTTTCCGTGTCTGTAGTGAACAGTCAATGTGCGTGTTTTTGTCTAGGTTAGTATTCCTCAGGCTGTTAAATGGTCATCCTGTTTGTTTGTCCTGCAAACATTTTACAGTGAACACATGAGGGACAAGAAGCATGACCTTACTGTGAGTCGATGAGGTTTTTTGGTATTTCAAGGTGAGTAACACAAAACTTTCTATTTTTCTATTTGAAACGTCCTTTGATATGATTCATCGGTGAAAGACATGAACTTACTGTGGATTTTGTCTTGATAAAAGAACAGCTAGAAGCTCCCTAAGAAAGTGTCACTGGCAGCAGAGGTATATCAGGAATATTTTAACTGTATTGATCCATAAAGAGATCAGAGGCTAAAGGGACATGGTGATGGAAAAAAACATGAGATGGGAGGAATAATTATTTGTCGGTAAAAATATTGCGTTCCCCGAGAAACTTTGCGTTTGCTCCCAAAATGTTTTGTATTTACCCGAGGAACTTTGTGTTCGCTCGCTAAACATTTTGCTTTCAACGAGAAACTTTGCGTTCTGCTTTCGCTTGCAAAATGTTTTGCGTTCCACGAGAAACTTTGCGTTCGCTCTGTAAACATTTTGCATTTTACGAGAAACTTTGCGTTCGCTCACTAAACATTTTGCTTTCAACGAGAAACTTTGCGTTCAGCGATAAACTTTGCGTTCGCTCTGTAAAAATTTTGCATTCTACGAGAAACTTTGAGTTCACCGAGAAACTTTGCGTTCAGCAGAAACTTTGCGTTCAACGAGAAACTTTGCGTTCAGCGAGAAACTTTGCGTTCGCTCTGTAAAAATTTTGCATTCTACGAGAAACTTTGCGTTCAGCAGAAACTTTACGTTCAACGAGAAACTTTGCGTTCGCTCGCTAAACATTTTGCGTTCAATGAGAAACTTTGCGTTCAACGAGAAACTTTGCGATCAACGAGAAACTTTGCGTTCGCTTTGTAAACATTTTGCGTTCAATGAGAAACTTTGCGTTCAACATGAAACTTTGCGATCAACGAGAAACTTTACGTTCGCTTTGTAAACATTTTGAATTCTACGAGAAACTTGAAAAAATGTTTGACTGCATTTGCTCTCTTTCGCTTTTTTTCTATGAACATGTCCCTTTCGGGAGAATCTAAGATAAATGCAACGACCTTTTTGTTTTACCGTAATAAATGAAGATTCATCTTGATCCGCAACTCATATAAAGCACAATAAAATAACAACATATACAGTGAAATGCAAAGTCTGCTCGAGACGTTTAATATACGGATAAAAGTACTACCGCTGAAAAAATGCAAACAGCAAAAGACTGAACTAAACGCAACGCACCACAGCGAGGAAAAGTGAGGTTAAATCTGTCATGATAGTGAGGTAGAAACACTGAGTATGTAAACAAGAACACTGAATAGAAATCTTTACTAAAATACAGAGGGAAAACTATTTCTCACTGGCTTTACCTGGTACAAACGCCCAGTTTACGGGAGACATATAGACTATTGTGACCTCAAATGTATGTACTTTAAACTTGAATGTGAATGTGAACCCTTTTTATAATTAAAACAAGTATTCAACACATTTTTTTTCACAAAGGTCCTAATCTGGTAGTGTGTTTGTGTCAAACAGTACTGAGGAGAATCAAGCTACATCTACTCAATGGTTCCTATAGAAACAGAATATTGCAGTGTTCTGTGAATAAATCCCATAAAGTGAATTCAAACTGTTCCATTCCAACGGAACTAAAACATTCCATATATCCGTTTTTGATGTGAAAAGTAAATTAGACATTTTGCTACAACAATGTGAAGATGAAAACCAAGATTAACAACTACAATATTTGATCCCTCACCAATTCATTATGTACGAAACATCAACTCTCCAATCTGGATAGAGAGTAAAATAATCTCCTGGTTAACGGCGTTAGTACAAAAAAAAAAGTGTCATAATTTTGTTTACACCTGATCTGAATTTTGATAGATAAATGACACAAAAAAAATGAAATTATTTGACAGGAATTGTAACTGCTTCAATGGATCCGGTCAAATGAACTGAAATCAAACAAAGTTTAATACCTCTCGCATTTTTGCAAAAGTTAAACCAATATTAACATGGAAATAACATGGCGACATTTCAGATAAAACAAAATCCTTTTTAAATATCCTTAAAAAACAAAAATAAAATAATAAGAACAATCCACATACTTTCTTTAAAAAAAAAAGAAGTAAAAATAAGGCACAACGATGATTTAATTTTTTTTTTTTATAAGTGCTGTTGTTCGGGTCAGAAACATTCATACCTACAGGAGAGACGGGGTCACTATGTACCCAGTTATTCACATTATGTCGTTCACAGTATGTCTTTATGGTTTGTGAGCTTTATAATAACTTCCTTCTCTGTTTTTCCGCGAGCATTCAACGCTATTCGATCAATCCTAGTGCTGCATTATCTGCATCGAAGTATTTACATCTATACTGTCTGGTAAACCCCGTCAGAAGGATGGGGTGAAAGGTAGTTTCAGCGGATATGCTTGTTTGAGGACATAGTGCAACGTGTGTGTCTAAATCTGGTCCAGAACAACAGCACGAGTCACAGCAGAGAACGAGAGGAAATCATCGCTGGTGAGATTTGAGCAGAAAACACATGTTTGGAGTCAGTTTGGAAGACTTGTATCTGGAATCCGATGCGCTGAAGTAGAAAAACAGCGTGTTAAGAAAGATACCTGCATAGCTTTTCCACATGATGGGTCTTTAATATAGAGATTGAGACTTTTCTTTTCACTTCTGCTTTCTGGAAGTGAGCACAAGAGAAAATTCACAGTTCCAGGATTCACTGATTCCTTTTGATTTTCCTTTCCATCGGTGAGCAATTCTACTCTGCAAACCTGTAGAGAGAGCAAAGCAGAGCTTACTCAACCGAGCACATCCAAGAAAACCCATTTACACAACATAATAATAAAACACATGATCTGGAAAATCATAATGATGACAAAAAAGTTGCAATTACGACATAAAAAGTCAAAATTATGAGATACTAAGTAATATTTATGATATAAAAATGCTAAATTATGAAAGAAAAGTAAAATTGGGTTATTTGTCAGGATTAAAATTATAAATCGAAATGTTTGTCATCATGACTTTTTAATGTCAATTTTTTTTGTCATTATTTAAATTTTTAATCTTGTAATTATAACTTTTTTTGTTATATCGAATTTTTTCATAATTTCAATTTTTAATCTCTTATTTATTACTTTTTTTTGTCATAATATCAAATTTTATATCATCATTTACATTTTTAATCTCATAGTTATCACTTTTGTCATAATATCGAATTTTATGTCATCCACACTCGAGTATACGCTGAAACGTTTGCACAGTCGCTGCATGCAAATAATTGCACAAACTGCAAATAAATGCACAAATAACTTATCTGAAACATAATAATTCAGCCATTCAGCGTGTGATACAGTAGGTAACCCAGACAGAGACCGACTGAAATGCACATGATCAGGCAATTCTGCAGACATCAGCAACATCAGCAGAAACACACCACTGCTCAAATGAAGACCGTATCTTTCATTGATATATTCTAATCAACAGTTACAGGCCTTGTTGTTGTTGTTCTCCTAGTGTTTCTAATCCGGGGTCCATGTGTCGGACGCTTGGCAAGTAAATGATTCACTGATGTCATCCAAGCTGTTTCTGCATCAGATCCGATTTCATCCTCGGCCAACTATGGCTGTAAGCTAATCCAATAATGCTGTCCGTACAATTGTTTTTCCAAGTTTGACCTGGTCGAATTTACTTTACAAAGACTGAGCCAGAATATATTCCACAAAAGGATAACATAAAGAAAACTGAGTAAATATTGTGTTATAATCAGGGGTGCCCGTTACTGGTGCGCATGCGTAGAAAAAATAAACGAGGAAATGCTTTTGAGTAGGCTACTAACATTTTTGGGACAATCCAGAGTAGGTAGAGTAGAGTAGATTTTTCTCCATCTGTGGTAAAATATAAATCATGATGATATGATGTGTGTTCATTAATTATTAGAGGTGCAAAGGATCGCAGTTGGTTCGGCACGCACGTAATTTGCGGATTAACTGCTAAATTATCAGAGTGAACGGTTATCATTTGTAGGGATGGCCCGATACCGATACTGGCATCGGGGATCGGGTCGATACTGTCCTCATATACTCGTACTCATAAAAATTCGCCGATACCACGCCCCGATATCACGTACATTTTGCAAAACGAAACTGGCCGCCGCGAGTGCTTTGTCGAGGTGAATTGAGGCATAGGGACGTGCACTCCCAACGCAATAGAGTGCGGCGCGGCACTAGATCTGATGGCCGAGCGCGAGCGCGGACGCGGGCTGTAATCCACTCACTCTGTGTGTGCGGATTGCGGGAGAATAAAACGATTCGCGGGACTCCCGCAAACTAGAAATATCTATGAATAAAACATATTAAAACAAATAGATTTGTATTCATCTGTTGCAGAAAAGCAAGAATAACAACTAAAACAAAATAGAAACGATTTACAGGCCAGAGTTTCTATTCATAACATGTTTGCAGCGTTGAGAAATGTAGCCAATCACAGTCATATGTGTTGATTTCTTGAACGCAATGGCCAATCAGAAGCATTTAAGATAGACTCCCCTCACTGCTCAAAACTTTTTTGTTCGGTGCTGAATTCTGTGTGTTGGCAAATCCTCTAATTATAACAGTGTGTGGATATTATGAAAGATTCATTGTGCAGTCAGCTTCATTGATAATAACAGAGATGTGTGAGATCGCTATGAACTGTCAGCTTTTTAGGAATTAGGCTATTAAGGGAGCGCACTTTGCGCGCATTCAGTCATTCCAGACCATTCACGCAGTAGCCTGCTTGCTTTTATGTTAAATTAACAGTGGGCTGTGTGTTAATACATTTATTATTTTACACATTATTATTTATTTTTAGACTTGTTAAAACAAGCAGAGAAGAAAATAAAAACAGTCTTCTAACCTGTGTTCTAAAATAGTCTTCTGTCTTCTTTTCTGGGAGCCTATAGTTACTTTTGTGGTAGAAATATTGGTATCGGTACTCTGTATCGGCAAGTACACAAATGTAAATACTCGTACTCGTATCAGTTTGAAAAAATGGTATCGGGCCGTCCCTAATCATTTGGATGTTTTGTCTTGCCAATCTACACATTCAAACGATTTTAAATGCAGAAGAATCGGGAAAATAAAATCGGGACTTGCGCACAGAGAGGGAGGGAGGGAGGGGGTGGGGGGGGGGGGGGAGAGAGGGAGGGAGGGAGGGGGTGGGGGGGGGAGAGAGAGAGAGAGAGAGAGAGAGAGAGAGAGAGAGAGAGAGAGAGAGAGAGAGAGAGAGAGAGAGAGAGAGAGAGAGAGAGAGAGAGAGAGCGTTTCAAACAGTGCTTGAACACCGAATTGATTCCTCTTTCGCGTTTACTTGCGCTTGAAGAACGCCCACATACTCACAAAATTATGTCAAAATACTCGTCTCGACAAGTATTCTCTCGGTTATGTCCAAGCGGTAACCTCCCTGTCTCCCTCTTGAAACCAACACGGAAGTGAATTAAACTGCAATTCATCGACTGGCCGCTTGAGGCTGACTGCAAAAGTGAGCCAAATCTGTATCTCCCCATGTTAAAATGCCCAACTTTACAGCCGAAAATATATGTTTACAGCCTGGTGCCTTAAGTTGTTTTGGTCTATACAGCTAATTTTGCCCTTCATGACAACTGTGAGGGGGGTGAATTTTTTTATAACTCATCCGTTTAAATTATATTAAGCATTAAATTCCTGCATAATCAAGGGCGTGGCCACTTGAGTGACAGGTGGATTGCCGCTGCTGTTATTACTAGCCGTTTGTCTGCTCTCTGTTAGCCATCATGTCACCTCAGCTGATTCCAGCTGCTGAACTTGTCATCTCTGCCGTGTTTGTACTCTTTTCGGGATTATTTCATACAGTTTATTACACGCCGCCCTTATACCTTCGCCCACGCCGTTGGATTCCGTCGTTGTCGAGTATCGAGAGAACAACCAGCGCTGTTCTTCAGTTGTTTTCCTCTGTGAACATGCACTCATGGATGTCTGAGTTGCTTTTTGGAGTTCAGATTTAAAAACGTCTAAGGTATAGAGGCCACACTCGTTCTGCTGTAACTTACCGTTGATCTTACGGAGCAGATAGACTATGTTATAATATGCTTTTAGTGTTCAATAAAAAGTAACGTTACCGTCAGATTAAATCCTGCAGGTGTCAGTGCTTTCTTTTCGTCCCTTAAATGAGCGCGGATTTCTAGTGCATTACTTGAACTTCTTAGGTAATATCTATCAGAATTTAAAATGGACTGAATAAAGCTCTCTACGAACTTGACGTGCATTGCCGCGTTGACTGACATGTATGCGCATTTATCACTGTCACACACACACACACACACACACACACACACACACACACACACACACACACACACACACACACACACACACACACACACACACACACACACACACACACACACTCAGAGCAAATATTGTAAGTTACTGCATGAGAATAATAATGCATCACAATACACATAGTCTCATGGTTAGTTATGTCTTTTAACTATTATAGTATTTCCAAGGGCAAAAACATAAACTTTAACTATTGGCTTTAGGTCTACTTCAAGTCAGCTGTCACTTTAGCGCGAGGCCAGTAGCACATTAGCTTAGCCTGAGCAAACTCGATCACGTCGAGCTAGGCGGGCGTAGTTTCAGCATCCAGGCACCTCAACACCACCCACGTCCCGCCTTTTTGCCCATTTTCGCTTATCCGGGAGTGACGCACTGTGACGCGCTTCCAAGATGGCGACGAGTGACTCCGCCCACTTTAGGCTTCAAAAACGCTCTTCAGAAACCTACGGGTGACGTCATGGACACTACGTCCATATTTTTTTACAGTCTATGGTTATGTCATTAATGAACAGTTGAGAAAGAAACCGGATGCGTGTCAGTATATTCGGTCCGTGCATTCGGTCTTAAAGTGACAGCAGCCTAATATTCCTGCTGTCGTCTGTGTCATTAATGTTATTAAAATAAAAAAACACATCAGCATCATCATCATCTACCATGCTGGAGAGAAAAGAAGATAGTGAGGAGAGCAGTCAGGAGGAAGTGATGACGTGATATGATGACGGATGGTATAACGACAGCTTGTCGGATGAGTGCTGTGTAAAGTGTATGAGAGCTCAGTCCCATGAAAGCACAGATGTGAGTGTAAAGTTCTGCGTGCGATTACTGATGACGACGCACAAATTAAAGAACACAGACGCAGCCGGATCATTTCCATAATGACTGATGCAATTTATCAAGAGCAGCGCAAATTAGAGTCTGGTTTAAGACGTTTTTTTGGGAGGTAAACAATGGCGGAAACACCAGTCAATTGACTAGCGAAAACCTTAGTAAATCACCTTACATGATTCGTTTAAATACTCTCCTCCCGTAACTTTTGCATCTGAAAGGGAAACTCCTACAAATGCAATAAAGTCAGCTGCAAAAATAACCCCGTACACACCTTTTCAGTGCTCATTTTTCAATGTGTCTTTAGTAAATCCTGACAGTAGTTTTTTTGAACTACAAAAGAGGGTTTTTTACAGTGCACAAATGACTTCAATCTCACATCTTACATTGACATATTATTAGTTTGGAAAAGGGTTTTAGGTTGTTCTTCTTTAGTTCAAATAAAATGTTTCATCTGATAGATAAAAAAACAGTTTAACAATCAAAAAAGCAAGCTCTGATTGGAAAAGTGTGCTAAATACATGGAAAAATGGCATGTTTTTAGAACAATTATCAGCTGAAAGGTATTCCAGCTCACATACCAGTCTGTAAACACTCGCTCGCTCCCTACAATCCTGGAAAACAAGCCCCACTTTTGCCAAAGGAGTCTGAATCGCACACAAAAATGGTAGTTTTAAATGTTGTGAAATCTGATGAAATTCTTACATTTAGTTCTGTTCGGATCAAAACTTGAATGCTGTCCCGTTAGTCTTGGCATAAACACTGATTTCTGCTCAGCTCTGCTACTGTATGTTGATCAACACGACATGGCTGTCGGGGAACAGACACAGAGAACACACTGTACCACATATTACAGCTCTGCACTCAATGACCCGCTTATATAATGACCATAATCACAGATACAACACGGCCACGATCACACTAACAGATGAGCGCCTCACATCTGCAAACGATTTCAGCACAGACAGAGTTGTGCTGCGAACATCAGTCAAAATAGTAGTAGTAGTAATTATAATATAAAAGGTAACAAATACAACTCAACTTGCAAACTGGCCTCAGACAACAGACTTGATAACATGCTTTAATGACTTTATTTTTCAGTATACTGACTTCTAAAATCACTTTGTCCATTCAATGATATACTTGTGTTTGTATTTGAATTCTCTTCATTTTAGGCTTTTCTCAGCAAATATTGATATTTAAACAATTAATTTGGATTAATCATATTAGCACTAGCAGTGATTATTTAATTGGTTAAAATGTTTAATCAAACTAACCAATAATAATAATAATAATAATTATTATTATTATTATTAATACAATTTAAATATAAATGAATAAAAATATTAAAAACAAAAAGCATTAAAAAATGTAAATAAAACATTATTATCGATATGAATTAATATGATATAATAATTATTATTATTATTATTTAATACATTTAAAATATTAAAAATAAAAAGTATTAGCAATAATAAAAAATAATATAATGTATGAAACATTATAAAAGATTATTATTGACATGAGTGAATAAAATTTACATATCGGTACACATTACATGTACTGTGTTGTAAATTTCTGCTATTAAAGTATTAAAAAAGAATAAATAATAAAATATATGAATAAAATAAAAATAAACGTTATATTCAAAAAATAGTATTAAACAATATCAATAAATAAACATATTGTTAAAGTAATAAATTTGTTGAAATAATAAAATAAATAATAAACATTATTGATATGAATTAATATGAATTACGTACTGTTACACATTACATGTTCATTACATTTTTGTGATGTGAATTTCTATACGTGTGAACGCCTCTAATTAAAAAAGAGAAGCAATATCACTATTGCTATATGTCAAATCATTACGATTCAGCAGATTTGTGAATAATAATGTACCTGACAGTGACAGTATATACACAGTAGCAATGGAGACTCACACAGGCTGGCAGGCAAAGAACAAAATGTTCTGAACGTGAGTGTAGAGCGAGACCATGGACCCCCCCTCAGGGGCCTAAAATGTGCGTGTGTGCTCCGGGACGGGAGGGTGAAAGCGCTCCGGGTGTAAATACGCAAAAGTACCCCCTCTTACCCCACTAAGACAAACAGGCCGACTCACGGCTAACTCCCAGGCCGGCTTGTTTTGACGGATGGTTGCGTTCATTCAGGCCGTCGGAGAGAGGAGGAGTGTTGCATAACTGCTCTATATGCTCACTGAGGCCATAAACCCCTGATGCACGAGTCACGTACACGTTCACATCCTCGCAAACACATTGACATCAAATACGCCATCTTCATTGCATTTCACTGGGGATGGAGTCTTTTCTCCTGGTTAAATAAAGGTTATAAAGATGCGTGCTAGTCTGAATTAAGTCATTGTTTTAGAGCAAACCGGCTGTCGTATGTTCTAGCCTCCGGACAACAATGAAGCCAGTTTTGATTAAAATTGTGCTATAAAGTGACTTCAAAATGCATTTAATTTCCTCTGGCCTTTTCAGCTGAACCTCATCCAATGCAAAATCCATAAAAGAATGCAATAAACTCTGCGGGAACGACATTCCTGTGTTACTGATGTTGTATAACAATTGGTTCCTACTCAAAACATTGCACCTGGTTGGGAATATTAAGACAGCAGACTTCAAGTGTGAATTTTAATGAAATACTTTACTGACTTTAATTACAATATATTGACTTCTAATGACACGTGACAATGTAATATATTTAAATTAAAATTTTCTTTAGTAAATATGAATACATAAATAATTAATTAGATTGTTCAGCATTTTATTTCATTTAAATAAAAAATGTTGTTGTTTTTTTATTGACAGCCCTAGATTTGAATAAAAAGGAAGTTAGAGGAAAAACATATTTTTTTTATTATTACTGAAATAGAATTATTACTGTTTCAGCAACTTTGTAATCTTCCAACATTAACAGCAAACTCATAAATAAATAAATAACTTTGTATAAAATTACATATTAATAAATTAATAAGTTATTATTAACTAAAAATAATAAACATAATAATATAAACATACATTAATATACATTTACTTTGTTAAACATTACAATACTTGGCGTGAATTACTGAAAGTGTGAATATTTTTATAAATCAGATTATTCAGCATATTATTTCATTTAATTAAAATTATTATTTGAATGCTGAATTGACAGCCCTAGATTTTAATAAAAAGGAAATTAGAGGAAATAAATAATAGCTATAATTATTATTGATTCAGCAAATTTAATAATCTTCCAACATGAACAACAAACCAATAAATAAATGCATTTAGATCAAATTAAATAACATTAATAATTTTTATTAATAATAAATTAATAAAACATTATTAATAAAAGTAAAACACATTAAGAAAACATTGATAATAAACTTTGATAAAATCATAAAAGTTATTTTAATTAATAAAATTCACAATGTTATTCACTGTGGCGTGAATTCACGTGAGAATATTTTTAATTTAAAAAAAAGCAGCAATAGTATAATTCCGAAAATTAAAAAGCCTAAATATAACTACAGTAAAATAAAAAAAAATAAAAAATGCTATAGAGTGACTTGCATTCAGGAAATGCATTCAATTTCCTCTGGCCTTTTCAGTTGAACCTCATCCAATGCAATAAAAAAAAGTGCAATAAACTCTGCGTGAACGCTATTCCGGTATTACTGGCGTTGTATAATAATTAGATCCTACACAAAAAACAGAATGCACCTGGTTGGGCGTATGCCGTGTATCACACAGTCACGCTATCGCCCCTGGCCGCATGCATTCTACTGCTAAAAAGGTGTCGGATCTTGTTAGTCACAATGTTGGTAGGGGCGTGGCGTCGGTAAAACCAAACAGGCCTGCGAGACGTGTGAAGGGAAGAGCGTGGCAGCCTCGCAGGGTACATGTTACCCCGGAGGCCATACTGACTGTATGTGGGTTTGATTAGAGAAATACAAAGCAGCTGGAAGGACGAGAAATTCTCTAATAGGCAAAGAACTCTGGGAAGCAAACTCAAGATCGGCCTAGCTTAGATTATAATTAATTTGGCACCTGAGAGCACTTTAACACATAGATAAATGTATGTATTTACATCATAGACTGTAAAAAAAGATGGACAACGCAGCATCACTCTCTTCCATTGGTGAAAAGTGAAGCCGCCAAAGTCCTAATATGGCGCTGACATCTTGCGCTGATATGGGACCTGATTCTGCGCAGCAGTGAACGTGAAGAAGAGCCGCGATATCAAGGTCCCGGCCTCACTCACTTTACTCATTATGTCGGTGTGAAATAAACAGAATGTAGAAATTAAAGTTGAAGCTACAATCTCCTCCCGAAAATCCCCAAATAAGTCTGTTGGTGCCTCAGTGACCACTTCGTTTAGAGAAGCTGTCAATCACAGCTGTCAATCATGATGTCGCATTCCCATTTTTATAGCATCAAATAACTAACTAAGACCAAACTTATTAAAAACACAAACACTTAAATGTACATCAGCCTAACTACCTAAAATGACATAAAACATATTTTAATGTATTTGAAGTGTAATTTTATTTAGTTTCCATTGCGTCCCATTAAGACTACATGGGGAGGTGGGGTTTAAGACCTATACTGGGACCAGCCACTGGGGGGCAATCGAGGCGCTTATGCTTCACTTTTCAGGACTTGTGCAGCACGTATGATTTATATATTGGTACATTTATAACAACATAAGAGGCTTGTTTTCATGCATTATGGGATATTTAAACTGGTCTGAGGTAAACAAAGATGGTGAATACAACATTTCTGTCAGGACCACTATTGTCAAATACGATTGACAATTATCATACAGTTAGGATTGGCGGTAGTTCTGTTCTGGGCAAGAACTCCCTACGCATCCATGTAGCCTAGCATAGATAAGAGCAGTAATAACCCCCCTTAGGGTAACAGAACAGAACCAACATGAATGTACTGCAGAAATTTATTCTGATTCGAGAGGAATCAGAATGTCAAATCCTGACTGACGAGAGGAGGAGCTGGGGATGGAGGAGGGTAATGAGCTCCTGAGAAACGCGATAGCTGCTGATAATACTGAAGGAGCTTATATATGTGATAGGCGTCGTATTCCTATAGGTAGACGTGGATCAGCTGAGAGTCAGCTGATGCGAGCTTGACTAATGTAACCTGCCAGAACTGACGCTACGCTAGATGTTTAAAATGATATCAAAAAATTGCAACCAACCTGAAAGAGCAAGCATGCTGGTTTTGGCCAATTTGAGCTGATCCCGCACATGTGACTTGGTCCATTCTAACTTCCAGCTGAAATGCGTCGGGCCGGTCCTGCGGGTTGACCGCCAACATGTCCTGCAGAAGCCGCTTGACGCCCTCCGACATGATGCTGCGTGTCCTTTGCGGGATATGCAGGATCATCTTCGGGTTCTCCAGCAAGGCCTCGCCCACCGGGACGATCTCGGTTCCCTGGCGAATGTACGTGCCGAGGAGCTCTCGCTTGGATTCGGCGTCGATAAACGTAATGCGTTCAACCATGGCCCAAATGATGATGCCGAGCGCGAAAATGTCCGCCTTGGCGGTGTAATGGCCCTCCCATACCTCCGGTGCCATGTAGAAGTCAGAACCGCATGCTGACGACAGCCAGAACTTATTAATGTTCACCATGTTCTTGTTAACATGGTTGTCACCATCATTCTCAATGTAGTTGAGTCCCGCGCACACCTTGCTGAGGCCGAAGTCGGCGACCTTGATCACGGGACCATCCGATTTCTGTGAGATGAGAATGTTGTCTGGTTTAAGGTCCCGGTGGACAATGTTGTTCTTATGGAGGAAGGCCACGGCGCTGGTCAGCTGCTTCATGAAACTGCGGTTGGTCCGCGGATCAGGTCGTCGGGAGAGGATGTACTGGTTGAGGTCGCCACCATCGCAGAACTCCATTACAAACCAAAGATAACACGGTTCCTCTGGGTGACCCAAGATACGCTCACCTGGAATGATAGTTGAATGTGGGAATTATGCAATGAAAATGCACAGGTGGATTTGCAGTGAATTGTTGTGCATAACTACAGCAGTGGATCAAAACAGTTCATCAAAGTTGTCCTAAGACCACTGTTTGAAAATTAAGGCCCCGACACACACCATGCCGACAGTCGGCCGACCCAGTTTTTGCTGTGTGTTCTGCACCGTTGACACTAGTTGGACACTGTCAGAAGCCTTTTTACCAATTCAGCATGTTGAATTATAAAGATAACAAAGATAATTTTTCTTTAAAACAAGGTGCACTGATTAAACATTCACAGTAAGACCAGAAATGTGTATTAAAGGGATAGTTCACCCAGAATCATCTACTCACCCTCAACCCGAAAAGACTTTCGTTCATTTTCGGAACACAAATGAATATCTTTTTAATGAAATCTGAGAGCTTTCTGTCCCTCCGTTGACAGCTATGCAACTACCAGTTTGACGCTTCAAAATGTTCAAAAAAAGATTGTAAAACTAATCCATGAGTTGAGCAGTTTAGTCCAAATTTTCTGATGAGACTCGATCTCTTTATATGATGAACAGATTTAATTTCGGCTTTTATTCACATATAAACTTTGTTCAGCGATATAAATAGAAGCTCAACTGAACTTGCTTGACGCGCAAGAATGAACCTCAGTGGTTTTGCACATCAAGCAAACATACTTAAGATTCTGTTAACCACAACTGATGTGTGAGTTGATGAATGCTTATATGTGAATAAAAACCTAAATTAAATCTATTCAGTACATAAAGTCATTTTGTCTCTTCAGAAAATTTGGACTAAACCACAACCACTCAATTCATGGATTAGTTTTACGATGTCTTCATGAACTTTTTGAAGCGTCACAGTAATAGTTGCGTAGACTGTCAACGGAGGGACAGAAATTACTCAGATTTCATCAAAAATATCTTCATTTGTGTTCCGAAGATGAACGAAGATCTTACGGGTTATGGAACGACATGAGTGTAAGTAATTACTGACAGAATTTTCATTTTGGGTGAACTAACCTTTTAAGGGAGTAAACGGGGTCAATTTTAATTTCATGTTGAGCAACTTACAATTTCGTTTGCCTTTTTAGTAGCTCCTTGCTTTCAAAGCATAAAGTCCCAATTTTAAGATTCAAAGAGAACAAAAAAGGACAACAATGTGCTCTAAGTGGCCTTCTTTTTAACAGAAGAATGTCAGAACTGGCCTTTATTGTAAACCACTTCAGGATGTTGGAAAATCAAACCCATAATCTCATAATCGACTCATGTGCTTCAATTGAGCTATTTCTGCTGAGTTAGGCCAAACACCTCTTCATTGAATGTTTCTGGTCTATAACTGACACTGATAAGCCGTTGTGTCAGACTCATTAGCAAACAGAGACGGTTGTGTTTGATTAAACCCAGTTCTGTTCAAACTACAGAGGCTTTACTGTCCAAACCAAAGCCTTCAACAAAGAGTGTTACGCCAGCTAGAACTAAAGTGCTGCTTTAGCTAATGCCGATATACTAGCAAAACACCCATCAGACTTTAGCTGAGCACAGATTTCCTCTGAGCGACACGTTTGGAGCCCTTCCAAAGAGACTGTATGAGGCTAAGCATTGATAATCTGTCTGCGTTCTGTAATAACTAACATAGCTTTACTAGAGGAAACAAGGGTTTGGAAATGCATGGAAAACAGGTGGACTGTGACCTGTGGAAGTATATAGCAACTTATAAACACTTAGGGAAAGGAAACACTTGGGACCACGTGCCTCCTATAATCCTAAAAAACAAATGTAGATCTCATGAAGCAGGATTTCCCAAACTGGGGTTATCAAACTTTGATAAACAGCAAAAGATCTAAATACTTAATTTTTTTACTTATTTTGTTTGCTTACCTGCATTTCATGGAACAATTAAAGTGCCCCATTATGCTTTTTTTAATATTATCTTTGTTTCATGCAGTTTGTAATATGGCTGTTTGTGAAGGTAAAATGTCTGCAAAGTTTTAAAAATTAAAGTGCACAACAAATAAAGTTATCGTCTCCTATAAAAGAAAGAATCGATTCTGAACAGCCGAAACGAGAGACTGAATCTTTGAACAAACCATTTTCAGACTCTTTGAGAAATTAAGTGATGATGTGCAATATATATTATGAGATATAATGTATAATAATGAAAGTGTTTTTGACCTTTGATCCATGTAAACCTATTCTAGGAGAAAATTAGGAACCTTTAAAATATCATAATAGGGGCACTTTAACTGACACCAGAGAAGCATGAACGCAAATGTGTTAAATTATTGAAATATTAACTTCAAATTACTTTGAGTAAATACTTTGGGTTAAAAAAGGAGAAAGAAAAGTTTGGGAATCTCTGATATAAAGTAAGGTGGGATCTATAAATTTGTTCAATGTAAACTGACTGATTACAGGTCACAAACACAATATTCTGGCCTAGTCGATACAGACATGACTGACATACGGTATATGACGTATTTGTTAAAAAACATTACATAACCCAAAAATCCATCAGTAAAAACATTTATATCCAGATCATTTCTAAGAAGGCTGTAACATCAGGATTAGTTTTTTCATTGTAGACGAGGCCACTAAATGGTGGCACTTACATAACAACAGCAGTCAGCACAAAATAGATCCTGCAACTGCTGAGCACAACCACAAATACAGCACTCACACGCAACTCTGTCACCTCAACACACCAAACGCCACAAAAACACCAACATCACATTCATATTGTGCCATTTTGAAAATATAACAAATAAATCCCCTTAAAAATTGTTTTAAATTGAGTAGCCTACACCAAAATGGGACCTGTAAAATATTTCAAAATTTCAACTAGCCTATATGATCAAATATAATCAGGGTTCCTATGATGATGGAAATATCAGGGAATTAAAAAAAATACTCCCAGGCCCCGAAAAGTCAAAGAAAATAATAAAATTGTAAAAATGCATGAAATAAAAACATGGAAATTTCAATTGCCAATTTACATTGTTCATGTTATGAACCACTCTAAAACATATAATGAGCAATAAATTGTTGTCTGAGATTGCAATGGCTTAAAAATCAATTTGTATCATGTAAATGTCTTTAAAAGTACTTGCACTCTGTACCTTGACAGCAGAGTTTAATCTGATGTTGGTAATACAAATGACATGAAAATAACAATATCATTTAACCTACTGGAAAACTAATGGACTCAAGTTTTGAAAGTTGCATACAATGACCAGAGGTGTACATAATGGCCTGTATGGGAGTGAAGGGGTTAATGCATTATGACTGCTGGAACATGATGTTCCCTCACATAGCTTTTTCCTACTTTAGTGCATTCAAGACATGCATTAAAGATGCACAATAAAATCATAAAGGGTTTTCATGCTAATGCATGCATGTTATTAAAAGCAATTGCTTTTATGCAACTCTCATTGTATTACAAAGCAAAATAATGTTAATCAGACCTACTTGTGTTGACAAGATAAATAAATAAATCAGATATCAAGCATTTAGTTCACCTTATGAAAAGTGCAAATGCTTCCAAGAAGCTCCAGCTACTGGTCAGTGAAACTTTATTTACCTTTCAGTGAAGTTTCCACTAATCTCAAATACTGCTTGTTTCGCTTGTTCCCGTGGCTAATTTTCTGTGCCATCCCGTTTCTTTGCAACACACACTCCTCCAGCTGCACCACATTCTCGTGCTTCTTCTCCAGGCTCGCCAGGGCCCAGAACTCAGCCAGTGCTAGCTCCACTTTCTCTGGCGCGTCGCAGCGGAGCTTCTTCACGGCCACCCGGGCTCCGGTCCTGCGGGCGACCGCTTCATACACCACGCCGTAGCTCCCCCGACCAACCTCCCGAATCAGACTATACCGGGGCGCCGAGAACAGCGTCGCGAGCTCCTGGTTGGCACTCTTAAGGAAGCCCGTGGAGAAGCAGTCCTCTTCTTCCATGGGCTCATCATCATCGTTGGTCTTCACTGGAAGCGGGCGCAAAACTTTACTGACATCCCGCCTCATGTTCGCGATGGGCGGCTCGACTCTCTTGCAGCCCCGCCGGAGCCTCGTTATTCTCCCCTGTGTGCCGTTGCGAAGCTCCATGAGTTTATTACCCCCTGTGTTGACATATGTTTCGGGGCAATAATCCTATTTGTCATAACGTCCCTATCTAACGTTAGCTGACTGTGCTCGTTTTTTGGGGGGGGACAACTCGACAGGTTTGTGTTGAAGTTTTTTTTTTGTCACTTCTTCTATCAAACGTCCAAGTGACATAAACAATAACAACATTAACAGGAGAGAGCAAGGGGGGCGTGGCCTCGGCGGACTGTTCCATTTCATTCAAACGACGGGTGGGGTTTGTCACAAACACGAGATTTTTCCATGGATTTTTCAAAGCTTTTTAAAAAATATTTAAGCTTTTTGTTTTTCAGAGTTTATTTAAATGCACAGATAAAAAAAAAAAACATTTAAGGGTGTTTTTTCTATTCTGAAAATAATTAAAATTCTTTAAGAATTGAATCATTCCATTAAAGATTGTATACTGACAAACAGTGTTGGGTAAGTTATTCTAAAAAGTTGTTAATTATACATCTTCAACAGTGTATTTAGATTACTGTACTCATAACTCTCTCTCTCTCTCTCTCTCTCTCTCTCTCTCTCTCTCTCTCTCTCTCTCTCTCTTTAAAAAGTATTGGATTACTTACTAATTACTTTATAAATCGCATATCAACCCTGAGCAGATCAATACAAGGAGGATAGACATGAAAATGCTCTTTTAATTTTTTCACAAAAAAGAAAGAAAAAACATTTAAAATAAAAAATTGCAAACATTATTCTTGAACTAACTCTAGCTAACTCCCAGGCTAACTCTGGCTAGGCTAACTCTGGTACAATGCATCAAATGGTTACATTTATGTTTGAAATTGTATATGGCCCCTAATAAAATAAATGAAGAAAAAAACTGACGTAAGTGCGTAAAGGAAGAGGGTTACATTAAAAACATACATTTTAACATTAAATTATGATGTTAAATCCACTATTGTTTTATAGAATTGTAATATAAGTCTGTACAGTATTTAATGCAATTACATCAGAAGTAACTGTAATTAAATTAGTCTACATAAAAAGAGTAATCCTTTTGTTGAACAAAAATTTGAACTTGATATCATATATCAGTTTGTATTAATAGAATGGTACAGCATTTTTGTAAGTGATTGTACTAAGTGGACTGACTCACTCATTACCTGGAGACAAAATAATTAAATGAAATAAAATATTGTGTCCACTTAAATCTATAATATATATAAAATATGTAAAAGAAAGAGATAGAAAAAGAAAAGTTCCTTATTTAGTCTGTGTTAAGAACAATCCCAGTAATATGGTAAAAGTCATTTTTAATTCAGAATTATTTATATTATAATCACATTCATATGGGAAACAAAAGACAAAAGGATATTCACAAATTTATCATAGCTCTGTTTTATTATAATACACGCAGGGCCGTGCAGAGACCTCTGGAGGGGCAGGTGCTCAAAGTATAAAAGGGAGCACATGCGGAACAAGGCTTTAAATAGGGCTGTGCTCAAAATATCAATAAAGTAATATATCAATACGGATGATTCTGTATCGATACAGTAGCAAATGCATTGATGCAGTTTTGAAAAAGAAACAGAACAGAAAAGACAAATTTTACGTTTAAAAGATAAAAAAAATAATTAATGGGCAGTGTGCACCTATTAATAACTCTGGGATTAGAAACTGAAGTATCTTAAGTTGTCCCAACCTGATGGCTTTTTCTTCTCTGTTATACAGAATAATAAAGAACAGCTGTTATAGTAAACTGTGTAGGACAAAATCAACGTGGCCCATGTTTCGTACAGTATAGATTTATTTAATGCCATATCAGCATCTATGGCTATTTTCATGGAATAAACTGATCTACACAAATACAAGAGTTACATTTATACAATGAAAATAAAAACAAAGCAAACAGAAACAGCAATTAATACTTTACAAGATTTTTAACATTAATGTGATACCTGTTCTGGTACATTCTTACTAAAGTCCTTAAGTGAGTTTGCTGCCTTTGCTGTTGTTGTTACTGCTGCTGCTGCTGATACTGCTGGAGCTGATCTGAGACATTAAAACAAACATATAGAGATATATTAGCTGATTAAATCATTTTTATGTAACCATGACAAGATGTAAAGATTGCTGACAGTGTTTGGAACCTTCACTAGCTCACTGACCTGCTGTAAAGCTGCAGATTCTGCCCAGGCTGCTATAATATAATAATATAATAATAGTAGCCTATATAATAGTACTAGGGGAGATGTTCACAGAGGCTTCTGCACACAAAACATAAGATATTGGTAAGCGATAATAAGCCTAAACTCTTACCAGATTTGTGATGATAATTTTTATGGCACTATACGTTTTTTAAATAAATACTGTAATAATAATAATAATAATAGTTTAAAGTAAAATAATAGTTTTTAGTCAAATAACATAAAAAGACCAGACCCCTCGACGCCCGTGAAACTTTTCTCCCTCAAACAGCAAGCTAACGTTACTTCTACAGCCTACACACAGCAATACAAACAACATCTCTGCATGCTCTTCACGTCGTTCTTGTAAAATAATAATAATAAGTAAACAAACATCAAAATCACTTCGCTGAGAATAAAACACCACTTACCAGCAGCCGCAGAGTTGAAGATATCCTCTGGCAGTGCGCGTAGCCGCGCGAAATTAAAAAATGCGCGTGCAGCGTGAGGAATCGTCCCGGATGAGTTCGTCAGGTGACAGGTCATCATGTGGGTCATTTTATTTACGGCTAAATTATTATTCATTAATTTTACTAATAGTTGGATTGGGCAGGCATCCACAAAAGGGCCTTTAATTACAAAAAAAGGAGAGGAAATTTTGCCTTGACAAAAGGGCACTTTGGGCACCAAGGGGCAAAAGGGCAGGTGCTCGAGCACCCAAAGCCCCGCCCCCCCCCCCCCCCCCCCCCCCCCCCCCCCCCCCCCCCCCCTCTGCACGTGCCTGAATACACGTATTCATGTGGTTAAACACAGCGTCATTCTGTAATATGCAAAGTAGGGGGATCCCACTTCTCCATGATAGGGGGGAGGCATTGACGCAGCATTTTTGCGCTGAATTTGAAATTGATGACACTGAAATTCATCAGACATCAACTTATAAAAAAACAAAGATGTTGCCCTTATGAAATGACAGGTGAGTGTATCGGTGTGGGTTGATGATGTGCGGTGGCAGGGGGGGAGGGGGGGGGGGGTTGGGTTTGGGCACGTGCGGCACAGCATGTTCCCTCAGACACGCACGGACTGACTGTCCGTGACGTCATCGAAGACATGTGTTCATATATACCTATGTATGAGTCAGAAGCGTTTCATTGTGCCTGTATGTTGCTTTGTTTTTTTCCTCCTTTGTTTTTATGTTACACGTTTCTCTTAACCAGTCATGTGCAGATTGATATTCATATCTGTCCATGCATGTAGGCTAGCCTACTCATTGATTTATTCAGCTATATTCAGACTTAGTTTTCCTTTTCATCCTAGGTGTATATTAACTAATTGCATATTTTGCATGCAAGGCATCACGTGACTGCACCTTGTAAAGTGATTGATTAATCAATTTATTTTCCAATTTATTTTCCAATTTAGCTACTTGTGGTACCGGCCAACCCAACACTTCATCACAACTTCTCCATTCAGCTAGGTTCATCATTCATAACTCCATCAAGGTCAGCTAGGAACCTTGGGGTTGTAATTGATGATCCACATTGCTAGAACTGCCCGGTCCTGCAGATTTGCCTTGCACAACATCAGGAGGATCAGGCCCTTCCTTACAGAGCATGCTACACAACTCCTTGTTCAACCACTTGTTTTATCCAGACTGGACTATTGTAATGCTCTCCTGGCTGGTCTTCCAGCTTGCTCTGTCAAACCTCTACAATTGATCCAGAATGCTGCAGCAAGAGTAGTCTTTAATGAGCCAAAGAGAGCACACGTCACTCCTCTCCTCACACAATTGCACTGGTTGCCAGTTGCCGCTCGCATTAAATTCAAGGCACTGACGTTTGCCTAGAGAACAACCACTGTTACTGCTCCCTCTTACCTAAACTCATTACTTCAGACTTATGTGCCATCCAGAAACTTGCGCTCTGCTAGCGAATGTCTTGTGGTACCATCTCAAAGAGGCACAAAATCTCTTTCTCGGACATTTAACATGACTGTTCCCTGTTGGTGGAATGATCTGCCTAACTCAACCAGAGCTTCTGAGTCAGTAACCACTTTCAAGAAACTGCTGAAGACGCATCTTTTTCGGCAGCACTTGATTCAGTAATACTAATACTTTCTCTTCTATTCTATTTTTTTTTAAAAACTGCACTAAAATTAAACTGAGAGGGGTTATAGCACTTACGTATTGTCGTCCTACTGTTAGTTTAACTGCTTCTATTGTTCTCATTTGTAATTCGCTTTGGATAAAAGCGTCTGCTAAATGAATAAATGTAAATGTATTTCATTGCACATATATATATATATATATATATATATATATATATATATATAACATACACACATATATTATATAAACATAAACTTTTAAGTTAGATCTGATTAAATAATTTTGAGAATGTTTTTAGAATGATTAGCATATCTGACTGATGTACAGACTTTTTTCCATACTGTGATATGTATTGTTTTTTCTTAATGTTTTTTTTTCTGTCTTTGTTGTTGTTATGCTTTGTACCAAGAGGATAGTCTTATCCACACACACACATATCAAGCATCTGTCCTTTATCAAACACGTATACTTTTACCTGATTTAGCCCAGTTCATTAAAGGCTGTTAACTTTACCACGTGAGTGTTTTGGAGTATTTCGTCGACATAATTTGATGTAAAAACCCGTGTACTCTCTGCTTCTGTTTTTTGCAAGACCTTTTTCCTGTTGCAAACGACAATTGCATTATGAAGCAATGAAGTAACATTTCACTTACAAGAAAATTAAAAATCTTGTGCTTTATAAAATAAATAATATAAAACCTATCCAAAATATTGTGAGAAAGTAAAAATTTATTAGATTTTTTTTTAAAATACAATTATTTTTGTATTTATATATTTTATTGTTGATATCATGGGGGAATGTGCAATGAAATAAATTGGGAAATAATTCATTATAAATAATTATATATATATATATATATATATATATATATATATATATATATATATATAATGTGTGTGTGTGTGTGTGTGTGTGTGTGTGTGTGTGTGTGTGTGTGTGTGTGTGTGTGTGTATATGATTAATGGTGCCAAGTGGGTGTATGAGAAAGACTGAAATATGATTTTAGGTCATTTAGCTTCCCTTTTCCCTGTAATTTGGTGTGATAAGTCAAATCGCACCATTATTTAGGTGATGATGTCATGGCTTAACTCTTTTGCATCAGTTCCATTGATTTCTCCATTACTCCACTGGACACGAACGCTTCAGAAAGAATATAATGCCTTTCACAACGATATAAATGAATTGAGAGGAGCACGGGGGCCGAGCTCGGGAGTTTACAGATTTAATTGCTGCCCACTCAAAGCCAGTGATAGAAGAAGCTCGCTGAAGATCAAATCTGGCTGATTCACATCATTACATCTCCTCACGTCTACAAATCTCACTGGTGTGACTCTCCTCCGTTATTCTTCAGGCACTTCAGTGATTTGATTACATTTCTCTGGCGATATCTGTGACTCACCAATAACCACTGTATGCAGCCTCTCAAAAGAGATGGTTTGATACAGGTTTTTTTTTTTTTTTTTAGGTCATTTCTAATGCAAAATTCATATAATTCTCTCACCCTTCCATATCATTCATTAATTGTAACTGTAGGCAGATTTTGTTGCTTAAGTTTCAGGGTCACAGTATGACTCACATATGCCTCTCTCTTTCTCTTCTTCTTCTTTGTCTGTCACTCTCTTACTTTTACACCCTGCATCATGTCACTTGCGTTGCCACAGCAACTTGAAGGCCAGCAGTTTTTTTTTCCAACAAAGATAAATGAAAACACGTTAACAGCTTCACAATAACATGCTTGTGTTTATCACCTACGGAGAGGTATAAAAAGCAGGATGGGATATTAATTAGTGGAGAGTTTTTACACAATTTTTTACACAATTTACAATTTTACACTTCAAAATTGTATTAAAGACTGAAATCACTTTGAAACGTGCATGAATATAGAAACACTTTTTAGATGCCTGTAATTAAAAAAACGCATTCTCAAGGCTTGCTTTGAGAATTAAGCATTGTTTCTTTTTGCTAACGTGTTTTTGTTGTTTGCTAAACATTTGTATTTAAGTAGTTATGTAAATCACAATGCTGAATGACATTTATATAGTTTCACAGTGCAGGCGATAGAAAAGAATTTGAAAAAATGTGGTCAATCCAGAAGACATGAATCAACATAACAGCTTCACCAACGTAAAGACGTACAGGACGAAGAGAAGAGTCAAACGGAGGGGCTGTTTACACCATTTGAGTAAAAGTACAGATACATTACAATGATAATGACTTCACAAGTTCTCCAATTCCAATAGGACTTGAGTAAAAGTATCTGATTTTAACAGTGCTCATACATTTTAATTGTATAATAATAGGCTCAAATATGCACTATTTCTCAACACCTGAGAGACATGCAAGTAAAAAACAAGAAAAAGTCAAAGCCTATACTTGCACTGTTCTGGTTTCAACGTCATCTCATATGAAACACCTGCGATTCACAACTATACCTGCTAATGCACTCATTCCCTTACAGTATTATGCTGACAAGTTTGGGAGAGTAAGAGGAAGATAAAGTACCTTCACTGCCCTGTACAGTAGATGGCTATATCACTTCTTTTGTAGCAGGAATAAACTGCTGCAGAAAAAGTTAGGTGTCATGCAAAATGAAAGGATGAAGTGCATTACTCATTACAAATGTATTCGATCTAAGAGTACTTCAAAAATGTAGTCAAGCAGAGAGTAAAAGTTGCTAATATCTTTGATACTTAGTAAAACTACAACGTAGACAAAAAGATACTTAAAGTCCCCCTAGTCATTAATTTGATCAGATAAAGCTCACCTTTGATCAAAAAAATGACACATTTAAAGGTTTTTTTTCCCTGTGAAATGCCTTAAAATAGCTGTAATGTAACATTTATTATACGCGGTTCAATGAATATGCAAATTAGCCCCGCCTCCACTCACTCACACCAGCTCAGAGATCCACTCACTGTAGTAAACGCTTCACAAAGGTATCGCTATTTACCATGTCGGACACAATGGTAATTAATATGATAAGCCTTTGGCTTGACTAGATTATAACAGCTATTAATGTTGCTAATGTTACACAAACCATGTTCCCATTCGCATCTCAGTCTGCCTTCTAACAATCATCAGAAATGCTTTGAACAACTCAGAACGCCTGTGGACAAAGGCATATAGTTCATCGTAATATACATCATATACATAATTCACCCGGTAATTTGCTAATTGTACCGAATTTACAATATCAACAGAAAAATATACTGGGATAATCTGGCTTCTCTTGAGACTCCAATGCTTCATAGAAAAGCCCGCCCACATGTTGATCTGATTGGTTACAAGTTAGTTTGTGACGTCAGAAACACCAGCGATTTCAAACAGTGTTTTTGAGACTGTCTTTGGTTCACTGCAGTTTTAAGCAGAAAATACTCAGCAATGCTGTCGACTTATGAATTTGAATCTGGTTTGTCTTTGTATTTAAAACACCACATAGACATACAAACAATATTAAAACTTGAATTATATAGTTTTACTCAAACTAATTATATTTACTCAACTATTTTACACCACTGGTTTACACGACAATGGCATTTTGGGGCCTGAAAAAGCACATTTTTGAAAATGGGTTTCAAAGTGCACATTTTTAAAACAACGTTCTCATCTCCGTGTGAACCACAAAAATGCGAATTTGTGAAAACAATGACGTTGGGTATTACCTTTACAGTCTATAGAGTTTCTTTACTCAGTGACATCGCCATCTTCTGGCCTGTCAGCAGAATACATCGCTTTAAGTCGTTTTTGCGGATCCGTGTGAACGGGGATCGTTTTGACAATGTTGTTGTCTGTATGCGAAAAATGCGAAGGGAAAACTTTTCCATTTTTAGTACATCGTTGTTGTGTAAAAGTACCCTGAGGGCTTAAAATACATGGCTAAATGAGGAACCAAACAAGACACAGGTAAACATAATCAATTAATCAACAAGTAGAGATAGAAACAAACAGCAACAGGGACAATAGGAAAAGGAACTATACACTTGAAACAAAATAAGAGTCCACAAACCAAACATAACCGTTACAAACTAGTAGTGAACAAAATGAGGGAGATATAAATGTATAGATTAAAGATTTACATCCCCCTCAGCTGGAGCTGGACAGGCTCATGAATGTGTGACGTAACATAAATGTTGTTTGAGTAGAGCCTCTTGTAGGGAAGGGTGTGAAAGTGTTGAAAGACTAAGTAGAGATGGAAAACCCTTGAGATTAGGCTTTTCTTTACTTTACTTTATTTCAAAGATAGCCCCTTGAGATGTACCATCTCATTTTCGAGGGGGTCCTTAAGGAACCAAAGGACCTTAAGGAGGCTTGAGGAGAGCAAAGAGCAGAGACCTTCAAATGAACACTAATAAAGAGGCAGCTCTTCTTCTTCAAGCTCTAGCCCACTGGATTCAAAAGAGAGAAGAGGAAAAATCTCCCAAAATCGTTCTTCTTTTTTAAACACCAAATCACTCTCTCAGTATCCATACACACTCTGAAATCCATTAAGATCTTTAATATGATATAACTGCCTTAAATCATGCTTTCACAACCAATCACTCATTTCTTCTTCAGACTCACATTCTCATTCACATAAAAAGACTCCACAGGTACATTTGTGTCAATGATGTACTAAAAACGGAAAAGGTTTTTTTTGTGTTTTTCATATAACATTGTCAAAACGATCCTCCATTCACACGGATCCGCAAAAACGACTAAACACACTGTATTCTGCTGCCAGGCCAGTAGGTGGCGATGCGACTTTGTGAAGAAACACAACAGACTGAACACGTGATACACATATGCATGACAGCACCGTTTCACAAATTTGTGTTTTTGTAGTTACACTGAGATGATAATGCTATCCTTTTCAAAAATGTTGCACTTTGAAACCCATTTGCGTCGCAAAATTACCCATTGTTGTGTAAAAGAACGGCCAAAGCGCATAAGAAGGTTTACGTTTTTAGTTGAAAATGGTGTCGTGTAAGTAACCTGTAACCACTAATAAACCCAAATCCCATCAGTTAGACAATTAATGGGTTGTATGTCCCAATAGAAAAAAAAGAAACAAATAAATACATATGCATTTGTAGTATTGCAAGATAAATGATTATTTATTTTTCTAGATTAACAGTTTTTATTGAAAAGCTTCTTATACAGTATGCCAATTTGAGCAATTTTGTTTTATTATGAGAGTATTTGCACTCTTTTATTTTGTACTACTTTGAAGACCTTGTTCTGAACAGCAGAAGTGGATGAAAAGAGAAAGAGATAAATAAATGTGCATTTATAATTTTGCATGAAATGTGTTTATTTATATTTTAGAGTAACCATTTGTATTTTAAAAGCTATTAGAATTTGTTTGTTTTTTAATTAGAGGTGTCTATTTGCGTCACTTTATTTTTTTTTCATAAGCCTCTTTGTTCTGAACAGCACTGGAAGTGAATGAAGAGAAAGAGGAAGTGGAAAGTGTCATTAAATACAAAAATACAAACTAGTCAGGGATGTAACACCTCCTTATGGTTTCAAACAAAAACAAAAATCTGTAGGCCTACATTAATAAAGGCAATTATTAAATTCCAAGTTAATTTACATATTTGATATGATTATCCGGCTGTGTGGGCGGTCCTGACTGTATAGTTTTGTTTTGTTTTTTGATTGCATTTTAATAAGAAAGAAAAAACATTATTTACATAGAGGAGTACATATAACCATACCTGACCTAACCATACCGGACCAGTCCTGACTCAGACTGTATAGTTTTGGGAGGCAGGACACCTGTCGGCCCTCTGAGTGACAGTGACTGGTTTCTAGCGCCCCCTTCTGTCTGAACTGAGATGAACAACAGCTTCCAGATGCGATGATGTGCAGCCCGTGTGGAAAGACAAATCTTTAGAAAATTGCTGACGTCAAATCTTTATTTTTTTCACACCACAAGAGTGTCTGGGTCCAGAGCTTCTCTTTCTAGTTGGAAAAAGAAAAACAATTAGAGTAGGCTGTGTGTTCAAGGTTGTACAACTGTTTTTGCAAGACACAGAAAGCATGTTTTTTTTCAGCTGTTTAATAGGCCTACTAGATGCGTGCTCACGCATGATCTTTTAATAAAGTGTCCATAATGCCTGACGATAGATAGGACACACTTTAAAATCCCGTTGTTTTTACAAAACAATCCTGGCAGCTTTGGTTGCAACACATTCTGTAAAAAAGGTGCAGTAAACATATTTACAAAACAACCTTTTACATTTTACAGTATAAAACTGTAAAATACAAACATGAAAACTGCTATTTAAACCGGTAAATCCAACAACTCACTGCTACTAGGCTACCTTATACTGACAACCACCATAACAATGCAGGTGGTAAATAAGGAAGCCACATGAATAGAATCATTAAGAAGTTCATATAGCCTTTCCATAAGCTGAATAAAAGTATACAGAAGTCATTCACGCAAACAGAAAACACCATCATGAAAACACACATGGCACTAAATTAATGCACTAAACATTCATTTAGCAAGATGTTACATAAACTCAAATAGGCTAAGCATAACTGCTAACAAAATCTTTTTTTTTAAGTGTATACCATTGAAAAAACGCATCTTGAGATGTCATATAGCGTTTTCGTCTCTGTGACAGTTCTATCTGTAAACAACAAAAATTAATCCGAAAAGCAATCCACACTTTATAAGCCAATCAGAAACGCTTTTCGACTGTCAATCATTGTGTGCCATGCCTTTTGAAGAGGCGGTCAAATCTAAAATAAAACATTTATAATATGTAATTGATCATTATCAAAAATGTGTGATATGAACAACAAATATCATAAACATATATAGGCTATATAGGCAATTTTGCAGGTCAAAATTGATTCAGATTTGTAAATACTATAGGCCTATAGGCAGACAAACCAATTTTCTCTAATGTTTCACACACACAGAAAAAATAGTTCATCATATTTTTTTCATGAACTATTCCTCTAATTAGGCTACTGCAGCAATTCACAGGTTTTCTTTGTATTTATATGTTTGTCTCACGATTAAGCATTATATTAAAAGCAATATGATAAGGACACAATCATACACTCTTAAAAATAAAGGTTCTTTATTGGGATCGATGGTTCCATGAAGAACCTTTAACATTCATGGAACCTTTCCATTCCACAAAAGGTTCCATTGTGCATGGGGGGGTGTGTGTGGGGGGGGGGGGGGGGGGGGGGGGGGGGGCTGGGGGGGGGGCATTTGGGGGGTATATGGCATTTGATGCTAAAACATCCATTTGGAACCTTTATTTTTTTAGCAGATTCAATCAGCGATCTCCATACAATCAGGTTCAATAACTGCGTTCGTGCTTCAAAGCCTTACGGGACTGGATTTACACCTGGGTAATTTCATTTCCAATTCTCAGAAATATAAACCAACAGATGTGTAGGCTAGTCATTGTCCCCTCCCCTGCCCTGTTCTCCTTGAACCCACACACACACACACACTCCTGCTGTGTCTGAGCGGAAGGCTTTTGTCCAGCATCCGGAAACGCCGGAAAGCTTTCAGGCTCCGCGCGCGTACAAGAGCTTCACGCTGCTTACGAGACACACGGTACTCTGCCCGTTATAAACCCTGTTCTGAGATCACAACCGCTGTGTGTAGCATGCCAATGAGGATCTCAGAAACTGATCTCAGATCAGGACTGCAGGAAGAGAAACAGTGGACTCTGATCTGAATTATTTCTCAGCAATCAAACAAACAAAAAGGAAAGAGCTGCTGTTTCGATGTAAAGTCGCTATGAAACCAACATTGACAACTTTTTTTATGGAATATTTGAGTATTTATTATAAATTATTTATCCGTGCACATCATTATAAAAAATAAAAAAAAAATAATCATGTGCCTTTGTAATCTTTAAAACGTGAATGAACGTCTAAAAGGGAGAAGATGGGCTATAAAACGGAACTATTATTTGCATGACATTAAAAAGGATTTAGCCAAATCACAAAGATTGAGCACCTGGAATTAATGAATGCATCCTTTAAGGACGGCTTGAGCAACAATGGTAAAAACTGTGCTTAAGGCTCATAATAATCCACAAAAAATAAAAGATACACAAATGATTCATCCCCATTTTACCTATTTATTTATAGCGAAATATTAAGCAAAATTATGTTGTTTATCGATGTTTGTACGCATACATGCACATATTTTATAGAAGTTATGATAACATGTTTAACAACTGAGTTTCTTAATTAAGTAGCTATTGAATAAGAAGCCATTTCTCCTGCCTGAATGATACAGTAATAGCAAGCAGATCAGTCAGAAGCAGAGGCTTTGAATCTGTTTAAAGTTCTGATTAGATGACTCGGAAGTCAATCCGTCTTAGTCACCAACACGCTTGATTTTTTTCTGCCGTATCTTTGGAGACCAAGGTCATTTCGTACTAATTCCAAGTGTGAAAATAAGAGCTATTCAGACTCTCGCTCACAGAAACACGTCATACAACTGCATGGACACACTCACTGAAAGATAAGTTGAAGGAAAGGACAAGCTGATAAAGCTGTCAGCACGTTTCAGGAGCTAAAGTGTGTCTTTTGCTTCTTTTACCTCATTGCACACCCCAACCTTTCTATTAATGTACTGGAATCTGTCTGCATGTTTTATTCTGCAAATATTCAAATATTCTTGAATCAGTTCTTTAAAGTTCAATACATGAATTAGATCACTTGAAACGTTAAGCTATTTAGTGTAAATAATGGTGACACTATTTTAATATGTGTTTAGTGTAGTGTAGTTGTTACAGTGTAGTTATACATTTAAGTACTGAGTAATATTAACTAACTACATGAACGTAGGGATTTGTTTTGTGGTTAGTTGCATGTAATTATGCACAATTTATAGTTATAGTTGGTAAATTAGTTTTAAAGGGGGGAGGGGTTCTTAAAGGGGGGATATTTATTTTTATTAACAAGCTAAAAACACTAGTACACTAGTCTTAAAGGCGGAGGATCTTTCCGAATTTTAGAGAAGACCCGCCCTCTCCCATTTTTTTAAAAATGCACATGCGCAAAACTCGATTTGCTCCCGCGCCTATTAAACGTGTTGAGTGACCGAGGACTCAAGACATGATATGCAATGCAGAATTAGCTTGTTGCATTTGTGTAATAAATACTATGGTGAACACATTGTAATAATCGAAAATGAACACACAAGGTTTTAGAATATTTCAGCGTGATACCATTTGGTCATAAGGCTACTTTAGACAAATTGAGATGTTTACCGTGTCTACGCGGTGCATGACTTGTGCCAGGACTAGCATCGCTAATCATAGCTTACATTAACTTTTATTAGCAGTGATTTTAAATAGATTTATCCAAATAGCATGACAAACTTTACCTGTCTAGTAGAATCTTCGCGACTGCGGCATCAGTGGGAAGCCCAACCTGTGCTTTTAGCGCACACCAGCGTGTGAAATACTCACCCAAAATCACTCTGGTCTTGTTTCTATATTCTGCGGCCTTTCTCTTCTTATCATACACTTCGTATAAATTTTTTCTCTTTCGACCCTCAGCCATTTTCAAAGGAATGGCTGAAACCGTAACTCATCACACATAATACACCTGAAAGTGCGCTTGCGCAGAAAGCGAAAACTACATAGGGACGAGCACGTACGACGGCCTTACGTAAACATATCACCAGAATGATTGACACTTAGGTGGACCAATAGTATAGGCTACCCACCCGGAAAAAGAAAATCCTCCGCTATACCTTTAATATTTCTTGAATACAGTATGTATTGAGTGAGTCAGAGTCATATATGGTGTAAGCACTTCACCACCTCTCTGGTGTATGTCGTGCCAAAAAAGAAAGCATAATTAGCACATTAAGACATGAAGTATGACTAAAATAGCTCCATTTATTTGCACATTCAAAAGCAGAGCAATTGTTTAACAAGGCATTAGGTGTTTGTAGCAGCGTTTGTGTTTCAAGTCCTTCTCTGAGATGTATTTTTATCAAAATTAATCATTGCAAACATTGTCATCACATCTCAGAGCTCGTGAAAAACACTGAATTTACCTAATGCAGTACGTCACACCATGCCATCTTTCCATTGACCAAGCTGTGAAGTGCGTCTTCTCATTTCACCTGTTAATGCTTCTCCAGGCCTGACGATTCGGGGGTTATGGGATGTAATGAGAAGTTAAAAGTTGCAACTCCCACAGTAATTATTTATGGCAACAACACAATTGTCTCTGCTGCTATGGTTACGTTCACACCACACGCAGCTGCAATTCAATCTAAATGAGATAGAGGTTTCTCCGTCATCCACTTGCTGCTTTTCAAAACTCATTAGAGACTCACTGCCTGATCAGGTGAGAAGTTTGGATGCAATCACAGTAACCACATGTAGGAATCGTGTTTAGTTGTATTTAGTGCAAATTCATGTTTAAAAAGTTCAATGCTTTTACCCTAATTGTTTTTTGTGACAAATAAATCACCTAATAGTTATATTTTAGTAGCTTTAATGTACTTAGCTCTACTTAAAGTGTTAGTTCAACATAAAAGGAAAATTATGTCAGTAATTACTCACATTGTCATTGTTACAACATGACGTGGGCCTCTGACCGTGACTGACGTGAGTTCACGAGAGCGACACGACGCATGTGAGAACTGAGAAGATGACGCAGATTGGGTCTCGATGTCGTGTCTAAAATATTTCTAAAGGCTGCTTTCCTGGATGTCCGAATCGTGAGAAAACAACGAGAAAACGTAAAAGTGCCTTGCCAGTGTTGCAAAATGAATGGCTTACTTTTCACACTTTCCCATCAATGATTGTGAGCGTCTTCTTCTCAGTTCTCACATGCATCGTGGCTCTCGTGAACTCACGTCAGAGGTCCACACAGAAGAAAATCAATAGTTGAATAAAGTTGTTATTTTTGTTTGTAAAACACTTTTTGTTACATATTCTTCGTAGCCTTTCGAAAACCGGGACATATTCACATAGCCTTTTGAAATTTTTTTGAGCCTTTTGTATATCATAATTCTTATGAGCATTTTGTATATCAGGGAGAGTTTATAAATTTCCCGGGACAGGTTGTTAAAAAGAAGAACAATCCCGGAAAAACCGGGACGGGTGGCAACACTAGCTACAACAGTTTCACAGCGATTTCAATATCCTAACTATAATTATCTTATTGCCCAATCATATTTCGGCTATCATGAGATATCATGTTACAGTTATAGCCTATAGTCTGTGAACTAACATGAATAAACAATGAACAGCTGTATTTTTATTAACTAACATTAACAAATACAGTAACAAATGTATCGCTCATGGTTAGTTCATGTTAGTCATTAACTAATGTTAACTAATGAACCTTGTCTGCATTGTTCCGTGAACACAGCATGCTATAAGCCAACTTCCTATAATAACAGCCAAATAGTCACAAATCTCAAGTTAAGTATTAAATCAACCATGCATAATCAACTACGACACACTCACACACATATTGCATATCAGTGTCAAATGCATAATTTACACCACGTCTGGTGCAACTTACGAAGAGTAATAAAACCAACTGGCCTACTCACGTTCTTAATACAGCTGAAGTCAACGTTTTTGGGATTGGAATCTCATGAGTTTCTCTTTCCATTCGTTTCTGAATAGGCAAAACCGAGCACGTCGCGTCGCTAACTTTACCGAGATGCTGCGGTCAGAGCGGCTCAGCGGGAAACCCCTTTTTTGTAAACAATCAGTCAAACTTCGGGGAGTTTTTTTTATAAGATTAGCCTATGAGTCAAACATTGCACTTAAATACACATCGATAAATATATAAATACTGCACGTAAATTATTATTATTATTATTAAAATAATTTATTAAATGCAAATTGGATGGAGGGGGGGCACAGGAGCTCCCTAGGCGGACCCGGCCCCCTAAGGCCCGCCCATAGCGCCGGCCTTGAGTACGGTAATGTTAAATGTTAAATCTTCCTTGTGAAAAGTAATCCCCGAGTGATGGTCCGCCGATTTGAGCAGGAATATGCTGCGCAGCGCTCTGGCATCTACTGCTGCTATGCAACGCAAATAGGAGTATGACCGGTTTAAGATGGCGGCCGCATTTCTTGCGCCACAGCGGCCAATAGGGCATCTAGTCTCTATATGATATCTATGGTTGGAACAACATGAGGGTGAGTAATTACTGACAGAATTTTCATTTTTTGGGTGAAATAACCATTCAAGTAGCTTATATGCAAAAGTAGTTTTAGAATTGACCCATTTTAAAATTGTAAAATGAACTGTAATTTAATCACTTTCAATGACAAGATGCATCTGCCAAATTATAAATGCGTAATTGTTACAAAATCTTGTGAGCTGCTCTGTTGTCTGTTGTCTGCAGGGAATGTTCTTAAAACGCTCTGGCAAGGTTCTCTCAAAGTTATGAACAATCGTTCTTCAAGTATAGCATGTTCGTTAAAAGTTATCTGGTATTTTATAATGTTCTCACAAAGTTAGCACAAAAAACAACAACATTATTTATACATTGTTCATGGAACGTTTATTTCCCTAGTGTTTTCTAATTGTCTAATGTTTTTTAAAAACATTTTTTTTAACTGGTTTCAGAATGTTCACAGAACATGCTAGTAACATTTTTGCAAATGATGTAAAAAATGGAATGTTCCCTTAACTTTTGCATAACCAGGAGAAAGCTTTTAAAATAAATGGACATTTTGAATGTCCATGCAACATTCAGAAATAACATTTTCATAACTTAATGGAAACATTAGCTAAACGTTTTTAAGTACATATTTTTGATAGCTTCCTGAACATCGGCGGACTCTGGATTTGAAACAGGCCCATTAACATACTGTTTTTAAAATGTATTTCACATTGAGGCTAATTTGTGACCACTGTTCAAATCTCAAGTACACAACGTTTAAAAGCATTTTCATAAGTCAGTTTCAGCTGTGAAAGAGGATGTTTCCGTTTGTAATGACTCAGGATTGACGTGCTTTTGTTTCCAGGTTACTGGGAAGGATAAACACTGACAGTAGAACAGTAGAGTATATAAAAACTGTGTTCGCTGATGGGCCCACATAGATAATTGAGTATTGTGTTTGAACAGGCCCCAGCATTAGATTAATGATTTATTCAGGACTTACAGAGCTGGTGTACGACACACTTCTGTCCGGACCGCCTCCTCCGGGATTGTGTGCAAGAATGTTCCAGCTTTCAGTCTCAGGTATTACCTGTTAAAATAAGTGCAATATATATATAGGTTTCCAGTGTGACAACCATAGGGGCATGTTGTCACATTGTGTTTGTAAACGGCATCTTTTCTTCAGTGCTTTCTTAATGTTACAACTCCAGTTCCACATATCACTGTTTTATTATTATTATTAAAACCTCATGTGTAGTGTTTGTGAAGACATATGGATTTCATTTCTTTTGGTTCATACACGTCACTGAACTTCTCCTGGGAGTAAAGAAGATCAAACTGTGCGTCCTCCGTGACAACCTAAATTATTATTTTTTTCTTTGGTTCTTTGGCAACAAGCAGGAAGATCAACATGTCCAAATGAGCTCAGGAGACTAACACACATTATACTGTTAGGTGAGGTTGCTTAGAAACTGCCATTTACTTATTGAGCATCACTGACAACAGTGTCTCTCACTGTACTATACGACACAACACATCACATCACATAGCTCTAGTTCTTACAGAGGTATAAAGATCTGAGCTGGCAACTGAACGTTTGAACGCAAGTTTCGCAAATTAATTAAGATTTACACATTACATATACATATAGTTTTTGTTTTTAGCCTTAAGCGTGTCATCTTTTTTTTAAGCTTTAGGTAGTTTAAACTTTTTATGAAATTAAAGTAAAATCAAAGCCACTTGAAAGCAAGTCTGCATGGTTAGCAAAAAACAAACAAACAAAAAAACAAAACTTGAAGGCTACTAAATCTTCTAGGAGTGTCAATGGAGGAGAGGCCTCACTATGCTGAATAAACTGCTTTTGTGAGAAAACGGCTTATCATTTAACGAATCGACACGTTTGCTCTTAAACATATGTTTTGGATTTATCTATTTTTAGAGTGTACACTGAAAAAAATGCTGTTTTATAAGAGAAGTCATGAACAATTGCGTGACAGTTATGTTTCAGTTTATGGGACTTCTAATTAATTTTTTGGGATATGCAAAATTGCCACCTATACCCTTAAATAGGCCCCTATTTGTGGGTAGAACCATTTGTAGTGGTGTCCGAAACCATAGTCGACATTATCGAGGGAAATCATTCAATCCCATAATGCACTGCAAAAAAACGAGTGTAGCCTACAGCCGGGTGGGTGTGCCCAGTGGCGGGCGGTGCATTTCCCAACTAGGCCTTCAGTGGCATCTTACCTGAATGAATCCACCTCTTAATATGCTCTTAATAGCGCACAGACTCTTTATAATGGTCGTGAAATTGCCGTTTTATTTTGCACCGGCAGTTGTAGGGCTAATGCGGTGAGTTCGGAAAAGGCCGGGTAGAGAGAAACGAGCGAGGCTGGTGCGTTCATGTTGTTTTGACAGACAAGCCTCCCTTGTCTCTCCTTCTTCAGACGTTACTAAAGTAGGAATGTTTGAAAAAAAAGTTTAGATCGTAAATTTACAAGAAAAATTTAAAAGAAAATCATATTCAGCACGGAAAAAACGGGGGTGGGAGCGGGGGTTGGGGGGGGGTTGGGGTGGGGGGTGGATGGTTAATAAGCATTAGCCTATACCCCATTATTACTCCCTAGCACTCATCAAAACTAATTATTTTTACACAAAAACCATCCTTATTTCTTTCCTCAAGAAGACTTTGATTGTACTCTGTTGTACAGGTTATGCGTTTCAGTTCCAACAACGACTCTTTTCTACAAAGGCTGAAAGTCGAGTCTGCCCCTTCGTATTTCTGGCATAAATTTAAATTGGCTTTAGGGCTGAGAGTGTCTGCTCGACACACGCAGTGGACATTAGGATGTGTACAGCTGCCCATCTCTCACAGATCTTTGAAGGAAATCAATGGGGTCAGCGGGACCTTTGCCTTCAAAATCACTGGCATACATTACAGTTAATTCTGTTTTTACCCGGACAGATCGAATAGAGTACTATGACTCTGTGTTAAGCTGGATAAGGCTGAATAAGGGATTTTTTCCGGTAGGTTGGAAACTGCTGGGGGTCGAGGAGGGAGAGAAACATGAATTTGTGTGTTGAAAAACGATTAAATCTACAGGGAGATATTTTAGTTTATGCAGTTCGCCACAGATACGGTTAGCTAGCTCTGACTTCTAGTAGGTCTAGGCTACTAGTAGGCTACACGCTCTGACCACCATCCAATCAAGGACGTGTCAAAGCCCCGGTGCAGTCTAATCGAAATCTGATTGGCTGATTAAATCTGACTGATGATAATCAATGATTGGTTAAAGCAGGGGTAGGCAAGTTCGGTCCTAGAGAGCCGCTTTCCTGCAGAATTTAGTTCCAACCCTAATCAAACACACCTGAACAAGCTAATCAATGTCTTCAGGATTATTAAGGCTATAGGCAGGTCAGATTTTTTTCTGTGTTGGAACCAAACTCTGCAGGACAGCGGCTCTCTAGGACCGAACTTGCCTACCCCTGGGTTAAAGCAACCGTTTCATTGCCATTCATTTTAAGCTGTAGGCGTCGCACTATCGATTCTAGGGGTCTCAAGGCAGATTTATTTTGACACTGGCTGAAATATGATTGGATAAAGCATAAACATACACTACTGGAAGCAGCGCAACCAAGAGAACAGCTATGGAATTAAGATAATGTACTATTGGGAATACTTGAATACACATTAATGGAAAAACATATTTAAGCACGAGTCAGTGTTTCTGATTTCAGAGAAGGTCTTGCTGGCACTGACGGCCCACCACTGAAATACCCACAATGCACTGTGACAGTCACGCTGAATGAATTCCCGCGTCTGAGCTGAAACAACCATCCATCTATTTTCCAAACCGCTGGTCCAATGTGGGCACAGCGTTATATCATACATTAATTTTTAATTGATTATTAAATTGTTTAATTAAAGTTTATAGATGCTAGTTTCCATGAAAATGTTCAAGATAGATCTTTTCATCTTACTAAAGGAGCAGCCAGTTTGCTAAGTTTCAACTGATCCTTAAACAGGAAACACAAACTATGCAAAAGTGGTAGCCCTTTCGGCGCACTCAGTGTCCAAATTTGTTTACTTAATTTCATTCATGCTTTCAAGTGGACTATATTAGTGGACTAATGCAGGGAATAGTCAATGAGGGTGTAGGGGGCGATTTCGGACACAGACAGTGATCGCACAACAAAATTCAATGACGTCAAGGGTTATCGTGCGCCTTGGTTATCAAGGCACACGAGATCCAGGTTAGCCATTATGCTTTCTCCAATGGTAGAGCCACAGACTCTCGTATCTCCCAATAATGAAGACCATCTCTGGTAAAATCTCCCACTGACCCACATTCTTAAAATGACTTAAATACTTAATTTTTGAATGGTAAATGGTGATTGGTCTTTTCTTTATTTATATACAAAAACCAAAGCCTACCAAAAACTTTAAAACAATTATTGTACTTTTACTTTATTCGTTCGCAAACAACACTTTTGCAACCACAAATGATATCTTACAAGAATTCACTACGTAGACGGCTCGTTCATAAACGGAACAAGGTAACCTACATTAAGCTGATATTGATATTACAAAAATATGCATTTTAGTAACTTGTTTGAAAAGTCTATAAGATAGCTAGCGTTAACAAATGGCAATTTTGGTAGCTTACCAGTATCACACCTCAATAGCAGCACAAGTGTTTTACAATACAACCTGAACACAATAAGTACATTGTACTTATTTTTCAATGTAAGTAGTACTTAAAGCCACTTAATATAAAGTGGGACGAGCATGTTTTTTCACCTGTTTTTAAATAGACAGATAAACAAGTGTGCAACCATCTTTAGAATTTTGTGTTTGAACTTCTATTTTTGCGGTAGCTCTCCCAGCTAACAATTTGACGTTCTGGGAACATTGGTTTTTGGTTCCCAGAACGTTCTGGGAATGTTCCCAAGAACGTTCCCTATTGGTTATCCAGGAAAGTTTTCTCAACGTAAATAGAATGTTCCCTTAAGGTTAAGGGAACGTTCCGGGAACTTATTCGACAATCGACTACTGTGGACTTCGACCGAAAACCGGAAGTAAATACAGGTATCTGAGCTGGCTGAATTAACATTACTTTTATTCAAATCTTTCACATCTCCTGCAGTCAGATTCACCGTGTTAACTCTGAATAAAATCACTCACATGGCTGTGCACTTGTAATGACACATCAAGGATGTTAAGAGGCTAAAAGCAGGTTTAAAACTTGCCCCATTTAAATCGACAGGGTGCAAATTTTAAAAAGAGGATGATGAGCTCAAATCAGCTCAATGTTAAAGTTGACCAGAGTTCTCCTTTAATTAAACCAAAAAATAACCTACAGGGAACGTTCCTAGAACGTTCTCGTTTGGTTCCCAAAAAATGGGAACCATACAGGAACGTTAGGGGAACATTCTGTGTTTGCTTATTGCCTCGCTGTTGAAGAGTAATTAGCTAGTGAAGTGGATTTACTTATTGTAGAGTTAACGAAAGTTACCATGAGTGTTGTAATGTTTGAAGCGGATTTCATAAAAAGATGTCAGTAGACTGAGAAGATCTTACCTTCACCCTGTGGAAATACAAAAGACAGAACACAACGAGCGCAGCGCTGAAAAGGGGCGGGGCTACATAAGCTCGCAACAGCAAAAACATTAATACATGCCATTATTTATCAAGATATTATAGACTTGCATTTCACAAGCATATTACAAAAATGTTAGTGTTTTCAGAAGGTTTGATACTATTGCTATGCAGATTCATTAGAAATGAGTCATATTCTGCGACACTTTAATATTTACTGCAGCCGTAGACTACATCTTTCCTTGAATCGCACACATACACACTAAATAAATGTTGGAGTTCCAGAAACAGAGAGTGGTTTACAGAATCCATTAAGTAGGAATGATGTCAGGTTAATGGAGGACAAAGACTGATATCCGGGCCTTGATCTCATGTGGATATTTTATAATCAAAAGTGTAATATCTGGCACTAAAAATGTTTAGCAAAGGACTTGCAAGGACATTCAAACGAGGAGCTTTGACAAGAGAACACAAGCCTGCAGCCTTGAATTAATACAACTCAATAAGTTACCCATGGCACATCCTTCTCCTCAAAGTGGGTGTGTTTATAATTCCATGTAAGACTATGTATTTTACCCTTAAAACACTGTGAAGTGAATAATTAAAACCCATAGGGAATATCTATATGATGTTAAAAACCATTCATAACAGTTTTGCACTTCATAGTAATTTCATTATCATAGCCTATTATTTTTATTAGCCAAGCTATTGTTGATGTGACGCCATCACCGTGTGGGTGGGACCTGTCAATTAACTGGCTCGTTGTTCTCATTGGTCAGATAAACGTTCATTCGGAGGGCTGTGTGGGCTGCGTGAATAAAAGTATGGAGACTGGCTTGAGTCCAAATAAGAGCCGTGGATGGATAGAGTGACTATTGAAGGACAGAACAAAGAAGTTTCAACCAGCTTCACCAAGTGATCGCCTTGACACTTGGACAACAAGAAGCTCTATAGGTACTCAAGGTAACGGAGTAGATTTATTGTTGGCACATTTGTCTATAACTGTATACAAAAGGTTTTGGATATGAAACTGGTAAGAGAAAGACAACATAGACTAAATAACCTCAAACATCAGTGAATTCTTCAAAAACCTCCCTGAAGAGAAGATAAAGTGGATCCTGTGAGGAAGATAGTGTCAGTTGTGTTATGTTTTCTTCTTTCGCACCACAGGAATCCCAGTAAATGATGGAGTGGTATGTTTTGGTGTTGATGCTGAGCTTGCCAACCTTGAGTCAGGCAGATTGTTCAGCGCAATGCCTGAGATGCGCGCAACAGATCCCCGACCTGGACACTGCAGTGAACCGCTTGGTAAGATCACCTTCAGTTCTCCTAATTTTGAACCACTTATGACCAGATATAATTCGCATGCGCTTAATTTTGTGATAAATGTGATGCACGAGCAGGGCAAAACGGATAGAAATGGATTTCACTTTGTCGTTACTGGCTCTGTACTTGTACTGTTCAGAAAAATAAAGTTAGCATCTAATCAGAAGGGCAGATAGTATGTAGCATTAAATTAGCAAATGAAGTAGAAATGGAAGTATAATGGTAAAAAGAATGAAAAACAGATGCAATGAGTTTTAAACAAAATGAAATAAATAATAAGCCTTTATAAACTAACAAATAGAAATGCCTATCTGTAATGGAAACATTTAAAAATTGAAAATGGTAGATTCTTTTGTCATTTTTTGCAATTAAACTCTTACTGGGGCGCGCGCGTTCAGCACCATGGAGAGGGCGACAATATATACGCGCGCTCGTTTAGATTAGCTATAAACGATCTTGGGAAACCCTTTTTCATTGATGTATATATACTGAGGGAAAAATTATATATTTTGCAAGTACAGAAATGATAGTTTGCACAATTAAAACAATTTATGCATATAGTTTCGGTAAAAAAAGATATAGGCTAGCCTAAATCCCGAAAATGAACCATGGTTTTTACTAAAAAAAAAAACATGGTAATTGTAATTAAACCATGGCAACCACAAATCAAAAAAGGGTTTGCTACACTAACCATAGTTTAACCATTATATTTGTAGTAAAAGTGTGGTTATACAAATTGTAATCAATCCGCCAAATAAAATGTTCTTCGTACTTGAAAAGTTTCTGCATCAAACCCAAATTGTTCCTAATCTGATATGGTTCTGTTTTTGTTAGGTTCTTTTTGAGATTGAAAAAACACGTTAAATATATTGTTCTACAGATCGTGTGTAGGCTACTGGTTTCTGAGCTGTGTGATGTTTAAAAAAAAACGAAGAAATTAAACGTTCTTTTTGGAACTTTGGGCATCAGATTGTAAAACCCTTTAGGTTCTATAACGGAACTTTTATTTTCAAGAGTGCACAGAGTCAAGTTTGTCCCATTTTTCTTTTTGCAGACTTGTACTTTAGAATGTGAAGGAGCAGTCCCATCTTCTGGTACACTAGACAGATGTGAAAAAGCTTTACAGGAGCTTTCAGATGAATTAGCGGACCTCGACCCAGACGACGACGGCGAACGAAGCGCCCTAAACGCAGAGGATCTCCGAGACAAGCCATACAACCTGGTCAAACGATACGGGGGATTCATCAAGAGGATCGATAAGAATAAAAATAAAATTTTCGCCTCACCCTGGAAGGAGAACGCCATTCTAAAAGGATTGTTCGCGAAGAAATACGGAGAATCCCTTTCGAAACTGAGCGAGCGAGACGTCCCGTCGTTCACGGAAGACGACGAGGGCGACGATATTACGGCAGAAAACGAAACAGGACTTTACAACAACGAAGTTCCTTTGAATGAAGTCAAACGTTACGGTGGGTTTCTTCGCAAATTCGTTCCTAAACGAAGCGACTTGGTGGACAACACCAGCCGGCAGGTGTTACAGAAGCGATATGGTGGTTTTATGCGAAGAATTCGCCCGAAGTTGAGATGGGACAACCAAAAGCGATATGGCGGTTTTTTACGGCGCCATTTTAAAATCTCCGTGCGCTCTGACGAAGAGCCCTCATCGCACGAGGACTATGCTTTATAGGCTGTATCATATATAACTCAATCAGAACTCATTTTGCCTACGCATTGCCCACCCCTCAAAATGGAACCGAAATGGCTGCTGACCTCTGGACGCTATCAATCATCCACTTTCAACCTGTCAATCATGCCCTCAGGACGTTTCAGTGACCGACCACTTGTTGTTTCCAGTGAACTTTACCCCATGTAAGCAATCAATACATAGCTACTGCAAATAATGCTTGTTTAAGATGACCAATAAAGGGCAAGACCATTACCTGCTAACATTGTTCTGGTAATGTTTTGTGTGACTTTTTTCCCTCCAATTCAAATTTTTTTCGAGCACATTACAATTTCTAATAAATAACATGAAATTGCATTGCTATGTTACTATACGATTTACTAAGGTTAAACCCCTTTTTATTCTAATCCAAAAAAAGATTGCTTATCTTTCAGGAATTTTCCATCTTAAAGGGATAGTTAACTCATTGAAAATTATTTCACTCACCCTCATGTTGTTTAAAACTAATACGAGTTTCATTCTTCTGTTGAACACAAAACAATATATTTTGAAGAATGTTGATAACCAGACAGTTGATGAAACCCATTGACTACCATAGTTTTTTGTTCCTACCATGGAAGTCAATGTGTGTCGTCAACTGTTTATTTACCAACATTCTACAAAATATGTTATTTTGTGTTCAACAGAAGAAAGAAACTCATACAGGGTTGGAACATCTTAGGGTAAGTAATGAGAACATTTTCATTTTTGGGTGAACTATCCCTTTAAAGTCAAATCTCAAGGTGCAGAATGTTTAGATAAACAGCACCACCTATTGTTCACAATTACAAGTTGAATACAAAGCTTGAAAAAAGTCCTCTAGTACTGTGATAAAGAAGCACTCAGTGATACACAAAAAAGCACCATAGAGCTTATGATCTATGCTGATTATTCTGTCAAACAGCTAAAACACATTGTTTTACTATGGTAAGTGATTTAAAAGACTGCAAAACAGTCCACCGTGGAACTTCAAGGAATATTCAGCCTATTTTATATCGACTGCCTATGTAGAATTGGATCCCACCCCCAATCCATGATATCACGTTGTTGATTATAAGGTCAATTTGCTGTGTTGTACAATCATTGTGTATTTATTTTGAAAGACAAGATGGTTAATCAATTTTAAATAATCAATGATGAGTCAGGTACAGATACCATTGTAATGAAGTAATCTCAGACATACTAATATGAAACATCAATATGAAAAAAATTATGTGCACAGTATAAATATCGAAGTAAGCGTTACATCAAAAACACATTATAACTGTAAATTATACACACTGGTCAAACACAGAATTTTAAGGATTAGCATTTAAAATGTCCTTAAACAGTTTATCCTGTATTTCACCACATTGTAATCAGTTTACAATGAAATCAAAATGCAATGCAAACAAAAGACTTTCATTACCAAATCATGGTTGTTTTTGCAAAAAAAAGTTGCAAATTCCTCATTAAAAAGCAAAAAAGTTCATCTTCCGTATACAAATTATATGATACATTGACGTTACGTGCAAAAAAAAAAAAACACCTTGCAGGAGAATTTCACTCCTGGTCATCTCTCTGTTCTGTCGCCGCGTCTGCTTGCGGCCCGACGGTCTCAACGATGGCAGTGTTTATGCTACTGACAGTACTAACGGGCACAGCGACTACAGTGTTGCCTGCAGCGCCCCCTGCTGGTGCTCCCAGGTTCTGCAGCGTGGCTCCTCCGCCCATTGTGACCAGCTGAAACGGACTGACCACTTTGACAAACGTGTGTCCCGCGGAGCCCTGTGAGACGCCGGCAGCGCTCAGCATGGTCAGATTGGAGCCGTCGGGATGCAGTTCGGCCCCCCCGGGGGACGTCAGGACCGTGTATCCGCCGATCAGCGGAGACTGAGTCTGAGCCGACAGAGGGATGCCGGTGAGCTGTGTGATGGGCAGGGTGAAGTGCGTGGACTGGGCGGGGGTCGGGGCCACGGTGGCGGGGCCCGAAACGGCACGGGTCAGACGGGGCCGTTTGGCAGTGGGAGGTGAGGTCACGGGGGTCAAGGTCATCAGGACGTTGTTGAGGTGCTGAGATTTGCTCTTCAGCTCTTTGGCGCGTTTGCGATGCTCGTCACACTGTTGCTCTAGGGCTAGAAATGCAAAGAGTTAAAAAAGTCACTTCTCAAAAACTTGCTTTGGTGATTTTTGTGATGAAAATTGCGATAAAAAAAATCCAAGTTTTCTGTGATTGTTTATAGGGCTCCACAATGTGTTGTTTTATGTGGCTATTTAATAATATTAATAACCATTATTATTATTACTATACTTATTATTACTAAATAAAGCTAAATAAAAAATAAAAAATCAAGCATTTAAGAAAATAATATAATAATAATAATTTTATTTTACATTACAACTGTAAAATTACAATAATAATATTTATGGCTGTCTTCATTTTTTTACTTTTAAATAAATTAACTTTTATTTTGACAACACCTCAGGGAGCACCTTGAATCTTCTCATTAAAAGTTTAGGAAGATTCACAAAACACAGTGCATTATTTATTATATTTATTTAATTTACATTTTATATTTATATTTATTTAAGTTCCCTTTTCAAATGGGTTCAGTATTATGTTGAGTATACAATTCTTTTTTCTACTTTTTGTGTATTTTATTTGTTTCTTACTTCTTTTAAAAGTTCGAAATAAATATTTTCATTCATTCATTCATTCATTCAATTAAGTTGCAGCCATCGCAATTTGATAATCATATTCGATTAGATTTCATATTATTCATGCAGCCCTAGTGCTTAGTAATGTTTTCCTCTTTAAAAACCTGATGCTGCCACCACACACACACACACACACACACACACACACACACACACACACACACACACACACACACACACACACACACACACACACACACACACACACACACACACACACACACACACACACGTACTGACCAACTAAGCTGCGTGTGTACTGTTCCCTACAGCGGTCCATCTGGCTTTTGTGACTGGAAAGAACTTTCTTCACCAGGTCCAACATCCCAAAGTTCTGGACTATATTGTTGAGCAGAGCGGCATCTATTAACAGATTCATATAATGAATGATATAGAATCAGTCTGAAGTTTAATAGAACATTTGTGTGCATTTGCAGCATACTGAATCACAAAAAAACAGACATGGAATATATTTACATAAATGTCTTGCTTCAGTTAAAGCATTATATTAAAATATATATTCATATATGTAATCTGTTCTTTTACCTAATACGAATTCAACATTAAACAACAAGAATATAATATATATATTATTCTACATAATGAATATGAATATAAATATGCAATGTTATAAAACATTAATAACATTTAAAGTTAAGAATAATAACCCTGGCTTATAACCATATATATATATATATATATATATATAGAACTTAAATAAACATTTATATTTATATTACACTTATCTTATTTCAGCTAGTTTCTCATTTTAAATAATAAACTAAAACTTAATAAAAGCTATTTAGACATAAAAAACTATTAAACATGACAAAAACGCACAACAAAATGCCTAAATATTTAACTATAATTAAAATCAAAACATAAAATAATACAAATAAAATCGAATCTAAAATAGCATTTCAATGATACAAACTCATTTACCACAAACTGAACATTAAACAAGAATATAATCTGATGCAATGTATTGAGAATACATACAAATATTATATTAAAATAGATCTATATTTTATTACACTAATAATAATTATATAGATATAATTATTTTACAACTTTGACATCATACAATTATGAATGTGAAATATTTCATATTAATATTCTTATTAATGTGACATATTTCATATTAATATTCTAATTAATACATTTATATATATATATATGTATATATATACACTCACCTAAAGGATTATTAGGAACACCTGTTCAATTTCTCATTAATGCAATTATCTAATCAACCAATCACATGGCAGTTGCTTCAATGCATTTAGGGGTGTGGTCCTGGTCAAGACAATCTCCTGAACTCCAAACTGAATGTCAGAATGGGAAAGAAAGGTGATTTAAGCAATTTTGAGCGTGGCATGGTTGTTGGTGCCAGACGGGCCGGTCTGAGTATTTCACAATCTGCTCAGTTACTGGGATTTTCACGCACAACCATTTCTAGGGTTTACAAAGAATGGTGTGAAAAGGGAAAAACATCCAGTATGCGGGAGTCCGATGGGCGAAAATTCCTCGTTGATGCTAGAGGTAAAGGAGAATGGGCCGACTTATTCAAGCTGATAGAAGAGCAACTCTGACTGAAATAACCACACGCACAACCTTGATGCGGATGGGCTACGACAGCAGAAGACCCCACCGGGTACCACTCATCTCCACTACATAGAGGAAAAAGAGGCTACAATTTGCAAGAGCTCACCAAAATGGGACAGTTGAAGACTGGAAAAATGTTGCCTGGTCTGATGAGTCTCGATTTCTGTTGAGACATTCAGATGGTAGAGTCAGAATTTGGCGTAAACAGAATGAGAACATGGATCCATCATGCCTTGTTACCACTGTGCAGGCTGGTGGTGTTGGTGTAATGGTGTGGGGGATGTTTTCTTGGCACACTTTAGGCCCCTTAGTGCCAATTGGGCATCGTTTAAATGCCACGGCCTACCTGAGCATTGTTTCTGACCATGTCCATCCCTTTATGGCCACCATGTACTAGGGCTTTGACTCCGAACTTCGTTATTCGAATAGAATTAGAATATTTGAGAAAAAAAAAAAGATATTTGAACGAATATTAGGCAGCCTTTAATATTCGAACCTGTTATGGGCATTATTTTTTGTAAATGTGTTTGTTTGTAAACTTTATTTTAAATTCAGATTCCGAGGCTTTTTCACGCCTGGTGAAGTTGTGAATCACGAGCTCATTAGAAAGGCAATTATAGGTCATCTGGGCTCCTGTAGGTGACGTTAGTGTCCTGGTTAGCGCAGCGCATATTTTATATATCAAAACAATGGCCGCGTCAAAGCCTACAACAACAACTCCTGACGAGGAGTTCGAATCTACACTCCTGACAATTTGAAAAGCAACGTTTGCCGCTACTTACATTTTACCAGGTATTCGTTCACTGTTAACATCCTTCTGTGAACGATAAGCCCCGGCTTCTTTAATCATTTTGACATCGATGAGCTAATGTTAGACCGCTGAACTTTTAGTCATCATGAAAACAAACAGAGCGTTGCGTAATGGAGTGCATCAGAGGAGCATCAAGAATATCAAATACATTGCCGAGAATCTCTTATTTGCATCTTAAGTTTATTGCCAATAATAAGGACAGGTTTGCGAAAAGTGTAGAACTCGGTGACGGTAAGCTCGCGCAAAACACATCTTCAGCACAGGAACTCATTTAAACGCATCTGATTGGCCGATGCGTTCAACAGACATGTCTGTGATTGGCTACAATGCTCAACGTTGCAAAAGCACGTTGCAAGTACCTTTAATGCAGAGGTAAAAATATAAATAAAACTGTAATAACCTATGCACTTTTCATGATTAGGTAAGTTAATCGCGGCAGCTGTAATCTTGTTCACATTTGTTTTTCTGATTAACTGTTTTGCTCTATGAGAAAGACAAGGTAACAATATATTCTGAGCTTTACTGAAAACATTCGGGGCTTAAGCCCCCTTAGCCCTAGCGCTGCGGCATTTAATGGTCAAAATATTAATAATTAATATTCGAATATCAATATTAATAAACAAACAAACTTCAAATATGGTTTTGGGCAAAAGTCAAAGCCCTACCATGTACCCATCCTCTGATGGCTACTTCCAGCAGGATAATGCACCATGTCACAAAGCTCGAATCATTTTAAATTGGTTTCTTGAACATGACAATGAGTTCACTGTACTAAAATGGCCCCCACAGTCACCAGATCTCAAACCAATAGAGCATTTTTGGGATGTGGTGGAACGGGAGCTTCGTGCCCTAGATGTGCATCCCACAAATCTCCATCAACTGCAAGATGCTATCCTATCAATATGGGCCAACATTTCTAAAGAATGCTTTCAGCACCTTGTTGAATCAATGCCACGCAGTTCTGAAGGCGAAAGGGGGTCAAACACAGTATTAGTATGGTGTTCCTACTAGGTGAGTGTATATATATATATATATATATATATATGCGCATGTATAATAAAAGTGTTATAAGATTATGGAAAACAAATTCAGTTTAGTGTGTCCAAACGTTTGACCAGTGGTGTACAGGGAAATTAATGTAAGCGGGCTCAAACTGATTGCACATCATTGTTTAGTATGAACAGGTTTAGTGGCGTAACTCTGACCTTTGACCTGCAGTGGCGGGTCTTGGATTCGCTCCTCGAGGCCCTTGAGAATCTCCTGGATCTGTCTCTCCAGATCCTCCATGACTTCCTCCAACAGCCCAGCATCCCTCAGTCCTCTCCAGAAGGTCATGGTGTCCTCTGACATGGAAAATAACGGCCGGTGAAAGAGTTAGACCAATTAACTACACAGATCGTTTAAAATGTCAGACACTCTCACCTCCTATTGCCGTGACCCATTCAGTGCTGTCGTCACCATCTGTGGAAAACGAAGCTGAACATCCATTCACTGAAACAGCAATATAAATTAGGACTGTCAAGCAATTAACATAATTAATCGAATTAATCACATAATGAAATGCCAATTAATTATTTGAATCAATCTCTAATTAATTGCACCTCAATTTTCTGCTGAGAAATTACCCCAACAGATATTTTAAAGTCATTATTGTGTTTGACGAGAAATACATTGAATAGACATTACAAAAAGTAGCGTTAAAAATAAATATTTTGATTCAGCATAGAATTTATTACACATAAACGTTTAAGGCTACAATGTGGCTTTAGCATTTTTTTTTTCAGAAGCAGCATCTGAAGTGGCATTTAGGTATATTGATACAGACTGTTTAATGTAGCTCAGAGGTGGCATGAATATGAATGAAAAATGAAATGATACTCTAAATATTAAACAAAAACCGCCAGTAGGTGGTCATTGAGTCGTTCACTCAACCGATTCATTCTAACGGATGATTCAGGAATAAAGCAAGTGAACATCTCTATGAACGAGTCACAGAATCATTGGCTCACTCGTTTTGTTAAAAAACACAGATTCATTCAGTAATAAAACTGTGTGTGTAAAACTACTCTGGCTTTTATTGGAACCTGTTTTCATTGCTGAAATTGAGCAAAAACGGACAATATTGAGTCTAACATGTAACACAATATTACCATATCGGTATTGGCCGATATATGTTCATTTTTAATGTTATTTATTTTTAAAGAAAATGTGGCCGATATATTAAAGCAGAAAAATAATGGATTATTTCCTTCAGTTCAGAAACCTCAGATGCGCACTGTTCACCATGATGGTTTTGAATTGCTTCACTTCAAAAAAGAAAATACAGTACAAGTCTGTCATATAGGAGACATACAATTATAATGAGAAATTTATAATTCAATGCTGAGAAAAATTTTATAAAAATTTGGATTCAGATTTATCAGCCAATATATCGGTTATCGACTTTCAAATATAAAGAATTATCGGTTATCAGTAACAGCCAAAATCTTCATATCGGTGCGATGAAGTATGATGGTAAGATGAAGTACAAGTCTGAGTTGTGTGCGTTAAAAGCATTAATCATTTTTAACGTGTTATTTTTTTCTATTATTAATCATAGCAAATTAACGTGTTAAACATTATCCCTGCTCAAACAATTAATGGCACTACCATGACAATCATTCTGAAGTGCAAACATATATGAAAGTCTACGCATAAACTATTGAATTGACTGTGTGTTGGTACCGTCCACTGAGGCGGGGGTGGCGGGAGCTGTTTCTGTGGACTGCTGGCTGCTGACAGACACTCGTGACCCCACCAGGTCAATCTTGGTACTGCGGCAGGTGTTTGAACACAGTCTGGAGTGCTGATAAAAGTCCAGCTCACCTGAATCCATGATCTTCCTGGAAGAAGAACCAGGAGATACAGCTGAACAATAGTTCCTTCATCTTCAACAATATAAGGAAGACTGGAACTTAAAGTCAACATAAAAACACAATGTCTCCATTTACTGTTTTAATATGTGTACCTGATCTTATTGTGAACAATTCCTCAAAGCACAGTATTCCAAAGAAAAAATAGCCATCTTTTATTAATTTCACTTTTGTAGGAGTTGAATGATTTGAATTTATGGTATACACACCATGTTCAAAAGTTTGGGGTCTTAAGACTTTTTAAAGTCCCCCTGTGATGAAAATCAAGCTTTTAATGTTGTTTACATGTCTATGTGGTGTTTTTAATATTCTTTAAGATAAACCATGTGTAAATTCAAGTCAACATCATTGCTGAATATTTTCTCCTTAAAACTGCAGTGAACCAAAGACAGTCTCAAACTACCTTGTAACCAATCAGATCAAAGTGTGATCGTCAACGATTGGATCTCTGAGCTGAGTGAGTGAGTGGAGGCGGGGCTCATTTTCATATTAATATCACCGCTAAATCAGGCAAGGGTGTAGAGTTACATTCAAGATATGTTAAGGCATGAAGAAATTTTTTTCCAAGGAAAAATGTTTAAATATGTAATTTTGGATTAAATGATTGACTACAGGGGGACTTTATAATGTTTTTGAAAGCAGTCTCTTTCAAAGGATCAAAGATACAGTAAAATATTGTTAAATACTATAAAAAAATTACTGTTTTCTACTTAAATATAATTTTAAAAAAAATTTCCTGTGATCAAAGCTGAATTTTCAACATTTTACTCCATTACTCCAGTCTTCAGTGTCACATGATCCTTCAGAAATCATATGCTGATTGGCTGCTAAAGAAACAGTTATTATTATTAAAAATGTTGAAAACAGGTGTGTTTAGAATAGAATGTTCAAAAGAACAGCATTTATTTGAAATATAACACTTTTTGTTAGTTGTTACTAACAATGTAAAAAGTCTTTACTGTCACTTTTGAATAATAGGCATCCTTATAGAAGAAAAGATTAGTGAGACAAGTGTTTGTGCTTTATATTTCACCATATATCATATAAAACAGTATTTTGGAATGTATTTTTAGTTGATATTCTTTTACTGCCCAGTGCCACAAACCTTAACATGGTCCCATTGAGGCGAATGGCTCTCTTCCAGTCCTTCAGCGTGGATTTTCCCGCTATATAGACAAACTCCTTGGGACTGATGAGATGATCGTTCAGCTGCAACACAGCAAGCCGTTCAGTACAGACAGTTATATATCAAATCAAGCACATATGAAATGGTCTATGTGGCGAGAAAAATGTATTACTCAAAGCGGCACATTTGTAAAACAATTACACAGCATCTCACTCATTGCTTACAGATCTTTTCTGAAATTATTTATGATTATTTTCTTAATTTGTATTACAAGATGAAGCTTCTATATGATCATAAACATTATCATTCACATCTGCTCTTTCTTTAATAATGCTGCTTTCCTCATTTTAGAATGAAATCCATCAAATCTATAAAAGAACAATTATTAAAGTGTGGGAGTTATGCAGTGACTACAACTAAACCTTATTAAAATACTGTATATCATTAATATCTTTTATCAAGACATTAAGATTTTCATGCAGTTTGAGAAATAGAAAATCGGTTGTTCTTATGTAAGATGGTAAATCAGCAAACATGATAATTGACCTTAATAATTGAGTTATTTTAATTTTTAGAATTAAAGATAAAAAAAACATTTGTAAATTCATGTGTTTTGAATAATATATATGTTGTTTTTATGTGAGATGAGTAATTAGCACCAAAGTTATTTACTGTAGTTTTTATTAATATTTTGAAACAGTTTTCATTTTTTATATGTTCCCAATTTCATTTTAATTTTAGTTAAAGTTTAAAAAATGTAGTTGTATGTTTTTGACATTTTTAGTATCATTATTTAAAACATGTCTATGTAGTTTTTAGTCATTTTTATTTCTGTTTTGATTGTTTTAGTAAATAAAGATAAGCAGAATTAAAATAAGAAATTTTATCTTGGGAACTAGCTGAAATAAAATATAATTTTTGTATATTTCATTTTATTTCAGTTATCGTTTATTTTATTTCAAAGTAACGAAAATACTTTTTATGGTATTGGTTTTAGTTAAGTATGATAGCCCTGCACTAGCACTGCATGGTAATAATTTAAACATACTAATAGTATTATTTACTTTTTTTTTATTTCTCAAGGAAATTAATGGATTAGCTAAAAACAGAAAAATATATATGACTAATTGTGTATAATTATCTGAATCGACAGACATCCCTAGTTAAGCATAAGCCTTTAAATCAAAAAAGATCATGAGAAACGTAAGTTAGAAGTGTTGTAAAATAGACTGCATCATGTATTTACCTGCACACATTTGATGTTGATCCCGGGACACACAAACTTCTTCCACACGAGGTTGGCTTTGCTGTCCCCACAGGTTATCGGGTAGAGAATATCCCCCTCAACATCCGTATCGTCAGATATTTTCACTGTGTAAATATGAACGTGACATGTCTATTGTTACGCCAAATAAAAGAAAATCGGAATTATGATATAATATGCAGGGTTATTTTATTGTTAACTAAAACCATTCAAAAACATTTTTATTACTTGAAATAAATTTAACAATAAAACTTATTTTATTTCAGTTAGTTGCAGCTAAGCAACATTTCTCATTTTCGTTTTAAGTTAAAAGAAAATCTTAAAGTGCCCCTTTTATGCTTTTTCAGATTTTACCTTTCATGCAGTGAGTAATATAGCTGTTTGTGAATGTAAAATTTCTGCAAAGTGCATGACAAATACAATTATTGTATCCTAAAAGAAAGAATCTATTCTGAACTGTTTTTGAATTCTAGTCTCACTTCCTGTTACAAACATACATAACAATATAACAAATTTCCATAATGCCAACATATGGTTTTCATTGGCTGCCGGCGAAAAATGTCTACTTTGCATCTCAAACACTGTAGTTGTAGCTGAGATGGGAAGAGTTTGGTTCGTGTGTCGACATGTCGAATTTAAAAGGATTCACACTCGAAAAGACCAATCACAACAGACTGAGCCGTCTGACCAATCAGAACAGAGTAGACCAATCACAACAGACTGAGCCGTCTGACCAATCAGAACCGAGTAGACCAATCACAACAGACTGAACCATCTGACCAATCAGAGCAGAGAAGACCAATCAGAACACACTGAACCATCTGACCAATCAGAGCAGAGAAGACCAATCACAACAGACTGGGCTGTCGGACCAATCAGAGCAGAGAAGACCAATCACAACAGACTGGGCTGTCGGACCAATCAGAGCAGAGAAGACCAATTACAACAGACTGGGCCATCTGACCAATCAGAGCAGAGTAGACCAATCACAACAGACTGAACCATCTGACCAATCAGAGCAGAGAAGACCAATCACAACAGACTGAACAATCTGACCAATCAGAGCAGAGTAGACCAATCACAACAGACTGGGCTTTCGGACCAATCAGAGCAGAGAAGACCAATCACAAGAGACTGGGCTGTCGGACCAATCAGAGCAGAGAAGACCAATCACAACAGACTGAACAATCTGACCAATCAGAGCAGAGAAGACCAATCACAAGAGACTGGGCTGTCGGACCAATCAGAGCAGAGTAGACCAATCACAACAGACTAGTTCATCTGACCAATCAGAGCAGAGTAGACCAATCACAACAGACTGGGTCATCTGACCAATCAGAGCAGAGTTGACCAATCACAACAGACTGGGTCATCTGACCAATCAGAGCAGAGTAGACCAATCACAACAGACTAGGTCATCTGACCAATCAGAGCAGAGTAGACCAATCACAACAGACTGAGCCATCTGACCAATCAGAGCAGAGAAGACCAATCACAAGAGACAGGGCTGTCGGACCAATCAGAGCAGAGTAGTCTCGCGTAAAGGCGGGGTTTAGATAGACAAAATCTTCGAACTGACGGTTTCAGACTCTTTGAGAAATGAGGCGAGGTGCAATGTATATTATGAGAAAATTCAAATATTTTTGACCTTTGATACATGCAAACCTGCTGTAGGAGAAAACTAGGAACCTTTAAAGTAGCATAATAGGGGCACTTTAATAAAAACTATATCTAAAAATAAAACTAATTTCATACCCAGTACAGTGTCCTTGGGCAGAGAGAGAGTGGTGCTGGACTCAGCCTCGGACTCCATGGATTGCTCCATAATGTTTTCCCTGTGCAGGAAAAGACAAAAGCTGCTGTGAGAGTCTGAAAGAGGTGTATGATGGGAGTCACAACAGAATGAAATGCTCACTCAGACTGTTCCAGGTCAGAAGCCACCAGTATATTCTTCTCTTCATCGCCAGATGAAGTCTGACCCGCGGTGTCAGGGGTCGTAACCACCACCACCTCCTCCATGTGGACGTTCACCTCAGAGGACGAGGCCATGAGGTCATCAGCATCTGACAGCTGTCAATCAGCATCTGATGGGTGTGGAAAGGAAAATGGCCTTTTTATTAGAATTGTGGAGATATTATAGTTTAACCATAGTACTTCAAATATAGCATATAACAACTAATTTGAATAGGTATAGTAATGTGATTTCTACATTGCTATACCTTTGTATTCATGTGAGTTGTAAAAACACTATGGTAAATGGTAATACCATGGTATTGTTTCTTAGTGTAATCAGTAATGACATTTATTAACATTGATTAATTATAATAATCCTGTTCATAGGCTTGAACTAACAGATTAAATATATTTTGAGGTTTATCGCTCAATGTTTACGCGTCGCCCAAATTGACCTAATTAAATACGGGAAAAAAACAGCGATAAATACGTGCGTATATAGAGAAAATGCGCAATTCGAATAATACAGTATAAATCGAAACGTTACCCGCAAGAGTTTGAATCCGTTCGTGTTTAGGAAGCGCTGGACACACAGACACTACTGCGCATGCGCCCCGAAGACGTCACGGGGGCGTGGAAAACAATAGAAATCAAAGTGGATAGATGGAAGTTTGCCTGAAAGCGGATTAATAATATGGGTGGCTTTATGAGCCTCCATGCGCCGCCTTGTGGAAAGTTCATAGTAAGCTGGTCTCATAGTAAACAAGTATCCGTAAGGAACATTTGACAAAAATACAATAAAAGATAAAAAAGAAAAAAAGGCTTGCATAGAACTCTTGCTGTTTTACTGACTTCCGCTTTTATTTATTTTACTATTTCCATTTACATTTATGCATTTCACAGATGCTTTTATCCAAAGCAACTTACATTGCATTCATTTTTATCACTATAAATGCTCTCCCTGGTATCGGAAATCGAGTCCGTGACCTTTTTTTAGGCCTGCAGGGGGCGCGTGATGGCTCAAATCACAACACACTATTAAAACGTAGTTATTTATATATCATTTCGTTTTTGTTTTGTTGGAACAAATAATAATGGAGTATAATCCTTAACATTAAATATATGCAAAGGATAATATCTGACCAATTATGAATGCCTCTTCCCAACAAACGGTGAGAAAAGTACCATCACGTGACAGGTCGCTGTGTAGTTTTTTAATTATTTACATTTACAACTGCTATTCTATTTTTTTTTTCAACTTCTGTTGTAAACGCAGGAGGGATAAGTGTAACATCGATATTATTACCATGTGCTGTGAAACCGTGATATTAATTTCCGGTTTGTTCACAAAATGTTTGACCCAAAATTAAGATTCTGAAAATTCGACCGTCATGTTTCAAACCAGTAGCGCGTGTTTCCCCATGTGAAGTTTAACGAGGAAATGAAGAATGCGTTTAATTTAAATATCATAACATTAATTAAGCATTTCATTTTATAACAATTAGCCAAAAACCATGAACGGAAGTCACGTAATTGTTCGCACAGAAAGGCATTCCGAGTGATTAGTCACGTGGAAAAGCAATTGTTTAAAAGTTAAATGGCATATTTAATCACATATTCAGCCACAACTGTCCAGCAGGAGGAAGCAGAGGCCATCTTCTGTTTCCCTGTGCCATACTCTTTCTGGAGTCTCTCTCTCTCTCTCTCTCTCTCTCTCTCTCTCTCTCTCTCTCTCTCTCTCTCTCTCTCTCTCTCTCTCTCTCTCTCTCTAAAACTTTACATGACGAAAACGTGTGCAACATATCACAAAACAACATGATTTATTCTGTTAAATAAAACTCTCTCCAGCCAGCTGCTTTAAAAGAAAATCAACTTCTATTATCCACAATATGCTGCACTCTTTTCGTGAGGATTTAAAATTTTAACTGCATGTGCACTTTTATACATTTTGAGTTAATTTATCATTATCAGTAGCAATTATCATGGAAATACTTATTTTCAGGTTGTATATAGGCTAATCATGATAATGAACTTTCCTAAATTTCATTGTTTTGCATTGTAAATTCTTAATTCATAAGAACAAATTTCTTGCTCAGATTTGAAGTGTCTTTCTAATTGAAGTTCTAAATATTATTAGACCCCTTAAACAAGTAAAATAGGCCTATTGTGATCTTGTTTTTTCTTATAGCAAATGTTCTTTCTTTGTGAAAAGAAATAATAATAAAGTAGTAATAAATAACATAAAAGGTATACTGTTAAACGAGCATGCCATCCCAAAATCTAATGTCTTTCTATCTGATAGACACACACTGAATATGTTACAGAGTTAAAGGTATCGTTCACTCTGTCCATTAGTCTAATGAGATCTTTATGCTAGAATAGAAGAGGAAACACACAGTAATGTGTGCAGTTTATTGCTGCACTGCTGTAGCCTAACTATACAGATCATGGAGATTATAGGGGAACGTTCTATTACTTAGGCCTATGTTTATTTATAATGATTTGTAAAGCTATTTTTTGTAATGCGTTTTGACTTTTTCAGATTCAGAGAGCTTTAGAGACTTGTTTTTCTCCTTGTAGGCCTACGCATACTTTGAGAATAAAAACGTCACGTTTATTTTGACTCTCAAACAGTGTTTGATTATTCAGGTCTGGCTCGTGGCCACAGAACACGGAAGTAGCGTTTAGAAATACAAATGTATCGCCGATTGTTGGATTGTCAGCGGCCTGATCACCTGTCTGTCTGCTGTTCATATTCACCAACAATGCGTGTCCCACAGGTGTCAAGGTGAGGATGATGATGATCGGACCTGTGTTTACAACGTGCTTATAATTACAGCGTGTGTTTGAGGATGATTCTGCAGAGATTCTGACAGCAGCAAATGGAGGTCATTTACTTTGTGTGTGTGTGTGTGTGTGTCTGTCTGTGTGAGAGCAATTTATTACAGGATTTCTGCATTTGATTCACTACTATGAAACATTCAGATGGTTTTATATGATGACAGTTTATTGATCCAATGATTGAAAGGGATTTCTGGTTTATTAGGGCTCAAATTTGTTTTAATTCTCAGGAATGAGACATTTCCAGCACCTAAAATGCAAAATGCACTGTAAATGTGAAAAGGTAATATGTGTAATAAAGTATTCATTTAAATTATTTTCATTTAAAAATTATTTTTTATGCGTTTCACCCACGAGAAAACATCCATGGTTGTCCAATTGTTCCTGATAAAAAAAGCACACATTTGTGTAGCTTGTTGTTTTTATCTTTCTGTCTCAGCTTGTTCATGTGAGGAAAGTCTGAGACTTCACATGTGTGTTGTGTGATCGTTTCGTCCAGAGATTTTTGTGTCTGGATGTCTTCCTGTGCTGAAATATTTGTATTGAACTTTAAACAGCCCCTTTGTTCTTTTCAGATTGAATATATGGGGCTTTAATATGTTTATGACAGGATGAGTAGAGTGAGAAAGAGAGAGAGATAGGAAAGTATTGTGATGAGATCAGGATATGATGTTTGTGAGCCATGTTACTTCTTAAAGGGATAGTTCACCCAAAAATAATTTACTAGTGATGCAATGATATGAACATTTTCCGATACCAATAATTCTTTATAATCGATAACCGATATATTGGCGGACAATCTAAATGCAATTTTTTTAATCGATTTTGAGAGCTTGATAAACAAAAACAAAAGTCTCACCATTAATATGTCCCAAGTACACAATTATGATGTTCTCATTATAATTTTTTATAGCATATATGACAGACTTGTGCTGCACGACACAGTTTACTGTATTTTCCTTTTTTGTGATTCTAATCATATTTCAAGTAATTCAAAACCATTATGGCGAACAGTGTGTATCTGAAGTGTCTCAGCTGAACGAAATAATCCATTATTTATTGGTTTTAATATATCAGCCAAGTTTTCTTATTGGGCCGATAAAGATAACATTAAAAATGAACAAAATCGGCCGATACCGATATGGTGGCCTATATATATCGTGCATCTCTATCATTTACTGTGGATCACACAGAAGAACTCTTTGAATTGTTCCTTAAGCCATAAGCTATGTTGTGTGTGTCTTTCATGTATCTCTTTCATTCCCAGCTCTCCACAGATCCAGGCGCTGTTGACCAGTGCATCCTCAGGTCTAGAAGGCTTCAAAGCTCACGCTGTCTTCCAGGAGATCAATAAAAAGCTGCATGAGGTACAGGAAAGCCTGCTTGGGTTAATTCATCTGAATTGGTTGGCTGTCGAGGTAAATCCTCTCTCCACCTTAGCGTCTCTGCCGGAGGCTACATCAAGAAGGATCTGAATTGGAGTTATTACTCAGCTTTAATCATGTCAGCTGTGATCCGCTGTCAGGCCTGCTTTTCCCCCGCTGGCTTTTTATTCAGACTACAAAGTTATTGGGTGCCGAAAGGATCGTCATTTCATTAAACCCAAATTCCTTGGTTTTATCTAGACGATCCTTTTCATGTCATCTCATGTGCAACACATACTTTGATGAATCTGCAACGTGTCCATCCCCTCCACAAACTACTGTTTCATGACCCGCTTTATACCTCAAATCTCGGCCTTTACACGCTCAGCCTCGTCACCTGGTCTTACTTTACAGGAATAGGTATTCTACATGTATTGTTTCGAAATCAGACAAAAGGAGATTTTTGTTTTCTATACGTTGGAGGTATATACACACACACATTTATATATACACACTACTTAATAGTAATGAACCCCCATCCATACTGACCATCTTCATTGCCATATGAGATCTGAGGGCAACTTTCAGATTACCAAACCAAGAGGCTACCAATACAAGCATGATAAAGCATCATTATGACCCTCTGAGCAGCCCCAAGAAGTCTGAGTCTGTAAAACGTACATTTTCTGTTGCATCTTTCAACACAGATCTACATGCACCACCCATGAAAGTTTGCACTACAAATTTTTTTTTAATTTTTTTGTCTTAGTAGGCTACATTTGTTTGGTTTCCAATCCAAAAATCTAAAAATTCTTAAATGAAGAGAACATTTTTTTGGGGGAAAAATAAATAAAAATTATGTGAGTTTTTGCTTAAAACAAGCAAAATTATCTGCCAGAGGGGTAAGAAAAAATAATCTTAATTCCAACGGAAACAAGATTATTTTTCTTACCCCATTGGCAGATAATTTTGCTTGGTTTAAGCAAAAACTCACTTCATTTTGCCTTTTTTTTCTCCCGAAACTATACGTAAGATATTATGTAATTTTATTACTTTAGTAAATGCATCTTGATTTAAGAACATTTAGATATTTGCACTGGAAACAAGACAAAAATACTGAGTAAGAAAAGCATTTTTTGCAGTGTGTGATCAGTAAATAAACCTAGGTATTTATACGAAGTAACTTGTCTAATGGGCTCTAATGGGGTTATCGCTGATCCGTTACACTCTCAGAGACACTGATAGTAAGAGATTATCAGACACGTTTCAGCTTCTTCTTCAAGTTTACTCAAATAACGGCCTGTTACACAACAGAAGTAAAACCGCTGCATTTTCCGATCAGTTTTGCTCCATTACTCTTCGATGCAGTGTGTAATTTTACAAGGCTGGAAGGCTGAGAGAGGCGGTTTATGTTACGAGCGCCACATTTCGCTGTTGTTTTTCAGCTGTTTATGACTCTTCATGTGTGTGTAAAAAGCAAGCAAGTGTAAAAAATAGGATGGAAATGTTATATGCAAAGCAAGTGTTTGGTAGCTTTTTATAATCTCTTTTCAAGTTTAAAATCAAGTGTTTCGACCAATTTTATTTTTCTCGATCCTGCCGCCCCTTTTTGATGATCTTTTTGTGTTATATTATAAATATAATGGGTAACACTTTAGTTAAGGGCTGCACGATATTGGAAAAAACTGACATTGCGATATACAGTATATTGCAATATAAAAACCATTTCACTAAATAACTTGAACAGAATTATGTTCTCTATTTGAAAATAATTCATTATAGAACGATTAGGGTGATTTTGTAGGGGAGCGAATCTGCATAGAAAATAATAAATGAATTACAAGCCTAGATAAATACAATAGAACAAAGATAGAAAATGAAATTAACAGTGATTTGTTTTTCACATAAGTCTAACAGTGTTCAGGTACAGAAATTGAATAATCAAATGTAAAATAACACTGCATAGTCTTCACTGAATAAATGAAATATAATTAATCTTTTTTAAAGCTACAAAAGCGATTTTCTCTTTGTATTTTGTGGTATGATTAACATTAATGACAGACAACAGTGGGTATATTACGCTGCTGTCACTTTAAGACCGAATGCACGGATCCAATATAATGATAGGCATTTGTTTTCTTTCTCAATTGTTTGCATTCACGTAAGCCATATGCTACTGTGTTTATGTCAAAATTCCTGTCTCGGTGAGTATTGACATGATTTTGCATGTATGTCAAGCACAAATACACGTGAATGGTTTCAAAACACTTGAATATTTAAACTGACAGGAGCTAAAACACTTGCAAATGATGAATTTTTGCTGATGGTTAAACTTTGCAATAAATCCGAGAAACATACAGATCAACTATGATCTCTATACTTGACATCGCACGTCCCGCGATCATGTGACTGTCGTGGATGGACACATAGCGATATCGATGCTAAAACGATATATTGTGCAGCTCTACATAAATGAATGGATTAACTAACATAAACTAACAATGAGCAATATATTTTACAGCATTGTTATCTTTTGGCAGTGTTAGTTAAAAATGTTCATGTTAGTTCACAGTGCATTAACTAATGTTAACAGATAGAGCTGGATCTTAAAAATGTAGTAGTAAATGTTGAGATTGACATTAACTAAGATTAATCAATGCTGGAGAAGTTTTGTTCTTATTTGATACATGCTAAATAATGTAGTTAAACAAAACCTTATTATAAAGTGTTACCATATAACGTAAGGAGCTTAAAATAAAATGTACACATTCATTTCTGTTTGAGGGAAAAGTTATCTCTTTATCGTTTAAGTTTAGCTGCGGTTCACACGGTTTATGGTGGGTGTGCAACTGACGGTCTCTCTGGTGTGTGTGTGTGTGTAGGAAGGAGAGCAGTTTGTGAAGAAGATTGGAGGTGTGTTTGCCTTCAAGGTGAAGGACGGGCCGGATGGAAAGGAAGCCATCTGGATCGTTGATGTTAAGAACGGAAAAGGCTCTGTTCACAATGATGCCGGTGAGTGTGTTTCTCTGTTATTAAATATGGGTGAGGATGCAGATGCTACGAACAGCTGACCGTTCCTAATTCGTCATTGTCTCGGGCTGGACGCACCTGGATCAGGTTCAGTTACCTCACATGAAAATAGCTGTAGTTTGAAGGAGAGGCTCGATATTTTCCCCAGTAGAAGTTGGACATTTTCATGTGTCTTTCTGAAAACCGTGAACAGTTATCAGAACACACACACCAAAACCCACTTAAAATAAATAAATAAAAAGTTAAAGGTGCACTGTGTAATTTTTTAGCGGCATCTAGTGGTGAGGTTGCGAATTGCAACCAACAGAAGTTACGGTGGCCGACAGGAAGTGATATGGTCGTCTGAGACAGCAGAGAGTAGCAGTTCAGCAATGAGGTTTCTTTACTAAGATAAATTAAGAAATTAGGTTTACTTAATTATTCAGTAAAATGATGTTATTGCGTATATTATTGTTACTTGTTCATCATTGTGTCAGTGTTTTATTCGCTGACTTTAGCTTGCTTCTTTGCACGAAGAACAACATAGTGACTAAGCGCGTTTGTCCGTTTAGGGCTCCTGTAGAAACATGTCAATGTTAGTGGACCCGCGGTGTATGTAGATAGAAATGGCTAATTTTAAAGTAATAAAAACATAACAGTTCATAATGTAAGGTCTTTATACACCACTGAAAACATAGTTATGCATATGATATTGCATTTCTGTCAACAGATCCTCCTAAATATTACACAATGCACCTTTAAATAATAAACTTAATTGAACACAAAAACACACAATGTCATTTTAATCAGTTATTAATCATTTCATACATTTATTTGATATTTTATTATGATGTCACAGTAGGCGGAGTCACTGCCGGTTACTCTCACTGAGTGGCAACATTGGTGTTCAGTTCAAATGCTATAATGCTTTATCAAGTTTATGGGCTGAGGGGATATGACGATATATAACAATGATATAAGTGATCATCCAGATTTATATCTACCTATGTAGTATTTATAGTGTTGTCTAGCACTATAACCCAATTCCTGGCCATATGGACCACTGGTTATTTGGTAAGTATTAAGGATCACTCTCAAGTTCAACTGCCTTTAATTTAAGAAGATAATCTTCTTTTTTACTTTTTTACCTATTAAATCCTGTCATGTTGCAGGATGTTTTGCCACTCAGCTCGGCTGAGTGAGCGTGTGTCGGCAGAAAGTGACGTCAATGCATACACTATATTCACAGGTGTGTGTGTGTGTGTCCACGACCACGAGATTAGTGTGAAGGATGAGAGGAAATGAAAGCAAGCGAGAGTGTGTGTTCGGTCTAATGACCAGGATCAAACCCGCTCACACATGCCGGATTCTGATCCGTTGTGTATCAAAAGCTAAAGACAGAGAAAACGCGAGTGCTGAGACTGTTTTTCAGCTCTCACCCCTATAAATGCCCTAATATAATACTTTTTTATTAATTTACTGGGGTAAAAAGATGTTAGAAATAGTTATACTGTTAGCAAACATCCCAATGCTGTCGGGACCATATATATAAATATGTGCTGTGCGTTTTCCTCTTAAAAACAAAATAAACGCACAACAGCAGTGAGAAAACAGCAGTTAAAAAAGCATCTGATCATAGTGATGTAGATATTTTTGCACCAGCTCTGCAATTCGACACTCCTGTCAAATCACGTCCGTTCTTTTTATATAGCATTTTATACAGTAGATTGTTTAAAATCAAGTAGCTTTACAGTATTGAACTTCAAAAAACGGTGTGAGTCGCTTTCATTCAGAATTACGATTCCAGTGGGTTCATGTTTTTACTCGTGGACATCTGACCTCGACGGACTGAACTGAAGAAATAAACCAGAGTAGGTTTCCTCGTTAAAGAAGGCGGAGCCTTAGAGCTACACCCATTTATTACATAATGGTATCAGCCGGAGCCAACTTTCCCTGAAAGCAGCTTCAAACTTCCAAAATGAACTTATTTTTGGCTTGATTATGAAATAACGTCACTCCAGCTTGTTCTTCGATCTCATTTTAGGTATATTGTGCTCTTCAATGTTCTCCTGTTGTGTTCCTCAGAAAAGAAAGCAGACTGCACTATTGCCATGGCCGACTCTGACCTGCTGGACCTCATGACTGGAAAGATGAATCCACAGACCGTAAGTAGTGATGAAGCACACAGCCAACTCACTAAAAGAACCCTCTGTCTGTCTGTTTCAAAGCAAATCAACCGTCTATCTCAGGGGTTTTCAAACTTTTTGTGAGTGTGGACCACTATTTGTAATCAAGAACTTTCACGGACCACCTCATAATACACAAAATAAAATATATCTACACACAGTCCTTCCTGAATTAATCCGCACCTCTAAATAGGCTTACTAACATTAAAACTATAACTGGTCATCACATCAGTACAACAGCTTGTTAAAAGAAAGTTTACTGCACACAACGGCTGCCACATATTTAATTTATTTATTTACTCAAGCGCCAAAGGGCATAATCAGGTTCATTTCAGGGATGCAAACATGTATGGTCAAAAAAGAGAGAGGTTATCGAAGCCCTCGCCACGCGGCAAATATCCAGATACTTACATTGCCGCCAACCCCTGCCACCCCTATAGGCACATATAGTAAAATGAAATTCAAATAAAGTTTTAACAAAAAAGGTTTTATAAAAAGATAAACCTCACATATTTTAGCCTTTAAATCATTTTTATAAAAAGAATGAGTCAAAAAAAGATAAATTACTTGACATTTACATCGATGCACATTAGCTTATCTTTTATTATTAGCTAATAGTAAAATTCGGTCTGATTTTCCCGTGCCGTCTGTCGTTGCTATGCGCACTCTCCACAACTTAGTTGTGCTTAGTAGCTAATAGATTTCCACCACCGAAAAACGCTTGCTGTAGTTCTGCTACAAGATTTATTTACGGAGAAGAGAAAAACACACGTAGTGTTTGGGTGCACGTGCATTCTTACATTCTTCATTGACTGAGCTTTCAATGTTTACGGAAAGGATGAAGCTGATTTGTTTGTTCTTGTCACATGAACTGCGGTGCGTTTGCTGCATTATGAAAAGTTGAGGTGTTTTCATCTCGCTGCGCCTAAACAAATGAGTGCGTCACTTCAATTATGAGCACACTTGCCGCGCGCCTACATGAAATAATGAACTTGAGAGCGCAAAAGACACGATATGTGAACGGCCTCTTGACGAGCTACCTCCAATCGTGCGACGTGTTGGAGACCCCAGTAAAAGATACGCAGCAAGAAGAAACACTAGCGTTTCACGCTTGCGCGCATACTGCTGTTTTGGCTTGAAGTGTTCTGATTTGCTTATTTCCTATTTACCTGTTTGGTGGAGGCAATCCAGAATTACTGTTGGTGAAATTATAATCAGACAAATATTTTATATAATGGCAAAATATTTGCCTCTGCCGCTTT